>NC_142354.1:9279583-9590000 GCF_059441175.1 Urocampus carinirostris
ATTTTTTATTTTACACATAAAAAGACTGTCCGTAGAAAAATTTGAGCCTTATACCGGCGCTCGGATCCCGGCTGCAAGAGGCATGAGAAAAAAGTACATTCATAAAATGGGCAGTGTGTACACAAGTGAGGCAGGGAACATCGCTTGGATCCTGTCTTCAAGTCAAGTCATGTTTATTTGTGACGCCCTTAATCACAAAGAGTCTCAAAGGGCTGCACAGACCACAGATTATTGCAAACCATCAAGGTTCTGCTGGTAGTATACAAAATCATGCCAGGACTTGCTCCCTCATATCTTTTCTTTAATTGTGTATTTTTTATCCAGGTGAGCCAAATCACATCGTCCTTAAACATCGCCTGCTTGACTTCAATTTAAGTCTTATTACATCAGGATAGTTTGTCTCCCTAAATGTTTTTTGGTTGATAAAGGGTGGTCAGCAAACAGAGCTACAGTAGTTTTGCTTTGTGAGTGGCGCTGGTCTTTGGCGACATTCAGTGGACATATTTCAAACTGCAGGTCATTATTTGATGCGATCAGCTCATTTTTCTCTTGTACTTCTGTCAGCTTTGCCTCGCAGGCCGGATTAACAAGCCCCCCATAGTCCGCAAAAACCCAAACGCTTTGCCCGGGCTCAGCGCTCGGATCCTGGCTGCACGAGGCATGAGAAACAAGTACTTACTCACAAAGGGACAGTGTGTGAACAAAAGTAAGGCCCGGTTCCCGGCTAAATGTGCCTCAACGTTCATGAAATTAATGTAGGAGTGGGGGGTGGCGTGGGAGTCTTTAGGTTGAGAACATTTTTGCATTTTACCCTTGAAAAGACTGTCCGTAGACAAATTTGAGCTTTATCGCAGCGCTCGCACCCCGGCTGCACGAGGCACGGCCCTTGTGAAAGTAAGAGAAAAAAGGACATCCATAAAGGGACTGTGTGTAAACGAACACAAGCGGGGAAACGGGGAAGCGGGACCCTGAACACAAGCCCCCAACGCAAAAAAAGTACCTATCCATAAAGGGACCGTATGTAAACAAACGTGAGGCCGGGAACAGCGCTCGTATCCCGGCTCAATGTGCCATAACGATCTTGAAATTAGGGGTGGGAGGCCCTCCATTAAGTCCTCTCTTTTTATTAAAACATTAAGGTTTCAAAAAGATCAGCCCTAAGGGGTTTAGAAATTAAAGTACAGCAACGTGATTAGCAGCAATGGTGTAATAGTCAAAACCATGAACAGCAGTGCGCAATAACAGTCAAAATAACAAACTGGCATCCTATTAAATCTTTGCAGATGTCTGACATTAAAAACGGAATTAACTTATCAGTTTATCAAGCTTTTTTCAGCCAAGGCGCAATTCTTTCATAAAAAAAATCTTGAGGCTAACCGTCCGTCAACTATATTTTTAAAATCCTAGCAGCAGTTCCTTTTATTTTTTTAAGAGTTAAATCATCATGTCGCCCAAAAATAGTTCCTTGTAATTTCTTATCACTCATGCGGTAATACAGATTATTTATTTTGTTGATTTGTTTTGTTATAATTTTAGGTTTTAGGTTCACTATGATGGATATGCAAGTGAGACTCATTTGTTTGCATTAGTTTGCGCCAAATACCGCACCAACAACCATCATCATCATCATCATCATTTCCCTTCTACTCCTGTTTCCTTGTCGTCATTTGATCTCATGTCCACTAAAAGCGAAACTGTTCCAAAACATTTGTACACAAAACATAAAGAGACAGAGACTGTTTTCTGTGGCTTATATGCGGGTGTGACCCGTCTTTCATCAGACCAGTGCTTCTTAATCATTTTTTGTCACATTCACCGCTCCTACACCAGAGGTGTTTGCTGACCACAATTTACTGCAACTGGCTGGCAACCGGTTCCGGGTGTCCCCAGCACACTGACCAGAGATAGCTGGGATGGGCTCCAGCACCTCCGCGAACCTACTGCGGATAAGCGTTGCAGATAATGGTTGGATGGATGAATGCAGTTCAGTGCAAAATACATGTTTTAATTTTCTTTGTGTGCGATCTATTTAGCTGTTACTCATTCACTCACTCATAATTTCAGTTGAGCTTATCGCATATGTTGAGCAATATCTCTCATTGATGCTTTTGTCCTTTTTCAAATGAGGACACGGAGCGCATGATCCAAGTATCGGCCAACGGAGGCGACACATGGAACATCGCTCAGCTTCCTGCCGTCAACCACGAGCAGTTTTATTCCATCCTGGCTGCCAATGAAAACATGATTTTCATGCACGTGGATGACCCAGAAGGTCAGAAATTAGAATCCTCTTTGCTAAGTACGATCATATATTTGCCAGGTCGAAATGATATAAATGTGGTATCACCCAGATTCAGGCATCGGAACGGTTTACGTGTCGGACGACAGAGGAACCGTGTTCTCCAAGTCTCTGGAGCGTCATCTCTACACCACCACAGGAAGTGATACTGACTTCACCACTATTACCTCACTCAGGGGCGTTTACATGACCAGCGTGCTCACTCGAGGTAAGCTCGCGCATTTTATCGCGTCTCCAGTCCATAAAACACGACAGTGTGGAGAACTTTCTAGACCCGTCCCACCTCATGAAGGCCCCAAAGGCTAAGGCCTTCACACATGTTTTTTCCGCTCCATTAACTCTATTCTATTTTATTGCTTGCCCGTTTTTGACATGTGGCTCCTGGCGTATTTTTTCACATCAATTATCTATGTATGGCATGTATTCGTGTAGAACACGCACCTCTATTTTTTTTTTTATTATTTTAATGGATTTTTAAACATGTTTCAATACAAAAAACAAATAGAATCCGACCCTAAACAAACTCAGAACCGACAGACAAAAAAGCAGTTTAACATCATATATGGAAAAAGAAAACAGAACTAGGCTTATGGTGCAATGCACAAAGAATACAAAAACGTTACAGATTCTGGCTGTTGAATACGTGCAGCCATAATTAAAATCATTTGTTGACAATGTGAACTATGACCACAATACCAACATAAAATTCACAATGTATTTATTTAGTGTCCAATTCATCTTGTAAGACACCAAACGGTTGTTTCCCTTTTGCTTCTATTTATCTTGTATATCTTTAGTGACTACTTTCTGATTTTTCCATTCTCTTATGTTCATCTCTGGTAGCATGCATAAAAATAGTCTGATGATGAGATAAAATCGAATGCCTTTTTGTACGTCATCTATTGCATTTGTAGATTAGTGGTTAAGATTTGGCGCTATCAGCGCCACGAGCCGGGTTCAATATGCAGCCAATGTTTTGCAATTATGATCACCAATATTTTTGACTTATCAATAATTGCACAAATATGGTAATGTATCACCATAAGACGTCGTGTATAAACCCGCATCCAAACTTTGAGTTCGTTTTTAGGTAAAATACAATATTCCAAAAATTCCCACCTGACAAAGACTTTCTGTATATGTTTATTTTTAGTATTCGTTATCAATCCTTTGCATTTTCTCTTGCAGGAAAGTCGCATAGTTGAGTCATTAATCCAAATAATGCATGTTTTGCTCGTTTTCTGTTTCAAAATTTTTAAGTTTTTAAAAAATTAGCACTACTAAAATGCCTTCATCCTTTTGCAATAAAACATCCATTTAAAAAGATTCCTGTTGGAAACTGTGAATGCTCAACTTTGAACTATTTTATGTTATTGTATATTGAATGTTTTTATACAGCACTTTGAGTTCCAATTTGTCTGAAAAGTGCTATAGACATACATTTTGATATAGTTTAAAAGGTGAATATTTTCCCCAATAAAATGCTTACTGTCTTAAACTGAATTTTTCAATCTTTTTTTCTACTAATTTCAAGGGTTCCATTTTTATACTCTCATCTTCAAACGACCACCATGTTCTTCTATATATAGTTTTTTCTGACACATGAGCCGTTTTACATTTCATATGTCACGAAGGCACTTCCAAGTTTTTTATTTTTATTTTTTTCAAAATTTCAAATTTTTAATTTTGCTTTGACTTGTTCAATTTTTAACTTTGAATGGATTTTTTTTGTTGTATTGAATTTTTTTTTAATGTAATCACACTATTATTTTTCCATTTCCTGAAATATTTTGGCCGTTTCACATCTATGACATTTCCCGTGATGTTTTTTATATATTTTTTGCCATGATCTTAAGAGTTGTAGTTTTTCAAGTTAAATTGTAACGTATCACTTTTCAGACAACAAATCAAACTAAAAGTGCTGTATAAAAATATTCAATGTACTATGAGAAAAGAATGAATAATAAATCAGTTGTTAGAAAAATAATGTATAATAAATAAATCATGGCATGGCCCAAGCTAATTATGTAAGGAAACGTGTTCAAATTTTCAGAATAAAAGCAAAGTGCATTTTTGTCTTGTCTTGTTATTAAGTTTCTACATGTTTTGATTGGTTCCCTCATTCAAACTATTATTGGAAATTGCCACACAATTTTTCCTTTAACTTTACATTTATTTACTCAAGACTAATTCATCATTGTGTGCAATGCTAGGGATTTAACACTAATTGTTTGAAATTGATGTTTGATCGCTTCAAATATTCAAGAAGGTTTTTCAATTTGTAGGAAGCCAAAGGAATGCTAAAGAAGTGGTTCTGGTTAATCCAAAATATCCTTTTTTTTTTGGTCCGTCAAAATCCCAAAGAATGCAATTTGCTAAATAAGAAAATCCTGCTTAAAACATTGAGGACGTTTGAAAAAACTTATTGTGCCTTTTGGCAGTGAAAAAAAGACTATTTTTTACTCTTTGTTTCCTTTTTTCTGTCTTTGTAGATGGAGGAGTAGAGACGGTGATCACCTTTGACCAGGGAGCTCGCTGGCAGACCCTGCACCGACCCGAAAATAGCCGTTGCGACATCCAGACGTCTGCTAACCGGCCAAACAGAGTGAGTATGAAACTAGTCACAGTATATAAGTCAAGTTCTGTTTATTTGTTAGGCCCCTTGATCACAAGTAGTCTCAGAGCTGCACAGGCGACAAATTATTGCAAACCACAGACTATGATGACACCGTCCCCTGATCTAAAACCTACATGAGGGCAAGGAAAAACTGAAAAACTTCAAGTCATATTTATTTGTGGCGCCCTTAATCACAAAGAGCCTCAAAGGGCTGCACAGACCACATACTATTATGACAGCATCCCCTGATCGAAAACCTACATAAGGGCAAGGGAAAACTCAAAAACCTCAACATGAGAAAACTTGAGAAGATACTGGAAGTCAACTGTATTTGTACATTAAGAAATCAGGTCTTTGATTAATAATTGTGGGAACGGACACTGTAATATTCCTTGTCCGATCTACCGTGTGGAATTCTCAATTCAAGCATATTTTTGTATAATTTCCATCGAGCCACTAGGGGCAGCACTAAATGGCTGCAGTGTGACAACCCCCTGAATTAAGTGATCCAAACATCCAACTTGAGTTATTTTCTCTCGACAGTGTCGCCTCCACATCCACGCCACTTACAGCACAGCCACCAAGATGAACGTGCCCATGTTGCCGCTCTCCCAGCCGAGCGCCGTGGGCCTTATTATCGCTCACGGTATCCAAAAGGCAGAACGTTTTCCAAGTGTTTTCCTTTTCAACAACTAGTATGTTTCTTCAGGCAGCGAGGGGGATGGCGAGTCTGCGACGGTGCCCAACGTTTATGTGTCGGACAACGGCGGCTATTCGTGGTTGATGGCGCTAGTGGGTCCACATCATTACGCCATTCTCGACTCGGGGGCACTCCTAGTGGCGGTGGAGCACACAAACTTCCCTGTCAATCAAATCAAGTGAGTATAAGGCGAGGTTTTTATGTGGACATTTGCTCTTGAGGAGCGATCCTGCCAAATCTAGAGTTAAATATCTACAAATATATGCCATAGAAATACATAAATCATAATACCTTAATTTATGACATCAATGCAATTTATTTATATGTATTTGCATTTTGTCATTTATGTGTTATGTTGTGTATTTTTTACCGTATTTTGTTATTTATTTTGCAATTTGTTTTGTCGTGTATTTTGTCAAAACAAAACGCTCCTAACCTATTAGTCGCTCAAATCCTCGAACAACCAATAGGTGAAAAGCTCAGCAAGTTCGACCCGCCTTCACAATTGAATAACATTTCCTTGTGACAAAAATACACTTCAAAATTAATGATAATATCGAGCAAAATTTGCGACAACCTACAAAAGCAACACTTGCCAAGAGTACACTGAGGTTCGCAGACGGACTGACAACAGGTGACAGATAGACGTGGGTTAAAATAGTGACGGAGCCAATCGTAGTCCGAGGCAGTTGGCGCCAAAGGAGCGGGCACAGGTGCATCACATCGGTAATCACGACACACGAACAACTGAATAAACGCTAAAATACACGACATAATAAATACTGAAATAAAAGAATGACAAAATACAAGACAAAACACACGACAAAATAAATCTATAAACGCGATAAAACGACCGACAAAAAGACAAAATACATGAGCACATTTCACGACGAAACACATCTCCAATACGCTGCGAAATATTTGACAAGTACATGGCACATTACGTGACACAATAAAAGACAAAATTCACTATGAAACACATAAATTAAACATATGTAACAAAATACACAACGAAATAACCTAATAAAAATCCACAATGAAATGCAGGACAAAAAACACTTAAAAATAAATTAATTCAACTCATAAATGAATAAAAACGCAACAATGTACATGACAAAATACATGACCAAATATACGACAAAACACATGACAAATACGGTGCGAAATATGTGGAATATGCGACAAAATACCCAACACAGTACGTGACAAATGCATGCCGAATTCACTACAAATAAGACACATGGCAAAATATGCGCCTAAATACGACAAAATACACGATACAGTTTAAAATAAATAAATAAAACGCACAACACAATACATGACTAAATATTTGCCAAAATACTCAACAAAATAAATGAATGAAAACAAACTAAACACATGACTAAATAAAATACAAAATACAAAAAAGAAGCAGCTTAATAAGACAAGATGCACGACAAAATACGATGTGACAACTAAATGAATAAGTTTTAAGTTTCATTTATCTCACATATTTTGGTTTGACTTTATTTTTTGATGTGCTCATCTATTTCTATGGCATATGCAGTGGCTTGCGAAACGATTTGGCCCCCTTGAACTTTGTGACCTTTTGCCACATTTCAGACTTCAAACATAAAGATATAAAACTGTAATTTCTTGTGAAGCATCAACAATAAGCTGGATACAATCGTGAATCGGAACACACTTTATTGGATATTTTAAACTTTTTTTAGTTTCGAAAGCCGCTGTATTTCCAGCTATTTGTTTCTACATTTTGCAGGAGTAGTCCTCAATCGTTTGCAAAGTAGGTCACGGAGTTTGTTTTTCCCGTGCAGGTTTTCCTCGGATGAAGGTCGATGCTGGCGCACGTATAATTTCACGAGTGACCGTTTCCACTTCAGCGGGTTGGACAGCGAGCCGGGCTCTCGCTCCCTGAATGTCAGTTTGTGGGGCTACAGGAACGACTTCACCAAGTGGGTGGTGATCACCATCGACTTCAGGGGAGTCCTCAATCAAGATTGTGAGTTGATAAGATACATGGAATGAATGCATAGGCCTGCTTAATAAATGTTATATTCTTTTTTAGATTAACTACAATTACATATTAACATCCAGAGATTTATCAGAATTGCATCATTTCTTAGAGACAATTTTCTAAATAATGCGATTTTTTTTTAAGCTCATTTTGGTGCCACTCTAGAAGAAAACAACAGCCACTATCTAAAAACTTAAGCTTACTTTTTTGCTCATTGCGTCATAAAATCTTGTCACTGTCATGTGAAAAACACATTCCTTTTTTTTTTTTAAATGTATTTTTTCCCCTCAAATATTTTTGTATACATGCTCGGTGGCGCAGTGGTTAGCACGTGTGCAACACAGTTCTAAGGTCATGAGATCAAACTTCCTGTGTGGAGTTTGCATGTTCTACCCGTGCTTGCGTGGGTTTCCTCTCCCATTCCAAAAACATGCATGTCAGGTGAATTGGCCGGTCCAAATCGTCCCTATGTGTGAATGAGTGAGCTAATTTTCCGTCCCTGCCTGCCCTGCGATTGGTTGGCAAGCAGTTCAGGGTGTCCCCTTTCCACTGCCCGAAGATAGCTGGGATGGGCTCCAGCACACCCGCGACCCTACTGAGGATTAGCGTTGCAGATAATGGATGGATAATGAAAAGCAAGGATACATGTCGGATTCTGAAAACTATTACTCTTTAATGACCTCTTTTATAAACTATTTTGGGAGGTTTTTGGATAATGAATGAACTTTGGTTTTTTAGTCTACTGTAATTATAACTTAATCATTCACATTTCTATTGTTGGAATTTAAACTATCAAAATGTACCTATTACCAAATTGTTCAAATCAGTTATCTGACTCCATTAACCAAACACGACCTACATCCATCCAACAATTATACGGCTCGTTCTTTGAGAGAAAATGACCATGACCCGGCATTTCCACACGGATGTTTATTATTCCTAACAGCAGATCTAAGTGTAAACAGGAGACGCCCCCATCGGAGTTGCCCGGGATCATTTATACATCTCAACAAACAAAGCAAAGACATCCTACTATTCCCCTATTGGCTATGTGTCATCTGCAGCTAACTTTAGCTTTCTCTTATTGGTTATCTTCTCCCCTCATGATGGCATGTCGGCTCCTCCCATGGGCGTGCCAAGGCAGTTGTTTTGTGCCCAACAATCTCTGGTCGTTCTGCGTCAGCACACCCAGGCCTCCTGTTATCAGAAGTGTCCGAGGCAAAACATCCCCACTTGTGCATTCCACAAAGCCTGCCCTGACCTTTTATTGTACATTGAATAAAGCACAGTCACTAAATATCTTTATTTCATTAAACTGAATTCATGTAACTTGTGGTCAATCGTATAAAATCTTTTATAGTCAAATGTATAAAATCCTTTACTATTGATTAGATGGCTTCAGCCCTACATGGTAAGGAAAGAGCTCAACTGCTGCTATATTATGGCAGCAGATTTTAAAAATTACCGTGCAACAGTGCTATTTAAATTCAGTACTATTTAACATTCATAGTTATTATTGCCTCATAGTATTATTTGCGCTTAATATGTATTAAATCAATTTTTAAATGTTTTTTTTGTTTAAAAGGCACACACACTGTGATTTTTAAATTGGGAGTTGCTATACAATTATATCTTAACGTTTACGCAATGGTGGTCCTTCAATGACCAGACTCGCATTCAGAACTTTGAAATATTACAGATATAAGCCTATTTGCTTTTTTCCCAGTTATTTTCCTGTATTTGAATGTATACATTTCACAAATGGGCAAGCTTTGTTTATTTCTGATAAGTTCATTCTACTTGTTTCCATTCTTAATAGTGGACACCAGCAAAGGAGATTGCATACGATGCCAGTTTGTTATTGTAACAATTATACGCACTGTTGTTAGGACTGTTGTGCACAGTTTACATTATTGTCACTATCGGCTAATGATGTTGTTGTTCTTGGATATTCACACCCTTTAGGGCGGATCTGATTTTTGTAACCTGAGAGATTGAATTTAAAAAAAGGGCTCATGGGATGGCTTTTAGAGCATGTTGGTATTTCTTATCTGAGGGTTTTATATAGTTTTCCCCTGCAAGTTTGAAACTTATCAATTTCTTCTCTCCTTGTTTTGGGTGTCTACTAAACGATAAACCTTTCAATTCCCCAGGTACTGACAAAGACTACACGCCGTGGTTGTCTCACTCGTCCGATACCGACAGCTCGGCCGACGGCTGTATTTTGGGCTACAAGCAAACTTTCCTTCGCTTAAGGAAAGAATCTGTCTGCTGGAATGGGAGGACCTTCAGCGGCAGGCAACCTCTTGCTCCTTGCGCCTGCACACTGAACGATTACCAGTGGTACTGTCTACCACCGCCTACAGGTAAACTTGAGTTTATACGTGTAAATACTGACCGTTATTTGCCCTGTAGTGACTTTGGCTACTACCGAACTGAGAACAGCTCAGAGTGTGTGGAGCAGGAGGAGATGAAGGGTCATCCTTTGGAATTATGTCTCAATGGAACTACAGAGGAGCTGCGGACCAGTGGGTGAGATATATTTTTAAAGCAATAAAACGTGAATACAGTGGACCTCACGTCATCCCCGCCTTGTGACCTTTTTACTTTAGGGCAGGGGTCTCAAACTCTCGGATCTCTGTAATGGTTGTACTTGAAGGGCTTGATGTCAATGTAACAACTGCTTAATGTAAAATAACCACTGATTCTAGTTATAAACATTACAGTTGCATCGAAAGCATCCAACTATACCTATGGATAGATAGATCGATACTTTATTCATCTCCGTAGGAAATTCACACTTCCAACAGTATCCTTTGTTGTTTATTAACCGATTAACAGGATGGCCTCGGGGTGCTGTGTTGTAGTTTAGCCACAGCGAAGTGGATGACGTCACACGCTAGGCCAAAAGTTCGACGTCCCTGCAGCAGATGGAAATCTTTGTGCCAAGGGTTACACCACCTCGTGTTCACGTAGATAGCGAGTCCACCTCTCTGCTTCCCGCAGGCTTTTGTGTCTCTGTCTAACAGCGCTGTAGCTCCGGGTAGCTCCACGTTAGCGTCCGGGATGCTAGACGTGAGACACGTTTCCGTAAAACGCAGCAAACTGCACTCCCTGTGCACTTTGATGTTTTTCACTACAACAGCCGTCGGTCTTATTTGGTAGAGAGTTCACATTTACCAGGATTACGGACGGTACCGAAGACTTATAACGCCCCTAGCCGCTTAGCCTTCACCTTAGCTCCAGCTCTGCATCCACGATAGGGCCCCCTCATCACGCCGGCACGAGAATTCTTCAGGGCAAGGAGTTGATTCCTCGACTAAACGCATTTTTGTGCGTTAAAACCATAACCATAGGATAGAATGTTATTAATGTTATTGTTATTAACTAAATATAACACCTTCTTTGACATTTTTGAGATTTTTTTAAGTCAAACTGTTAGGAATTAAAATGGAAACACTGTAGTGTAGTGATGCTGAGCCGTCAATTCGCAGGTTTTTTAGTCAACGGGCATTATGGGAAATGTAGTTTTAGGTCAACTTTCTCGAACCATTCATTCCGAGACGCTCGGACATTTTAACGCGGCCATGAGTTGATACATGTGCTTTATAGTATAGAATAAAATAATTTTAAGCTCCCCTTAACGGCATTTTTCCCGTGAGCTTTCAACATAAAATGCTGGTCTTTTTTTGGTTTACGTCACAGCATCATGAAAATGCAGTTATGCTGTTAGCTAAACTACCCCATAATGCTTTTTTCTGTCTTCGTTCAGTTTAGAATTTCGTGTGCTTCCTAAAGACTGCAGGTTTTTACTGTAAAATGCTGTATTTTTTTACTGTTTTCATTCACTGTGGGCTGAAGTCATCTCAAAGAGTGTAAAAATATAAAAACCATGGAAGCAAAGCTTGCAATGATCAAGACTTTTGAAAAAGGCACCCTTGCCAAGTTGCATGGGCGTAACTGAAAAACTACTCGGACTATTACTCAAAATAAGGAGGCGATAAAGGACAGGGAATCTTTTAGGGTTATGCCTATCTTCGCGACTGGAAGTTCTAAAATCAGTTTTATTTGTAATCCACCATCTCTCTGCCCCTTTGCATTTGTCCGCTGCTTCACCAGACCAACTCCCATCACGCCACACAAAAGGTACATAAAATTTCCTTTACAGGTATAATTATTTATATAATGTTATTTAACCATATTCCAGTAAATTACATAAAAAAAGTACTTACTATATCCTACTTGGTTGTTTTAATATTTATCTGGGGTACCATGGGTTCGGAATGCATTTGGCCAATCAGCATAGCTTTCTATCTCCCACTAGATGGCAATTTCACATGGGGGTTCATATTGTATCGCAGGGGGTCTACTGCAACAATTCGCCTTACTGCCTCTCCATCAGCTAGAGCTCAGTGTTTGCATTTTCGGTGCTTTCCCTTTTCATGTTGCATTTTTTCCTCCGTTATAGTTACAGAAAAATTCCAGGGGATATGTGCACCGGCGGTTTCCAGCCTGTCCGAAAGGAGACGGACCTGAGGAGAAGGTGCACCAGTGATGCACTTCATCCCTTTTCTCAGGTTGGTGCAGTTAATTTTTATCATTCATTCAAACATCTTCAGTTTTATCTTTGTTGAACGGACAGTGAGAACTGAAGTGGTATATTTATTTCACAATTATACAAATATAATTAATTTCCTGATATCATAATATCCCTGTACAGAAATGTAATTGAAGTATTGTTTTTAATATTAATTTAAAAGTATTTATTACATTGATCGGGGTCCGCAACAGTTTTTAAGCAAGAACTACTTTTTTGTGAGTGTTCGATATGCGTTTTTAAAATAACATATTACTATGTTGCTACTCTGTTCTTACAAGGTTGTTACATGTTGTAATTATTAGAAGTGGGGTTAAAATAGGATCAGTTAACCACCCAAAAAAATCCCGTTTGTGTAAGGGCACTGATTGATTAACGTATATTATTTATTATCTATTATATTGGTATAGCATGAAAATGGTGAAAGTAAGAAAATGCCTCTTTCAAATACAGTACAAATGTTAGCCCAATCCCCAAGACTCGTGAAAAAAGATGAGTTTAAGCTAGCGCGTCTAAGAAATGCACATACTTGCATGCACATTACAAATGAGCTGACCAGAGGCTGCAACGATGACACAAACCAGGATTTCGTACAGCTTCTTTAACTCAGCTCAATTTTTCTCCTGAGTTAACCATCCATCCATTTTCTGCACCACTTATTCTTAATGTTTTTGGAATGGGGAATGAAACCGGTGCGGCTGGAGGAAGCCCATGCAGGCACGGGGAGAACAGATAGAGAGATAGAGAGATAGAGAGATAGATTGATACGACATTCATCCCCGTAGGGAAATTCACACTTCCAGCAGTATCCTTCTGTTGGAAATAAAACAATAATAAAGTATAGGGAATATAATACATAAATACCCAATGTAACATGTTGATATAGAGCATTTAAATAGTGCTACATAAAATACACACTGTAATAAAAATTGGGTAATATGCAATGTGGGGGTGTGGTTTAATGTGGGTGGATTTAAAGAGCCTTATGGCATGAGGAAGAAACTCTCTCCTCAACATGCAAATTCTGCACAGAGAGGCCGGTAGCCGGAATTGAACTTCGGGCCTCCGCACCGTGGGGCTGATGCCAAAATTAAATGTTTCGGTCTGCAAAGACGATATTGACATTCTGCTTTTGTCTTTCTTGGCAGATAGACAACAGCTCATCAAACGCCGCCATTATAAGCGTGGTCGTCATAGCGATGCTGCTGCTTAGTGCCATCGTGGCTGTTTGGGTGGTGAAGAAATACATTTGCGGCGGCCGGTACGCCAACTCTTTTTTTTTTTTTTTTTTTTTTCCTCTCTCAAAAGCTTTAATATTTTCTCGCATTTTAATACGACGTACGATGCATTACTCAGTTTCCTGGTGCACCGCTACTCCGTGATGAGAGAACATGCCGAAGCCAACAAAATGGAAGGCGTGGACGATGTGGACGCTCAATACTTGGAAACGGGTGCAAACGTAGCGCCGTTCAACGAGGATTCAGATCAGGTAGCACGAACCACCGCAGCCCCTTTTCAGTTTTAAACGGGGTTTGTTCTCCTCGCAGGATCTCTTGGAATAAGTTGGACATTTTCCAACCCCCGCGCCGGTTGTCATCTGCTTTTCAATTTATGCGCCCTCCTGGTGGCCAGAGGACGCAACAGCAGCAGTATGAATTCTCAAGCAGGCGAGGTTTTCCCTTATTATTGTAACAACGATCAATGGTATGGAGGAGCAGTCCTGCCATATGTGTAAATAAATGTATGAAGAAAAAATATACCGTCAAATATATGCCATAGAAATAAATAAACGCAAAAAAAAAATCTTAATACCTAAATATATGACAGGAATGCAGTTTTTCATTGATTATGTTGTGTATTTTGTCACAACAAAATGTTATTCAAATGCAGAGGTGGCCCAGTTGCCTAATTTTATCACTTATTGGTTGATGGGTGAAGAAAGGCATTGCAGGTGATAGGTCCACTTGTCTATCAACCAATGGGTAAAGAAACTCAGCCAATTTGACCCGCCCCGACTATAACATTTTTTTGTGAGAAAATAAATATAGAAGAGTATAAATGACAAAATATTTTTTTAAATTACACAGCAAAAAATGACATACACAACAAAAAAAGATCAGAATGAATAAATGACAAAAAATAACATCACAAAATACATCACAAATTATATAAATGACAAAATACATGACAAAATGAAAACCAAAATAAATAAATGTCAAACTAAATTAAAAATTACATTTTAATTTTAAATTTTGAATTAAATACATTTACAAACTGCATGACAAAATAAATAACAAGGTAAATGAATACCAAAATGAATAAATGACAATATACATAACAGGATACATGTTAAAATATATAATAAAATGTATGACACAATTGGCAAAATACATCACGAAATACTGAACCTGATAAATGACAAAATACATGACAAAATCATTTGTATTGAGGTCATATGTTTAGGTATTGATGTGTTCATATATTCAAGTGGCAAACATTTATAGGTATTTATTTTTTCCTCCATGTATTTCTCCATATGACCCGATGGTTCCTCCATACAATGGAAGGTATAAAGGGAAAACTCATAAAAAGACTCTTGTGTTCCTGCTGAGCTTTTATTGTTGAAGGTCAAAATGTCGAATTGTGCTCAAAGAGACTACAAATGCTCATGCACTGCAGACATTTTTTAGCATTATGGACCAATAATGGATCAGTGACTAGAAAGAACAAAAAACGGATGATCATGATCAAACATTTTAGTAGTAACACAAAGTATTTTGCAGATTCTCCTCAAGTGGGCTGCAATATATTGATTTTTTTTTTTCCTAAAATTTTTTAAAAGATTTTTTAACAAGCACCTTTACATTTTTTTCGATCAACATCTCATTTTTGTCACTTTTAGCTGCAAACTTAACGTTTCAAGCACTTTAGATGTCAACATTTTACTTGCTTGTAAACTACTATGTGTATTTGTTTCCCCAAAGCACCCGAAATGTAGGAGAAACTCACTCCCGAGTCCAGTATTATAGCCTGTATTTTACATCATTTTCTCTACTACAAGTCCTAATGCTGTGTTGCGTCATATCAAAAGTATAATTGTTTTTTGGGAAGGTTAAGGAAATGTTTGGATCAGTGGAAACAAAAGACTTGAATGATTGCCAAAGCACTTTTATATTTGTGTCGTGGAGATGAATCCACTGTCGCCCGATGAACAACCTTGAAGGGAATAGTTAAAATGTTTCTATACAATTTTCTATATTTTTTATTTCCCCCCTGTCATGATATCAAGATTGCTGCAGGTACCAATAATAAGAGATTTTTTTTAAACTTCTTTATTCCTTTTTATATCCAGACGGATTTTGATCATGTGCATTTTCTGATAATGAAATGAATCGAATGCAGAGGCAGGAGGCTTTCCCCCTCCCCGTTATATTCCAGCAGATAAGCTACATTTCTTGAAGCAGTCTGATTGTTTATCAGCCGTGAGAACAAATGCTCTATATATACTCGCTCATTTTGTACTGGAGTTCATGAATAATATGTTTGCACTGTATCTACACATCTGTGAAAAGAAGCCTTCTCGTCATCTCTATGGTACCGTGTTGCTCTTTCTCTGTGTATATTTGAGTCACATTTTTTTAACATTACTATAATAAAACCATGAGGGAAGTGTCCCATAGTTTGATTTGGATTTGTATATTTCTTTTTCATTGAAATTATTCAATAAAATGTTTGAATGACATGTAATGTTTATTGTGTGTGTTTGTTTTGCAAGGCGGCCTCGCGTCACTATAAAGTTACATTTTGAAATTTGCAAATAAAATAAGCAACGCATTTAAAGGAGTATCCTACTGGAGAAACCGTAGCAGACAGAAGAGCCTTACAGAAGGAAACCATGGGCTGATCTCTATCCAGTATGGAGGACATTGCAGATTCTTCCCTCTCACCTCGGTCAGAGCCAAATCTTGCTAATGTATAGAAAAGTGATCAACTTTATTTCGCCATTTTAATTTGCAAATGTGCATGTATTTTATTGCGTTAATGTTTACATCCAATTTAAATACATATGACTTGCTAATGTATAGAAAAATGCTACATTTCACTGCACTATTTTTCTTAAGCATTCAAAACTTTTGCCAGCCTACAAGCAATTCCTTGTAAATTATTGTCTATCCTAATCTTAGGTTTCATTATTTTTAAAGGGACTGTGTGTAGTTTCAGCATCTCTTAATGGTTTGAAAAAAATTCTAGGAGACTAAATGTCCCCCAAAAATCATTTTCCAAGTAGTGTCAGTTTGGTTTACTGGAGGAGCATTTTACTTAAAACATTTCTCATAATAAGTCGAAAAATTACAAAAAAATATGCTAGCATTGGGCAAGAGTATCTGACACTAGATTGTTTTTATTTTAGCTGAAGATGAATTTTGAATAAAAGCATACAACATAAAATTTGTACATTACAGTTACGATGAAGAACTTGATACAGGTACAAAGGAAAAACAAACCATTCTTAAAGGGATGGTGTGTGTTATTGAGCACCCTTGGTGGTTAAAAAAAAAACTAAACAAAATTAATGAAGTATTAAATAAAAGTTACTTATTTTAAAACATCCAAAGTTGAGAGGGCTGTACTCGTGGATTAGAGTGGGAAAGAGAAATGAGTGAGAGAGAGAGTGAACTAAAACAGGACAAAGCGAGAGAAAAAAGAAGGAAGGAGGGGAGGAAATGAGAGGAGAAAAGGAGAGAGAAAAAAGACAAATAGAAAGCTAGATGTAGAAGCAACAGAGTGAAAGGGATCGTTGTCTTGCGGGCCGGAATCAATCCATTGGCGGGGCGGATCAAGCCCGCCGCCGCATATTTGATGCATGTTCTACAGATTCAAATAAGTACCTCACTCAAATTTGCAATAGAGTGTACAATACAAAAGCAAAAAAGAGGAAGTATTAATGTTTATATATTTTTCTTTGAAAACTCAAAAAAAGGTTAAATGCATATTTTATATATAAAAACTGCTTCACCGGCTGGCATTATGGACAGGAGCATGTACTGTACCCCATTTTGGCCTCCTGGACACTAGTTGGCGTAACTTCCGGAATGTAACACTACTTCCGGAAATTTGTTCTTTTCGAAAAGCACCAAAGCTAACCCTTTAGCTTTTTCTCAGCTAGCGTGAATTAGCCAGGATTTAGACTCCCTATTTTGTTTTAATTTTCGCACTAAACCCGTTATTCGCTCGAAGCAGACTACTGGTGTTTGAGTAATGGCATTCAATCAAGGTAAACAAGCTTTTCTTAACCTTTTTTAGCATAACCAACTGGAGGCTGATGGTTAGCTTCGTTGTTTTGACCCGCTTGCTGGCAACGTATGACAGATGTCCAACTGGTCCTAAAAACTATTAAACTATATAAAGCAAAAACGTGTAAATTTTGTTTCTTAACCTACATTGTGTATTTGTTTCTATTTCGTCTGTGCTTTTCCCTGTAGCTGACCAATTTTAAACGCTCAGGTTATTTAACTTAGTAATTCCCAATTAGTGCTATTTCGCCGTGAAGTACGCCATTTAACGTGGTGTAAATACTGATCATATTTTACAATATCGTGGACTGAATTATGATTTTACTTCAAATATGTTCTTGCGGCAATATTTAGCATTTCGTGCAACGAGTCGAGAGTTGATTGCGCAATTAGAAGAGTTAACGGCAAAAAAACCTGCAAACGCTAGTCATGTTATTATTAATTGTGCTCGTAAATAACTGCCGGTATTACCAAAAGACCGACACGAATATTATTGATTTTGCTTTTAATTGCAAGGGACAATGATGTAAAGTGTTATTTACATTTGTCATGCACAGGGTTGGGTAGGGTTACTTTAACTTGATTACTTTCAATTACCTTTGGATTACTCCAATACCAATATGCTAATAAAAGACAAAAGAAACTGAATATGAATAAAATTATGACTCACAACACGTGGTTAGCTTTCTCTCCTGGCTTTGATCTCTTTGATCTCCGGCAAAACTAACATAAAATGCGACAGAAACAAAATGAAAATAAATCCAAACAGCTTGCCAACATCATTTTTGCCGTTCCATGTATTCCGTTACTCCCCAAGCAAGCACAAAATTTAGTAATTTTATTCATATTTAGTTTATTTTGTCTTTTATTAGCATATTTGGTATTGGAGTAATCCAAAAGTAATTGAAAGTAATCAAGTTAAAGTAACCCTACCCAACCCTGGGACTAATGCATATTTGTGTCATTAACCAACATTCACAAAAATAAAATGCATGCCACTGACAGTGCTCATTAGAATAATGTAGTCTTCATTGTCATTGAACACAACGTAGCGAACATTGTCTACGACGAGATAAGACGTGGCCCTTCAGGAGAAAAATGTAAAACATTTAAAACGACAAATGAGATGGGCATTATTTATAAGGTCGTGATTGGGCTGCCTTAAGTGTAAGTGCGTAAGAACAATAATTGAATGGTATTAGAAGCAACATAATTCAAAAACAAGATACGATAAATAAAATCAGGTTTAAGTATTTTGCTTAGATTGAAAAGCAAGTTTGCCAAACAAATACATGCAGATTGGCACCTTATGATTCTCATTCCAACAGAGAAAGGGTAACTAACTATAAAGACGATTCTAATTCTAACCACAGTACATTTTTCTGCTGAATGTTTCATGTGGTACCTGCCTCCATGTGTTAAATAATGCTTTAATGTGAATTAATTCAGCCTTTTTAACGTATACCTCATGTTCACTCAGTTACTCACCGTTGATTATGAGCTTCCCATTGGCCCTGGCTTCTCCCTCAGGCACACCGAGCAGGGCACTGCCTGTAGAGGGAAATCAGGTACATCGGTCATATAACAACATTAAAAATGCATCTTGACTTGTATTAATTGATTTGTTTTGAAATAAATGCAATTCAGGTCCGACCTAAAGCCCCTCTTTTGCAAATTCTGCGCATTGCTGGAGCCCAGGAAGATGTGTTCACACTCAAAGAGGTTCGTTATCCGTCGAATGAATTGTTTTAGGCAGGCAAAAAATAATAGTATCCATTATCAAAAGGCTTTGCAGTAAACCCTAGGAGACAAAATTAATTTGTTGTGAAGTGAGTCATTTAAAAATGTAATTGCTATATCGTAGGGGATATATACCTATGCTAGTTAATGCATTTCGAGCGTTCTGTAAAAAAATTGAACAAAACAAGATATAGTAAGCTTGTATGTGTTATATATGTACTTTTGATTAAATAACATAAATATACAGGAAAAAATACATTTGGTTTACCTTTGACGTGATGTGACTTAAGGTGGTAGAGTAGAGTAGAGTAGCAGGTGGATGTAGCAGGCGGATGGCGACAGCAAATTAAAAATGAAACTGATTTTACAATTTCCACTTGTGTGCATTGTCCTACCCTTAGAATATTTCCTTGCTTTAATCGCCTCCTTATTCTTATTATTGGCCCAATCGTCAATTATATTCCATATTCTTTAGCAAAGGTGGAGATTCATGAGCCTTCTTCATATATCTTGATAATCGCAAGCTTTGTTTCCCGGGTTATCATGGTTTTTTTTGCTTCTCCCTGTAGCATCACTACAAGCTTCGGGACCAATTGCAAATAAATACAGTACAAAAAAGAATGCATTGTATTGCAGACTTGAAAAATCTCAAAGAAGCACACAATATTTGGAACTAAATAAAAAGACCTTGTGGGAGAGAGTTCATCCTATATCACATTTGTATTTTCATAATGCTGTGACACAAACCAATAGCAGACAAGAATTTTATATCGTGTCGACCGATAGCGGACGGAGGCGGATCTTGTTTTACGCACTGACACAGCAGATTTCAAATTTAGGTTTTGTGCACGCAGAATAATTTGTTGTTGATGTTTTATAGTTAGAAGAAGAGAAAAGGCTGTTCTAGTGGCCAAAAAACATCTTATTCTACATCATAAAGTGAAAACATCGTAATGTGTGGTCGCCATATCCCAGCGGTCTGCAGTATCGGCAAAGGGTTGACTTTTATTTTGAGCAGCATTACTGTTTGAAATTTCAACTGTAGCTGTATGTGCCATCAAGTTTAATGTCTGTGCAGGTGATGCACTATTTGGGTCAGTACATTATGGGAAAGCAGCTGTACGACAAGCAGAGGCAGCACATTGTCCACTGCCAGGATGACCCGCTGGGTGAGCTGCTGGAAGTGGAGAGCTTCTCGGTCAAGAATCCAAGGTACAACCTAACCTGGGGTGGGCAAATTTTTTGATTTGCATATTGGCAGTTGGGTCATTGATTACAATGTAGTGAGATTAGATGTAGCACTCTGAGATAAACACGTATTAACAGAATTAAAAGGAAAAAGTAGGAAATCAGAAAATAACGGATAGTCCCATTTATTTGTAACGCCCTTAATCACAAAATATCTCACAGTTCACAATGACACAATCCCTTTATCTTAAACAGGCAAGAAAAAATGTGCAGACTTTATTCCTAGTCCTTTTTCAACTTTTGGATTGTGTGTGACCACCAAAGTCCCAACTTTTGTTTCTAATCATACATTGTGTCTTTTTTGCCCCCACAGTCCAGTGTATGAAATGCTCAAGAAATACGTCATCATCCTCGGTAGTGCTGGTAAGTGACACAGAAATGTTCGCTTCTGATTTTTTTCCTCCCTTCCTCCTTTGCTCTCTATTGTAACTGAATACAAAGTTTAGATCCTGTGGTGGTCATTTTGCTGCCAAATGTGTGCTTGTGACGAATGCGTGTCTCTTGAGATCAGGGCCAGAAGAATAAGGACAAGATGTGACTGCCCAAAAAGCTTAGTGAAGAGCGTGTGGTGTTCCTGTTGCTGTTACTGTGTTTTATCTGAAATGCAGACGCTGCAGAGAATCATTCTGTGGGCCCTGAGTGTGTTGAGGGCGGAGTGGAAGATCGCGGTCAGGTAAAACTGATATATGGTGCTCAGAAGAAACGGGGCTCCTGTGCCGTTCTCGCCTCACTACATGCTCGACTCGTGACACGAGTATGAATGGACAGAGTTCATGGACTTGCCCGGCAAGTTATAAGTGCCTGGTTGTCAGCTAATTGTTAAATTATTTCCCAATATATAAACAAGAAGAATTTCACATGTATTTTTAACATGTGCCCTTGCATTATAACTCAGTTGACCTCTTTACATTGGTACTTTCTTTTAAGTTTTCATTACATTTTTTGCATGCTGGGACAGTGATTTAATTTACATGCAGGCAATACTCCGAATGGTAAGAGGATATTGGATTTCTTTAGCAATCATATTGAATCATTTACTGTGTATACCTATTGACAAACGAATTACCCTGTAACATGGCGTTTACGGGTATTCCGATTGCTAGGGAGACGTTATGATGCAACTGGAGGTCGTTTGCAGAATTTATCTTTTGGCATGAAATAAAGGATGATTTCATTTATATCTCTCACCAAATTCAACTAGGTATCATGCTTGTTTCCTGCTTGCTTCAAAAGTGAGCTTATACTTGCATCTCGTGTGTTTAGAAGATTTGCTTGTACGTGGTTTGTCAAACGCATCAATTTTCACTATATATGGATGGACTGTGACATACACTATATGTGGTTAGATAGATAGATAGATAGATAGATAGATAGATACTTTGTTCATCCCCGAAGGGAAATTCACATTTCCAGCAGCATCCCTGAGCTGAGAACAATCGAGAACAATCGAAAATAACACGGGAGCTGCTGGAGTGGCTGCCATTCGTGACGGCGCCGGAAGAAAAGATTCAATTTGAATCATGTACAAACAAACAAACAATTGAATCATGTACAAACAAACAAACAAACAAAATAACCACTATAGGAAAAACTACAAAAATACCTCTAAAGTAATAAAATACAGAAATAATACTACATAAATATTACCCCAGAAATACTGCAAAATATAACAACAGTAATATTACAAAAATACTAAAGAAATACTACAAAAATACTACTATAGAAATATTCCAAAATAAATGTACAGAAACACTACAAAAATACATATTATAATACAGAAAAGCTACTGACAAATTTCACAACAGAAATACATTACTACAAAAATACTAGATACACCTGTGGCCGTGGGGGCAGAAAATACAATATGGGTGTCTCAGAGAAATCAACCAATACATGTGAGGACTTTTTAGCGAGTAAGCTGTAGTTTGCGTGTATCATTTGTATCTGTACTACAAGTCCCACAGTGCTTTGCGGCATCTAAATATCCCATATTAAAGTATCCTGATGTGATTAATGCGTATACATGCACGGGCAATTGGCAAATCGAAAAACAAACCAAACTATTGTGATCGGAAAACTCACAGATGGACTTTAATCGGACTATTGTGCCTTTTACATCATCAGAATTCTGGCGATATTCTGTTTTCAATAGGAATATTTCCTGCATGTAAATATTGCCCACTGTTTAGTCTGCTGCGGGCATTTTCACTATAAAAGCACATTTATTTTCAGGCAACAAAAAACTGTTGATTAGTTTTGTACTTAATATTGCTATTGTGTACTTTTATTCATTGCCAACATCAGACCTAATAATCATGTTCACCTGTTAATTTCATTTGCTAAATGTTTGCTTATTTAATGAAAGCAGTTAAATCTAGTGAAAAAAATGACAATGCTTCTTTTATCTGCACTTAATTTTCTGAATATCAGCTATTTAGAATACAAATCAGTCTTAATATTTTTTAATCGTTTTTTTCACCAACTTTGTTCCTAATGATGTCGTGTAGTAAGTGGAGGCGGTGCGGGGGCGGCCGTCTTCGTCGGTGTCCCTTTGTACAGAGTGGCACCGTCTCTGTACAGCCCCATCCTCGGTCTGGCTGGGTGTGGGTGCCCCCGCTACTTTGGTGTGGGCCCCCGCCGGCTCCACTTTGGATGGGGGGACAGAGTCACACTCTCTGTCTGTCTCAGAGTTTTCTTCTCTGCTTCACACTGGAGGATCGCAGCTTCCAATCACAAACTGGCCTCACATTATGCTTTTCTTTTGTTTATGTTCTCTTGACACGCACGTGACTGGCTAACATTACCAGACGATATTTGTCTTTTCTTAATTTCCTTCCTTCTCTTCACTCGTTTTCAAAGTTTCTTTCATTAGGAGTAGGGTTCACTCTTTACACCAGGGGAGGGCAAACTTTGAGTAGTAGGCCGCATTGAGTTCAAAAAAAGGAAGAGCAACCGGAAGTATTACGATTTGATATTTTGTATCTGCTGATCTACTCTCTACTTGTCAATGCATGAGGAAAAAAGTTTGTTTTCTCGAATTTGTACTTTAGAAAAAATATACCGGCAGACATTTGAATATAAATGTCATGTTTCATTGTTGTGTTGTTTATAAATACAGTTTGTTACAAAAATGTGATATCCTTTGAATATTAGCTATTATAATATGTGTATTCCATGTAATAATTCACGACTAGATAATTTGTATACAAAATGAAAAAAATAACATCCTGCTGGGGACTGTTATCCAAGATATGCTTCAGCGTGTTTGGCAGGAGCTGGATCACCGACTTGACGTATGCATATTCAACATTTGTCAAATAGTTTGCATAATTCACGTGCCATTGACTTTCTCATTCTGATTTGGTCAACAAGTGCTGTGAGTTTCAACATTACTTGAAATATACTTTTTAATATTTTTTTTGTCATGTAATTTTTGCTATATTGCCATCTCAAAGGATATCAAATATGTTGAAACACCCTGTAGATAATATAATTAAATCTGTTTTGGAAACAGTCACAGAAAATTAACATTTAATGCCTCTTTTTAAGCACATAATTTGATCTTATGCTTCAATAAATTTAAATTGCAAAATTGTTTTCTTTTGCCAACAATTGATAGATATAAAAGCCAATTGCGGGCGTAGTTTTCCCACCCCTGTGTTTGACTCTTCACTATAATATTTAATATTATGTCTCCGTCATATTTATTTGTGTGGATATGAATGTCATTCATGTATCTAAATTGTCAAATGACATTTATATGCAGGGTTTTCGGAGTCAAATTTATGAATTGTTTGTGGTTGTGTTTAGGAGCTACGTTGTCTATCCCGTTTTAGAGATTAAATGAATTTGTATCATTATAGAATTTTTATTATATATGATAATTTAGTTTTATGATATACGTCAATATAGTAGGAAATGGCATAGGCCTCCTCAATTCCTCATTCTCAATTTATTTAAATTTCTTTTTTTCACCCTATTCCTGCCAAGTTTCTACCAGCTTAAATGTAAAGGCCACCTTGACAAGGAGCTGCGAGTCCTCCAAGTAAACCAGTCGCAGAAATGTGGTCTGATGTGTTTTTTTTCCCTCCACTCCCCCGTCCCTCCATACAGATGTGTGGAGGCATGCTCAAAGCAGGACCAGAGGCTGCTGATGACAGACCTCCCCTGCCGAGCTTTTCCCAAAGAAGACCCCGAGACCATGATGACGGTAAACTAATTTTGTGTTGTGCTGGAAACGATTCAGTGGACTCAAAATAACTTTTTCTTCAGACTCCCTGGAAGGTTTGCCACATTCCGCCTGCAAGCGACCCAAATTAGACGTCACTCTTGATGACTGGGACCTCTCTGGCTTGCCTTGGTGGTTTTTGGGCAACCTTCGCAGTAACTACAACCGAAGGAGTAACGGATCCACCGACATTCACACCAACCAAGTATGAATCAGTGTCTGCTGCATTACTGAGAACAGTTGTTAGTTACAAGAACTAGCTTCTTTATTTAAAAAAATGATTCCGTTACGCCCCAGATTACTGCCGTCCAATATTAGCGTGTTACTCCTATCTATCCATCTACCCTGGTCATATCCCTCGAGAGGGGTGACCGACAGCAAGACAAACACATACAAAAGAAAAAGTATCAAAAGACACACTAAATTTTGTTGACCGTGTCCAACCCAAATGCTCAAACAAGTTAAGCACATCGGCACCGAAGTCAGTCATACTTTCGTCCATCCAGATGAAACGGGACACAAGAAAGCGGCCATGTCACTTGGGTCAGGGTGACACGACACACTCTTCTGTTCAACAGCAGGACCCGACAGCTTTCGCTGGTTTACCCCTGCCGCATCATACAGGTGCCCTGTCCATCCCTTATAATGCGTCTAAACATCCCACTATCCTTTTACAACACCTCTCCACTCATTCCTATCACCAACAAGAGCTCTATCTTCCACTAGATTTAGACCTTTCCTGCAGTGCACTCATAACACTATCCATCCACGTCAATCGCGGCCTTCTTCTTGGTCTCCTTCCATTTACTTCTGCTCTGTAGATCCTCAACATTCGCATGTTACTCTGTCAGTAACTATTTAGTTTCAAATAACAATATATACTTGCATTGGTGCCCCATTAAATTGCTTTAAAATAGCCACGTAGTAAGAGATAGGAGAAAAAAATCTTAACCAATCTGGAAGCGGTGAAGCTTTTATATTTCTTGGCTTGTGCAATATTGAAAGCTTGTAAACACACTTAGCCCGAGACACTCCACATCCATTTTGTCTCTGGGCTTTAAACCCCTCAACGATTACCTTCTCCGTTCCTAAGTACTGTCCAAGACGTTTCATTTTTCTCCATGCATGGTGTATTGCCAAAATAATTTTACAAATAAAAAGACAAAAACTCGGCACACTTTTATTGTAGATTCTCACGTTTTCCCCATTGATTTTGTTATTCCTGCATAAGTCGTTCTCCATGCCCCTTGCGCTGCCTACCATTTGCTACTGGTGACACAACCAATTATGCGCCTATAAACTGACCCCATGATTTCAGTATTTTGTTTTATGGCTGTAAATATGGCTTCGATGTAAGTGTTTATACACTGGGGAGAATTTCCATGTGGAGAAATTCAGCGTTCTTCTACTCCTAAATGTTAAAGGTTGTCTGTTACATTGTGAGCAAAAGAAAATAGTTGGCAGTCAGATGACCATTTTAATAAATAGCGGGGTAACTTATCATGTTGAGAAGGAAATTAAATGTTTTTGAGATGAAATAAAATGATCTGCATTTATATAGCGCTTTTCAAGTCAAGACTTCCCAAAGCGCTTTACATCATGCTTCACATTTCCCAATAGCGGCCGTGCAGCCATGTACGGCGCTAACCTGCTTATTGGGGGTATTAGGGGTTCAGTGTCTTACCAAAGGACACTTCGACATGTAACACGGAGGAGCCGGGATTCGAACTGCGATCTCTTGATCCCAAGACGAGCGCTCTACCTAGAGGAGTATGTTAGGAGTGACAAGATTGGATAGATTGAGAAATCAAATTGTGAGAGACATAACTGGAGTAGTAGTGGAACTGAGCAAGCGTGTGGATAAGTGAGTATTCGGTTGGTTTGGACACATGGAGAGGATGGATGAGGAGCGAATGTTGAAGAGGATCTACAGAGCAGAAGTAAATTGAAGGAGACCAAGAGGAAGGCAGCGATTGACGTGGATGGATGGTGTTATGAGTGCACTGCAGGAAAGAGGTCTCAATGTAGTGGAAGCTAGAGCTCTTGTTGGTGATAGGAATGAGTGGAGACTTGTTGTGAAAGGATAGTCTGATGTTTGGACGTGTTCTAAGGGATGGGCAGGGCACCTGTATGATGCGGCAGGGGTAAACCAGTGAAAGCTGTCGGCCCTGCTGTTGACCCGAGTGACACGGCCGCTTTCTTGTGTCCCGTTTTCATCTGGAGGGACAGAAGCATGACCAATTTATCATGTTGTTACGACAGCTGAGTTACAAAATGTTATTAATAACACGTTGCAGTACTGGTTACAGAAAAAAGTATCGGCTTTCCAGGAACGTGTTCCTTTGTCACACGTTACTCCCAACAGTGGCCATGACACTTTGGCAGTCGTTTAAAAGGACGGAGTGATGTTTTTGGCGTCCCCTCGCAGGAAGAAGACACAGCCATAGTGTCGGACACTACGGAAGACCTGTGGTTCCTGACAGAGGGTGAAAGCGAACAGGTCAGCGTCGAGATGAAGGAAGCAGAGCAGGAGGAGAGAAGTCCAGGGGAAGGAGAGGCGCAGGTTGAGGAGGAAGAAGGAGGCGGCAAGGACGAAAAGGATCGAGAGGTAGGAGCTTGCAGTGGAGTCTGTTGGGATGTTAATCTCAACAGCAATCGAGCCTTGTGTTCTGTTGACTAGAATTGGATCAAATATTCTGAAGTGTTGTTCACCAGGTTAGAATGTTTTAATGGAACTCTCATAAAATCCGAAAAATGGAATCAGTTTTTGCTAGTCAAACGTTCTGTGTCTTCAGATGCAAGAGGAACCAGAAGAAGACTCGCAGTGTCTCAGTGATGACACTGACACCGAGATCTGCACGCAGGTTTGAACACATTTTATTTGACTATTACAGTAAAGAAATGCAATGAAACAAAAACTAATCAAATTATTAAAATATACACTTGCAAACGTTTTTTATATTAAAGCTACATGCCACAAGTGATTTTACACTTGCACCTGTTTATAAACTAATACATAAACTTTAAAAAAAACATACAATAAACATGCTCTTAAAATTTAATAAAGAACTAAAATAATCAAAATAGGAAAGTAATTCTGAACAAGTCTACTTTCTAAAGTAATACTTGCTTGCTCTGTTTATTCATTTACTTTTTTTGGTACTTTTATCAATTTATAATTATATTCATTTAAATGTATTTATTTGTAGAAGGCAAAATAAACGCATGCTATAAAATAGAAACAAAAGTCCCAAAAATCAAAACGCAAAAGTGACATATTATCCTGGTTCATAAACTAAAATATTGCATGATGCAAAAAAGCATGCTCTTTATTCTGACAAGCAAAAGACTTAAAAAGAAATATTAAAACTGAGCAAATGCCATATCCCAGTTTATAGACGAGAAAAACATGATGCAGAAAGAAAATCATAATACATTATTTATGTTTATTTGCATTTTTTTATATTATCTCTGCTAATTGCGGAATCGACTCTCGACTCGTTGCATAAAATTGTAAATACGGCCCCCGAAAACAAAAAGATAACTATATCTTAAGTAAAAGCATTAATTGGGAATTTTGTAGAGCTTACAATTAGCCTTCTGTTCTTCCAAAAATAACATTATGTAAATTGACTGCATCTAAATAGCGCTTTTCAAGTTCCTGAAGACCTCCCAAAGTGCATTACAATGTGCTTCACAATTACCCATTCACACACACACTCACACACCCATAGTGGAGTCAGCCATGCGAGGCGGCATTAGTTCAGTGTCTTGCCCAAGGACAGTTTAACATTTAACTCGTAGGAAAGGGAATCAGACCTGCGACCTCTTTGGTCCCAGGATGACTGCTCGACCTCCTGAGCTACTGCCGCCCTCATGAAATAACTTATGAATATTGTCTGAATATTCAGCAAAAAGCAACCCGCCAAACTATCCTCTTTCTCCGATATCCCCACCAAAGGACGCCTGGCAGTGCAGCGAGTGTCGCAAGTACAACTCCCCTCTGCAGCGTTACTGCGTGCGCTGCTGGGCCCTGCGCAAGAACTGGTACCGAGACGTCCCTCGACTGGCCCATTCGCTCTCCGTCCCCGACATCCCCAACGGGGACAGCGACATCGGCATCGACGTTCCCGACTGCAGCCGGAGCGTCTCCGATCCTATCGTCCTACCCTCGCATTCCGACCCCGACCGGCCCCTGCCGCCCGACGCCAGAAGGCAAAGGCCGCTCGTACCAACGTTCGGAGGCGACGGCCGAGAAAACACAGAAGCCGAATGCCGACCCGAGGCGTTGCTGGAGCCCTGTAAATTGTGCCACGCGCGAGGCCGCAACGGCAACATCATCCACGGCCGCACGGCGCATCTTCTCACCTGCTTCCCGTGCGCCAGGAGGCTGCACAAGTTACAAGCGCCTTGCCCGGGTTGCGGGAAGAACATCCAGAAAGTGGTTAAGGTTTTTGTTGTGTAGGACAATCTCAATTTAGCACTTTGGCGCCCCCGACATGTTTTGTTGGGAGCCACGTTCACATCAGATCCACCAGAGCGGAGATATATTTATTTAAGAGATTACACGTGCAGCTTTTTTTTGTTGTTGCTCTTAACGTAACTTGATTTCATCTCTTGAATGGTGCTGCTAGAAGTTGAGTTTTTTCGGTTGTCTTGTTCGGGTTTCCCCGACGACAGAGGACTGGCCCGTATGTAGAAATGAGTGTATAAATACCGTATTCTCCGGACTATAAGGCGCACCCTCAAAATACCCCATTACGGGATATTTCTTTCATATGTATGTAACGGGTGTAATATTAACTTTTGTCTTGTTGAAATTCCTGCTGAAATATGTTTGTATATTTTGTGTATAAGTGTTCTGTAATGACGAGTCCAACAGTGCCACCTGCTGGTATGGGGTAAGGTTTAGTTTAGCCTCTGGTTTTATTTATTTTTATTTTTTTTTAGCGCGATGGAGACTGCTAACAATATCCTCCCTCCGGTCATAAAATCAGGCTAAATTAAACCTTACCATGTACCAGTAGGTAACACTGTTGGACTCGTTATTGCAGGACACATATACACAATCTATACATATTTCAGCAGGAATTTCGACAAAAAAGTTATTTTTTCACCCTTTACATCTATCATGCGCACCAGACTATAAGGCGCATGGAATTATAACAGTGGTAAGCAAGGATTGCATAAATAATAGTAAATAAAATTCATAAATATTGGGGAATGTGTTTTCACTACCGAATTAACTTGAAACGATATTGTTAAAATCATATATTTCCGATATTTTTTTTGCACATTAGTCTTAAACACCCCGGATTGATTATAAGGCACAAATTGGGATTTTTGGGCTCACTGTAGTTCGGTAAATACAGTACCTACAAATATATGCCATATAAATAAGCTAAATCGCATAGTACTTAAATGCATGGCTGAATGCAATGTATTTATATATTAATGCATTTTGTCCTTTTATTTTGCCATGTGTTTTACATCAAAATATTCAATGGGGGGCGGGTAGAAGTGGCTGAGCATTTCACCAATTGGTTGATCAGTGTTAAACAAGTCTGCTATTGGTGAAAAGCGTAGGTTGCCCCGCCCCTTTAATTGAATTTTTTTCCCTTTGTGACAAAGTAAACGATTAAGTAATTAAAGAATAAATTACAAAATGCAAAATTGTGTGATTGTTTAAATTCCATGTATTAATTTGTGTTTTTGGTATATATTTGTAGGTATGTATACATGTATTCCTACATAAAACAGGATCGGTCCTCTAGTTTTTTTCATATAATGCGCCATGTGAGCTGAATTAGAAATGTAAAACCGCAATGCTCTTACTAAAATCATTAGCATCAGCTCTCCCTGTGTCTCAAAATAGCGCAAATTCATACGATCGCTGTTGTTTTTCCTCAAAGTGTCAGTTTTAACGTCAGTTCTTCACCACTCTTTTAAACCGAAGTTAAACGATGCACTTGCCAACATCCAATCTTAACGGGCTATCTTAAAAAGGTTTAAAGGGAGATTGATGCCTGATTTTTGAGCTTTTCACTGCCATGAAAGCATTTTTTTGTTTGCTTTTTGTATTTGTAGGTTGTGTTAACGCGCTTTTGCGATTGTTATAAAATTGTACAAAATATACATCTTAATCCTTATTGTGTGATGATATTAAACCGAAAAAAATCCACAGGAGGCTGTACAAAGATCGACGGTTCAAATTCAAGTCTATTAGAGACGCGATCTTCTAAGATAAGTAGTTTTATGATGAATTGATTTGCAAACAAAAGCCTGTTAGGACCTTTACTTGCGCTTCGTTCGACTGCCTGTAGGGAGCGATAAATGCCTGCTTGGTTTTCGAAAGGATGGTGGCAACCTACATTAAGGTAGGAAATGTAATAAAAAGTTCTTATAAATGGAAGCTAACCAAAATATTGAATACATATAATATAGAAAAAGAGTATGTAGTTTGCTGTATTATTTCTCCAATAAATACGCGAATTATATAATAATTTCTTACGGAACCGCTGTGTCTTGTGAAATATGACGTAGAGGCGATACTACTTTAGATAGTGAACGATATATTAAAACAATCATAATATAAAAACCCAGCCTTTATTTTTTTGTGTGTGTGAAAGGAATTTGTTCTAAACGGTAAGGTTTAATTCATATTGGTCAGGTTGAAAACGATTAAAAAATGGTAGTGACGTTACTTCTTTGTAATAATTATAACGGACTTGTAGAAGAGATTTAAAATTTATTGAACGTAGAAATTTGATTTTTAAAACAAAATAAGTACTTGAAATTAATTTTATAAGGAATGGTTTTCGCCCTGCTTCTGAACTTGACTTCGCTTTCTGCCGATGAGCTATTTTTTTTAAATTGTTTTTTCTATGCTTTATTAACAATACGCGTGTACTGTTCTGAACAAATATTCCACTTCAATGTCACAGATGTTGTAAACAAAGTGTAGGTATAATTAAAAAATAAAAGAATATATAGATGAACAAGCCAGGGGGAGAAAAGGTTACACAGAAATGCCAAAATGTTTTACAAACAAAGTTAGTTTTAATGGCCTATTTGGTTGGGAGAAAGCTTTATATACAAAATCTACTGTTTCACCTCGCATTTTATTAAGGCTAGGAAATAGATTTTCTATCCATGAATTTGCACCGGTGAATTTACAGTTGCTATAATACTACTACTGTAACCAGAATGACAACAAAAATAGAATAGAATATACCTTTATTATCATTGTTACAAATTGGGTTGAACATATTGTGACAACTAAATGTAAAATGTATTTTGGCTTTGATTATCTGCCTTGGTTGTGGAATATCTTTCCGAAATCTTTTGAAATGTCATGTTTATTTGTATAGCCCTTTATCACAAGGAATTGCAAAGGGCTGCACAGACCACAAATTACTGCAAACTACAGACTATTATGACACCATCCCCTGATCTAAAACCTACATGAGGGCAAGGAAAAACTCAAAAACCTCAACATGAGGAAAATGAAGAAATCTTGAGAAGGGACCGCACATGAGGTAATCCCCCCAGGATGACCAGGCTGCAATGGATGTTGCAATAACAATACACAGATATTGTCGACATGAACTATAGGTCATTCACAAGCTATAGATAGAAGTGTGTTTTAAGCCTAGATACTACTGATATGTTTTGATTGTTTACCATGATTCCTCAAAATTGAGTGATTCCATTTTCATTTCCCATGTCATGTCTTATTAGCTCTAAAAATATAAGTTTCACACCAGAAATCTTTGACCAAGGGCCAGTGCCAAAATAAATGAGTTACAGTTTCAGGATCAGCAGATAAAATGTATCTTCTGCATTACATCAATATTCTGATTAGCCAGTTCCACTCAATCAGATTGGACCACCCTCAACTACAGTATTTTATATTTTTATTTATGTACAACGACAAATAGTTATGTTTATTGAAATCTCTCATCTTTATTCGATCATAGTTAATATTTTGTCTTGTATTGTGTCTGTTGTTTTTTTTCCCAGCATTTATGTGTTGTAGCTTTGTATTCAGTCTTATTTTAATCAATTTCATTTGTCAAATTCCATTTGAAAAAAAAAGTCACTGCAACTGGTTGTAGGACAAAAAACAGAACGGGCGATTTTAGGTGTCTTTTTTTCTAATTATTTTTCTCCACCTCTTCCAATGTCCCTCAACCATCACAAGGACAATAAAATGTCGATTTTTCCACCTACCACACGCATAGTCGAGTGTCCAAAGAATAAGTCATTGTATGACAGGCCAGCTGTCCCTTGTCCTTTTTGACTTGTGTGCGGCACCTGTGTCCCCCCTTCCTTTGCTTACTCACTGCTTTATCCTCCACGGGGGTGTCGTCCATCACGCAAACCCTTCGTCCTCGCATGGGACTTAAATTTCAACTTAGCGAAAGCATTTGGGGTCTAACAGACGTCCAATTCGGTGTTTTTTTTAACATTTTTGGAGCCAAGGCACATTTCTATCTTTGAAAGAGTGACGTTATTATAACATCTTGAATAGAAAACAAAGAATAAAGTATTTTCTCACTCCTATTTTTTACTAACTGTGTGAAACCTCGGGCTGTTTGGATGAACACAGAGCTGATATTCTGGCAGGAATCAAAGAAAGAGACGAACAAAGCTCTTCCTCCTCAGCTCTTAGTCTTTCTCTCACTAATTCGCTTGTCTCCAAGCACAAAGCATATACAGTGGAACCTCGGTTTTCGAACGCCTCTCAGTACGAACAAATCGGAGGCCGACCAAAAATTTTGAGAAATTCTTGCTTCGCTGTCTGGTCAAAAAAATCGGAGTTCGAACGCCGGTAATGCGTGAGTGTGTACGTTAGGATGCGATGCTGAGCGGCGTACGGGTGTAGATCGGTCTTTTCCTGACCAACTGTTATCGCGTGCGGACGTGCTTCGTTTTGCTTTCGCTTTTAATATAGGTGTACGAAGTGTTTTAGCCCCTAATTATGCCTCAGAAGAAAGTCAGAGCGAGCAGCAAAGTTGCTACAGGTGAAAAAAAGAAAAGTACTGTGTGCAACTATTGCATTTAAGGAAGAAATAATAGAAAAATATGAAGGAGGTGTGTGAGTGTCTGATCTTGCTAGGGAATACAGATGGCTAAGTCTACGATCAGTACGATACTAAAGAATAAGGAGGCTGTGAAATCTAGTGATGTGGCTAAGGGAGTGAGTGCTATAAGCAAGCAACGGCCGCAAGTTTCATTTGATCGGTATTTTAAGAGAAAAGAACATCCTTCTAAACAATAATTTTCCTTCCTCCTCCATCCCTCTCCCCGCCGTCCACCTGTGCCTTCTGCTTACCACCACAAAGGTAAGAAATCCTATTCATAATTCTTTTCTTTATCCTTTTTTTTATTTTTACACGTTCATGTTAGCGTAATCTTTCGTACAGAAAATTACGATAACGCGGACGTACGATTAGCCTGGGTTAGCTTTATGTTTACGTTAAACATTCAAGGTAAACATTCAGGGTGTTGGAACGGAGCCCGCTCTCCAATGAATTGCTCACCACTTGTTGTGGAGACCCGGGTGCTAAATGACTTGTAAACGACCTGATTTTTTTTATTTTTACACGTTCATGTTAGCGTAACATTTCATACGGAAGATTACGATAACGCAAACGTACGATTAGCCTGGGTTAGCGTTATGTTTACGTTAAACATTCAAGATAAACATTCAGGGTGTTGGAACGGATTAAAACGATTTACATTGTTTTCAATGGGAAAAATGATTTCGGTGATCGAACAAATCGGTTTTCGAATAGGGTTCTGGAACGGATTATGGTCGAGAACCGAGGTTCCACTGTAGCCACCTGCTGCTGCTAATACCGCTTATGGAATGGAAAAGTACTATATAATTACTCTGCCAGGCGCTAGACCGCACACGCACAAAAATTGAAAAATTTCCCACGCCACACCTGACAATATGACACCAGTGTGGTTGAAAAACACTGGTCTGATTGACATTTCAAAGACTTCAAATGTCACTTCAACCTCTTGGCTAAACTTGGTCCATCACAGGTCTCAAAGGGGTGGGTTATTTCTCCTAAACAGGATACAGCAGCAAACTTAACAATCTTACCAATGAAAATTGTGGGGAAGAAAATGTTTAAAACACATCAAAGTGTTTTACCCCTTATCACCAGACGTATTTTGGACATTGGATCTTGGGTGATATCTGATCTGATTAATGCATAATGGATGATTTAATTCAGAGTATACCTCTAATGGATGTCTCTGTCAAGACCAGAACGGAAACAGGACCCGATTGCGTAACGTTTCTCACAAGTTTTATTGAAGGAAGAAAAAGGGTTGTGCCCACGATCTGGTGATTGGTGGACGCGGGAAGCAGGTCGCTCTGAACGCGGAAGTGGATCTTCCGTGGCGAGCGATGGCGGTGTCGAGACTGGAAAACAGGTCAGTAGCCGGGACAGGAGAGCAAAAACGTGGTCACGGTCATATGCCAGGAACAGAGAGTAGACGTCAGGATCAAAACGGGTCATAGCTGGAGACAGACGGGAGCAAAAATGGGACAGGTGGGAGTCAGGGTCGAAAAAGTCTTGCCTAGTATACACTGAGGTTTGCAGATGGACTGACAACATGGGACAGATAGGAGTGGGTTTAAATAGGCACAGAGCCAATCAGAGTCAGACCAAAGTTGGCGCTAAAGGAGCGGGCACAGGTGAAGCATATCGGTAATTATGACAGTCTCATTGACCTTTTAAAGTCACTTCTTGGCTAAATTTGGTCTATCACAGGTCTAAAAGGGTGTTTTTTTTCCTCCTGAGCAGGAGAGAGCCGCAAACGTAACGTTCTTCCCCAGCAAGAATTGGTTGAAAAAAATATGTAAAAAAATCCCCATTATTATTATTATCCCCATTATTTCAAAATCACTGCAATAATGTATTTTTGGTACTGTACAATAACTGTTCTAAGGCTTGCAGTGAACCTAAAGGAAGAAGCAAAATTATGACCATGGAAACTAAGCTTCCGATTCTTGAGAAGTACAAAGCACAGGTATCGCTACTTATGTTAAGGAATCTGGCCATAGCCAATCGATGTAGGGGTTAAAGCAAGGAAATATTTTAAGGGCATGATGATCCTTGCAAGTTTTTAAAATCAGTTACATTTTTAACCCACTGTGGCTGTTTCTTCCCCCTTCGGCATCCACCTGCTACTCCACTTGACCAGCTCAAGTCACTCCAAAGGTAAATCAAATTTCATTTTTCCCTTAGATTTATAATCTTTATAATGTTAAAATAAATACTACACATGAGTAAGACTTCATATTTACTGTTTCAATATTTAAAAGTTTTTATCTGGAGTATCGGAGGTTCCGAGCTTATTAGCGTAGGTTCGTGTCCCCCGCTATATAGCAATTTGACTTATCGATCCCCACCTCAGAACGGATTCATCCTGTATCCAGGGGCGTCTATGTTATTTTGTCTATGCTGTCAAGCATCCAAGAATTGCACGTCAATGGTGACTTGGCACCCGGTCGGGTGCCCGGTCGGGGCGGGGCGGAATATTCTCGACGGTTCCATAGCGACACCGACTCCGTTCCAACAGCCCGGAATAACTTTGCACATTCTCAGTCTATAAACCTTCCAGAGGGGAAGTACTCGTAGGATTGACTCATCGTAGTTTTTTCTAAACATAGCCCGGCGTTGCCGGCATGGAAAATTCAACAAAGCCGGATTGAATTCAATGGTTTCCTGCGGCACCGTTTTGAAAATGTGAATAACAATTGAAAAGGACGAATATGCTTTGTTGTGTCTCAATATTTTGTCACTCCAGAAACTGGACGGCTAATTTTGTCCCTCTTACTGAAATGGGAGAAGGTCAGTGGAATGATATGAGCGCACTCTTAATAAAAAAAAAGTAATAAAAAAAAATAAACGTGGCGCAGGGAACCCGTCTCTGGATCTATCTAGATAACTAGTTATGGATTTAGCTAGCTATGGATCTAGCTATCCAGCTATCCATTTTTACCCTTTTAGCTCTCTAGCTACCTTTTGAAGGCTTTTTCTAGTTAATGATTTAGCTAGCTACTTTTGAAAGCTTTTATCTCTCTAATAGCTACCTTTTTACTGTTTTAGCTCACAAAAACACAGGCGTTTGATTACGTTAATAGCTATTAATGACCTCTATAGCGAGCTGTTGAGCTGCTTTTATCTTTTTTTTTTAAGTCAAGTCATGTTTATTTGTATAGCCCTTAAGTCGTCAATGTCGTGATTACTGATGCGAGGCACCTGTGCCCGCTCCTTTGGCGCCAACTGCATTTCTGCCACCGGTTGTCAGTCTGTCAGCAAACTTCAGTTCACGCTAGGCAAGCTTTTCGACCCTGACTCACTCCTGTTCTGGCCCCCATCTTTTTCCTGATTTCGACCCATCTTCTGACCCGGACACGTATTTGCTCTCCTGCCCTGGCTACTGACCTGTTTTTTCCCGCTCTTGACACCGCTATCAGTCGCCACGGAAATACCACTTCCGCGTCCGAGCAACCTTGCTCCTCGCGATCGTGTGTACTATCTAACTTTCCCTTCTTCCCAATAAAACTAAGAGAAACGCACGCAAGTGGGTCCTGTCTCTGTTCAGGTCCTGACATTCAAGGGCTGCACAGACCACAGACTATTACAGACAACATATGAATAGACGTGTAAGTTGATAGGTAATATGGACACCTCAACACGTGTTTACACTCAAGCCTCAAATATGAACTACGGAATTATATAAATATTCTAAAAATTGCAGTAAACCACTCACACAAATTAGTTTCATGAGCATGCGTACATAAATATATATATAAATATATATATATATATATATATATATATATATATATATATATATATATATATATATATATATATATATATATATTTCAATATCTATTCAATATGATGGTGTTATATATTCATAAATTAATCATAACCACTTACTCTTGAGGGACATTTGACAAAATAATATTACTAACCGTAAAATGAGAGAAAGAGAGAGAGAGAGAAAAAGAGGAAGATAGAGAGAGAGAGAAACAGAGAGAAAGAGAGAGAGAGAGAGAGAGAGAGAGAGGAAGAGAGAAACAGAGGAAGAGAGAGCGAAAGAGAGAGAAACAGAGGAAGAGAGAGAAAGAGAGAAAGAGAGAGAGAGAGAGAGAGGAAGAGAGAGAAAGAGAGAGAGAGAGGCACTTAGAGAGAGAGAGGGACACACAGAGAAAACGCGTGGCCCTGTAAAAATATACTTTGATTTCGATGTATATACAGTATTTCATTGTTTGGTTTTATGCCTAACTTAGCACGATGGCTACACGCCAATTTAACATCGCTTTTTGAGCATTTTTAATATTAACAACATTTAAAAAAACAAACGAAAAATGTTACAATAGTAAGACATTCAGCGCGTTCAATTTAGTCATCACGAAAAATATTTACAAATCAAGCTATTCGGGGACCACCTTCCAAAAGGCTAACAGCTTTAGCTCACTTCGTTAGCAAACCACGCTAACACATGTATATTTGAAGAACAATAAGGTGAGAACAGTTGCAATGTTGCCAACACGTATTATTAAAACACAGAAATAATTGATTGTACTCAAATGTGGAGTAAAGTTATAGTTTGAAGACAGGTTTCCGTGTGGAGCAGCTGTATGAAAACCATGATTTGCTAAATCAGTACAGACCATGTAAATAGTGACACTACTAAAAATTTTTTAATCATTTTACGTTTCTAACTGGATCATAAACCCAAATATTTTTCATATTTATTTAGTTATTTTTAAGTTATCTATTTGTCTATTTGCGTTGAATCATTTTGTCATGGTTATCATGGCGCCCAATTGGCCCCGCCCGTGTGGCGCCAGCTGCGTCTTGTTGACAGATTGGCTCCCTGTCAGTATTTAAACTCTGTCCTGTCAGTCCCCTTTTGTCGGTCTGTCTGCGGATCTCTGTTTTTACTCGGCAACCCGTTTTTCGCCTGTCCTGTTTTTTGCTCCTGTTAGTCTCCCCTCACGATCTGTTTTTAGCTAGACCACGTCTGCTCTCCCGTCCCGAATTACGACCTCTTTTGATCTCGACCATGTCTGTTCTTCCGCCCCGAATAACGATAGTAAACGGTAAATGGTCTGCATTTATATAGCACTTTTCAAGTTAATGACCTCCCAAAGCGCTTTACAATGTGCTTCACACTTACTCATTCACACACACATTCACACACCAATAGCAGTGTCAGCCATGCAAGGTGCCTACCTGTTTATTGAGAGAACTAGGAGTTCAGTGTCTTGCCCAAGGACTCTTCGACATTTAACACGGAGGAGCCAGGAATCGAACCTGCGATCTCTTGATCCCAAGACGAGCGCCCTAACTCCTGAGCCAATACCCAATGCCCACGATTCGTTTCTTATCTCGACCACGTCTACTCTCCTCTCCTGGCTTCCGACTTGTTTCCGATCCCAATCACTTGTTTCCGATCCCGATCAATGCTCTTCTATCCAGGCTACTGACTTGTTTTTTTTTCCCGTTCTCGCTATCCATGGAAGTCCCACTTTCGCATCTGAGCAACCTACTCCCTGCTACCAGCGATCTCCAGATTGTGTGTGCGCTCCTTTCCCTTCTTCCCAATAAAACTGTGAGAAACGTTACGCGAGTGTCCTGTTTCTGTTCGGGTCTTGACACATTTTCTTTATTCATTCATTTACTTCAAATTGAATGATTTATTCATTGGTTTACTCTAACTGCTTTATTATGAAATACTTTATTTTAAATTCAAATTTTATTCATTCACCTATTTATTTAAAATAAAATATTTGTCATTTTCAAATAGAATATTTTTGTGTGTTTTTATATATCAAAATAATGTATCTCTTTTTTATTTTGATTTAAAAATTGCATTTTCTTTTTTGTTTTATTTCTTCATTTGAAATTATTTTGTTTATTTCTTATGATTTTGTTTACCCAATTTCTTTATTTCAAATGACCTTTTTTTTAAATATTTTTTTTTCTGTTATGCTTATTTCTAATCCGTTTATTTACTCCAAATCACATTTTTATGTACATGTTTCTGTTTATTTTCATATAATTATTTATATACATTTTTTATTTCAAACACGTGTTTGTTTTTATATATATTTTTCACAACCGTGGAAACGAAGCTTGCGACGGTCAAGAAATACGAAAACACGCACCGTGACCATCGCTAAGTAGTATTGGAAAATTTGTTTTATTTGTTCATTTCAAATTATTTTGTTTGTTTCTTATGGTTTTGCTTACCAAATTTCTTTATTTCAAATGACTTTTTTATTTAAAATATATTTTGTCTGTTAAGGTTATTTCTGATCCTTTTATTTACTCCAAATCACATTTTTATTTATATTTTTCTGTTTATTTTCATTTAAATATTTCATTTTTTATTTCGAATATATGTTTGTTTTTACATCTATTTTTCATAACCATGGAAACGAAGCTTGCGAGGGTCAAGAAAAATGAAGACACGCATCGTTACCCTCGCGGAGGAATATGGCTGCAGCCAATCGACGTACTAGACTATTGTCACGAATGAGGGAGTGAGTAGAGCGAGGGAATCATATAAACTCAAATTTGTGGATTTGTTTATTCTAAATCTAGTCATTTTTCTGATTTAGCGACCGTAGAGACGCAACCCCGCTCGCACCCGGGCCTTTTTTGAACTTTGTCCTGTTTATTATTTTCTCCAGTTTTCGTTCCCGTCTAGTTTCTCCTGTTAATTTTCGATATCCTTCATCTGTTATCCACCCTGTCTGTCACTTCCTGTCCGGTATCGACCCCATCCGTCCAATATCAACTCGGGCAATTGGAATCGGTCTCTGGCTTCCGGTCTTTCCACGCCAGACCGGCTGCCCAACGTGCATGACTCTCCATTTTGCGTAAAATAAAGGTTTGTGTGAGAACGTTACGCGATTGGGTCCTGTTTCTGTTCTGGTTCTGACATTCCGCTATGCGCCATCTCCGAAAGCACGTCCGTGGGAAGCGGGTTACCCTGGTCGCCGCATCGGGCGGGGTCCTTTAGCCGGCGTGCCGGGGGAGGGCGGGGAGGCCTACGTTCCGGCGTTCATTCCGACCACTTAACCCGACACCGTTTGCGCTAAAACGGCGACAGCTGGCGCATTGCAGCCGTTCCGTTTGTTGTCCGCGTTAGCGCTTGCGTAAAAGCTAACGCGTCGCCGTCATCAAAAGTCGACGTCCTATCAACTTCCTTGTCACGCCGAACAGGACGAAAAGGGCAACGGGACAGAAAGTGCCAGAAATTCAAGACGTCAACAAAAATATGACATGTACAGTGGGACCTCGCTACTTCGTGGTTCCACGTTTGCGGGTTCAGAGCTTCGCAGGTCTAAAAAATAATAATAATAAAATCAAATAATTAAAAAAAATATTTTTTAAATATATATATATCTTTTTTCAAGCATTTTTGAAGGGGCGTCGCTACTTCATGGTTCCACGTTCGCAGGTCCAAAAAATAATAATAATATTATTTATTTATTTATTTATTTATTTATTTATTTATTTATTTATTTATTTATTTATTTATTTATTCACTTATTTATTTATTTATTCTTTTAAGCATTTTTGAAGGGCCGTCGCTTCTTCGTAGATTTTCACTTTTCGCGGGTGGTTTTGGTCCCCATTAACCGCGATAGTTGAGGGATTACTGTATTACAGTATTTCTGGACTATTAGTTGCACTAGGCCAGGGGTGTCAAACTCATTTGAGCTCAGGGGCCGCATGGTAACAAAAGCACCCTTGCAGTGGCCTAGTACAGTAGGGGAAGAAACAGAGCGGGGGGGTGTACATAAAGACAGAGAGAGAAAGCTAGAAGCAAGAGAAGGAGAAACAAAGAAAGATCTAGATAAAGAAAAGCAGAAAACAAAAGAGAAAGATTGAGAGAGAGAGCAACCGAGGGGAGGGGAAGAGAATACAGTAAAGAGAAAGAAAGAGAGAGACAAAAGGTAGAACGAGGAAGAGAGAGAGAGGGAGGAACAGAGAGAGTGAAAACTAGAAGCAAGAGAAGGAGAAGGATAGATATAGCTAAATAAAGAAAAAGAGAAAACAAAAGAGAGAGATTGGGAGAGAGTGAGCAACCGAGGGAGAATAAAGAGAAAGAGAGAGTGAAAGCTTAAGAGAGAGAGAAAAAGTGACAGGTAAGTCATAAGAGAAAGAAAGACAGAAAGAAAGTGAAAAACGAGAGAGATAAACCGAATGAAAGGGGGAGGGAATAAAGAGAACGAAAGAGAATGAAAACTAGAAAGACACAGTGCAAGGCAGAAAGAGCTGGGGCGAAAGAGACAGAGTGTGGTTGAGAGATAAAAAAAAGAGAAAGAAAAAAAATACCGAGAGATATACCAAGGGAGAGGGGGTAGAAAATAAACAGAAAGGAAGAGAGAGAAAGCACAAAAGAGAATAAGGAAAGACTGAACAGATAGATTGTAAATGTTAGGCGGATGACAATGGCACACTTCAGTTGCCACAAACCAAAACTAACAAAAAAGTGGTCTGCCAGCACCTGTTCCCACCCAGCAATATTCAACTGGGGATAATGGATTGCAGCCAAAACATTGTAGTTTATTTTAGGCGGACCACTATGACACGCTTCAGTGGCCTGAACCGAACTTACAATAAAAAGTGCTCTGCCTGCTCTCAGCAATAGTCGACCGGGGATAATGGATCATGGCCACAACCGTGCATTTCATTTTGGGTGGACCACAATGACACACTTTGGTTCGCCTTCGGGCAAACAAACTAACAAAAAAAGTGCTGTGCCAGCCCCTGTTTTCAGAAATAGTGATCCAAGGATAATGGATCAGGGCTACAACCGTCCATTTCATTCCAGGCGGGCTGAATCAGTGAGCATGTGTGTGTGCGTGTGTAAAGTGTGAATAAATCTTCATGGAGTTTTGTCCATTCACACGTATTTTCAATTCTGACTCAAGTCGTCTGGAAACCAGAAAAGAGAGAGAATAGATGCGATGAAAAATTATTACGTATCAGATAAACTGAGTCCCTAGGCATAAAGTGAATATTAGGCAGAAAATAACGGCAAAAACGAAAGAGTGGCCAGGCCAGACTTACATGCCATCTGTCAGTCCCCACTCACAGCAACATAAATTCGGGGATAATGGATTGCGGCCACATGAGTGCAGTTTACTTTCTGGTGTTAAAGCCCGGAATATGCCATCTGGGATAATGGCGAGTGAACTAAACCAGAGAGTACAAAATCTCAAAATAGAAAAGGATTACAGATTTAATATGAGAAAACCTTTACCACATATCCAGAATAGATTGGATTCAATTTCTCACATTTTACTGTTCTTTGATGGAAATGAAATGAAGTTAGGGGTGTCCAAGCTTTTGAGAAAGCAAGGGGCCACATTTGGTATGCTGAAAATGTGTGAGGGCCGACTATTCAGCCTGTCATTCTTTCAACATTCTTTTTCAGATTTATCCTCAGTGGAAGGTTCGTGACCTCGTAGCTCTCTTTTGTAGTCGAAATTAAACAGGACAAACTAAACGGGAACGAAAACTAGAGAGAATAATAAACAGGACAAAAATAGACAGGGTCTCGTGGAAAAGCACTGCTGTGCCGTTAAAACAGCTTCCTGATGCTCCACCTTTTCAGAGCGTGTTTCCAGTTAGCTTCTTGTAGTCAGCATGTTTTGTCTGTCATTGCCTCTTGCTATTATATTCTTTGGAAACAGCCACTGTCACGGTTGCCACGGCGTCCAATTGGCACCGCCTGTGTGGCGCCAGCTGCGGCTCATCGACAGATTGGCTTTCGTCTATTTCAGCTCAGTGCTCTCACTCTTCCTTTGTCAGCTTGCAACGAACCTCTGCCCCGCAAGACGTGGGTTCTGACTCGGTCCTGTTCCTGTTGGTATTTCCTGTCTAATTTCGTTCCCGTTTATTTTTGTCCTGTTTATTATTCTCACTCGTTTTCGTTCCCGTTTAGTTTGTCCTGTTTAATTTCGATATCCTGTTTCATTATCTATCCTGTCTGTCCCGTCCTGTCCGGTATCGACCCTATCCGTCCGATATCTATTCGGGCAATTAGAGTCGATCTCGACGGTCTCTGGCTTCCTGTATTTCCACGCCAGACCGGTGGCTAACGTGCATGACTCCCCATTTCCCGTAAAATGAAAAGCTTGTGTGAGAACGTTGCGCGTTTGGGTCCTGATCCTGTTGTGGTTCATGACAGCCACAGCCTCTGACGCAGTTGTTTTTGGATAATTTCCACTTGTCCCGGTAACAGCGGTCCTCACAGTCAACTTTCCTTTTTTTATTCAATCAGAAATCGGGTGGGCTAAAATTCTCCCAGAAAGCCAAGGCCAAGGTGGCCAAAGGGATACTGCCGTCATCCGGTGAAATGGGAAATCTTTTTTTTTTTTTGGTACAAATGTATTTTGTACTGTGGTCGATACTACCGGCGGGCTACATATTATGAATTTTATGACGGAGGATAACTGGCCCCCGGGTCGGAGTTTGCGCATGCCTGACTTAAAGGCATATCTCACAGGGCTCATTCATTGTCATGATGAATTAACGAGAGAAACAAAGTGGCCTAAAAAACCCTTTGAAAACGGCGAAACCTGAGCGGGTTTACGATCCCGTCATAAATGAACCTTCGTGGGTGGTTTTACAGAAACAAGTCAACGAAACTTTTCTTGAATTCAAAACTAAAGATGGATTAGACCCGTCATATATTTTATGTTATTTTCCTTTTTTACATGAAGGTTTCAAAGATTCACTCACAAAAAAAATATTGCTCAGGTTTGATAAAGAAACAGGCAATAGTCTAAATGAAAAGACAATAAAGCAGGGGTGTCAAACTCATTTTAACTCAGGGGCCACACAATAGAACGAACATTCTGTCGGGGGCCCTACGAGTAGATTAAAGAGAATGAAAAAGATAAAGAAATAAGGGAAAAAGGGAGGGAAAAGGAGAGAGGGCAGAACAAAGAAAGAAAAACATAGAGAGGGAGAGAGCGTGAGAAACAAAAGATAAAAAGTCGTGAGAGAGGGGGAAAAGAAAGGGAGAGAAAGAAAGAAATCCAAAGAGAAATAGAAAGACAGAAGGAGAGAAAAGAAAGGGCGAAGGGTATGAAGAGAGAATGAGAACAGAGAGAAAAGGAAAAAAGGAAGGTAGAGCAAAAGAGGTTAAAAGACACAGAGAGAGAAATAGACAGGGAGCAACAAAGGAAGAGAAAAAGAGAGACACAGAGAGTGAAAGAGACCGAGTGGGAGAAAAGGGGTGAAAGAGAGAGAGAGAGAGACAGAGAGAGAGAGAGAGAAATAAATACAAGTACAGTGTCCTTGTGAGAGGCACCTGGCTTTGGCAACATCAAGTTGACATATTTCAACCTGCAGCTTGTTTTTCTCTTGTGCTTCTCTGAGTGTTGTCTCGCGGGCCGGATTCAATCCCTTAGCGGGCCTGATCTGGCCCGTGGGCCGCCTATTTGACACATGTGCAATAAAGTGTCAGGACCAGAACGGAAACAGAACCCAATTGCCTACCGTTTACCTCAAGTTTTATTGAAAGAAAGAGTAAGGGCTGCGCCCACGAGCTGATGTTTGCTGGACGCGGGAAGCAAATCGCTCATGTACTCGGATGTTGCTCCGAACGCGGAAGTGGATCTTCTATAGCGAGCGATGGCGGTGTCAGGGACGGAAAATTGGGTCGGTAGCCAGGACTGGGAGAGCATGGCGTGGTCGTAGCCGGAAACGAGTCTTAAGCCAGAACGGGAGAGTAGACGTAATCAGGGACAAAAAGAGGTCGTAAGCCGGGACGGGAGAACAGACGTGTTCAGGAGCAAAACAGGTCGTAGCAGGAGACAGACGGGAGCAAAAACGGGAAAGGTGGGAGTCAGGGTCGAAAAAAGGCTTGCCTAGTGTTAACTGTGGTTCGCAAGGTTGGAGAGTCCTGCCCCAGTCCACCTGCCCTTTGGCGCCCTCTGTTGGATGATTGTGCAGGTTTATATCATGGACATTCGCGGTATCAGTCCCTTTTCAGTCACATCATTGCCTAAATGTGTTGTTCGTACAGAAAATCTGTATTTCTTTTAGTCGATATCGCTAAACATCCTCATCCTTTTAATCGTCACTTCCTCCCTTTTGTTATTTCTCTCTCGGCTTACATGTACGAGATTTCCTGGGTGTCCTCGCATGACAACCGTGATCTTGAGGTGAACCCGGAGTTATGGAGTGAAGGGGAAGGGGGGCTTTCATTCTTGTCTTTGCCCCCGACCCCGTCCAGTGCACCCGCTCAGCTGTTGTGCAATGTGCTGCTTCTTGTCAATGTGAAATAGTGGAACAGTGTTGCCACTGACAGGGCAATCCCCCTCCTCGATAATACACACACACTACACCGCCTCTCAACTCCAATTTGCATGGAAACAAATAGCCTCACTCTCAACTCTCTTTTCATCTTGTATCTTTATCTTTCTAATATTCATACATGACACGGACCAGGAACGGAGACGGGACCCAATAGCGTTCGTTTTATTCAGTTTTCATTAAGAAAGAGAACAGTGCTTGCATCCACGATCCGATGATCGTCGGTCACTGGTAGAAGATAGCAGGAACGCGGAAGTGGCACTTCCGTGTCGAACGAGGTTAGTCGTTGGCAGCGAGAGAAACAGGTCGATGGCCGGGACGGAGGAGCAAAAAGCAGAGGCAGGTCCAGAAAAGAGGTCGGCAACAGGTATCAGGCAGGAAGCAGGGCAGGATAGTGTCGGAGAGTACAAAAGCTTGCTAGCTGAGAGCATAGGTTCGTAGACAGTCTGACGGGTTCCTTTCAGAAGACGGGGGTTTTAAAAGAGTCGAAGAGCCAATCAGGTCCTGTGGCTGTTGGCGCCAATGGGGCAGCCGCAGGTGCCCCGAATCAGTCATCATGACAATACCATTCTGTTATGTATACAGTTTCTATTTTCTTTTTACTCTGGCAACTGTGTGGACAGCAAAGCAAGAATTTCATTGTGCAGGGAATCATGGTTCTATACTGTTGTTGGAATGTAACTATCAAAATGTACCGTTTACCAAATTGTTGGAATTAGTTATCTGACTCCGTTAACCAAACACGACCTACAATCATCCAACAATTATGCGCCCTCCTTTCTTGATGGAAAAGATGAACAAGAAAGCTGACAGTTAGTTTCATTAACAATTTAACTAAGTGTACTCCATTGAAAACTGTCGTTGGAGTCTCTGGGAAGCCCTCTTCTGAACTCCTTTAGCTTTTTTTCTCCTTGGCCCACATCTCCCCGTAAGATGGCGTCTCAGCTCCTCCCATGGGTGTGCCAAGGAACCCCCCTGGGCTTCACAATCTCATACACCAGCGCCTTGATCTCTGGTCAGCAAATCCATGAGTCCTGTTATCAAAATTTCCTGGACAAAATATTATGCATTTCGAACAGCCTGCCCTGACATTGAACTAAAGCCCAGTCAGTGAATATCTTTATTGCATTAAACTGAGTCAATCGTATGAAATCCTTTATCGTCAAATGTATAATATCCTTTACTGTGGATCTGAAAATATACACTTTGAATTTGAATTTTGTTTTATTCATTGATTTTTTTAAATATTTTTTTCATCCCGAGTCAATATGAACTAAATAAACGAAACCAGTGTGTTTTCCTTATACATTTATAAATATGAGCTTATAAAACTTGATTGTTTTACTCCTGCAAATACAAAATATTCTAAAGCAAAAAACGCAGGTGATGTCATGAACCAGAACAGGATCAGGACCCAAATGCATGACGTTACTCATACAAGCCTTTTATTTTACGGGGAAATAGGGAGTCATGCACGTTATGTATATATGTATATATATATATATATATATATATATATATATATATATATCATACACCGCGGCGCAGTGGTAAGCGCGTGTGCGGCACAGTTCTGGGGTCATGAGATTGAACCTCCTGTGTGGAGTTTGCATGTTCTCCCCGTGCTTGCGTGGGTATCCTCCGCCCACTCCGGTTTTCTCCCAAGAGCATGCATATCAGGTTAATTGGCCGGTACTCTACCTCTACCTTGATGAGCTATTGCCACCCTAATTAGTATATACTGTACATACATAACCTTTACGTTCAGAAAATATGTCAAAGTCAAGATATTTTTTTAATAGTTCTTAGTAGAAATAGGCAACATACTTGAAATGTGGCTAGGAGATGAATCCCTTTTACCTTTATTCACAGAGTAATGCAAAATACTTCAAATAATATATATTTCTATATATTTACATGTGTAGCACCACCTTCTCCCATTTATTGCTTGTCCTTCGCAAATTGCTGAGGAAGGCTTTGCAGTGAGTGACTGAGACTCCTGGCCGGGCAAAGCAGAAGAAGGCGGCAGGCAACACAAGCCCCTTTGTGCTCCTGCAGCCATCAGTGGCCGTCCGTCACCTCCAAATGAGACAGGCGGACGCAGATTGGACACCGATCGGACGCTCAAAGAAAATACTCGTTATACACCGAGCAAAATATTCTCAAAATTCAAACACTTGATTGTTATACACCGAGCAAAATATTCTAAAAACACTTGATTTTGAACATCATGCAAACAAAACAACAAAAACAAGTTAACGTAAATGTATGTCAGAAAAATAATTGGAAGTCAAGTCATGTTTATTTGTGACGCCCTTTATCACAAAGAGTCCCAAAGGGCTGCACAGATCAAATACTATTGCAAACTATTATTACAGACTATTATGACACCATCCCCTCATCTAAAACCTACATGAGGGCAAGTAATACAGGGACCCCAAAAAGACCTTTAATCAGCGAACCCAGAAGCGGTTCAAACAGGCAAGTAGTCAGTTTGGCCGTATTCACCACCTGTTTAAGATTATCAAGTGACAGATCACTATATCGGGAAAAACCCTGGACAGCCACGATGTCGCGCATCTATAAATTCCAGCCCTTTAATATGTGATGTATTAACATAGTCTTTAGAAATTTCTTCCCGTTTACCTTAAAATTTTCTTATTAGAGAAGACCATAAAGTCATGAGCTGAATGGGTAGAACTATCTGGGATAATCTGTTGCCTCGTTAGCGATGCTACAGTGTCGAAAAAGGTTTTGGGGTTATTCTTTTGTGCCGCAATCACCTTCGAAAAATAGGCTGATTTTGCAGAGGCAAGAGCTGCTTTATAATTTAACTAGTAGTCACACCAGGTTTGACGGAAAACATCAAGCTACACCCAGACTTCTGTAATATTTGTGTCCAATCGCTAAATTTCTTGTGTATTTACATGTCAAAAACACCTCACTATCACCTGATCGTCATCATTATCAACATTGCTGTGTCCATACATTTTTGGCATAATATATAAGAAGAGTATCTGTCATATAAACAATAATTTTCATGGGCTTTCATGGTGAAAATTGGTTTTGGGTTGTGTGTTGGCCATCATATGTCAGGACCAGAACGGAAACAGGACCCACTTGCGTAAAGTTTTATTGAAGGAACGAGGAAGGGCTGCGCCCACAATCCGGTGTTTCGTACTCGGCTTGTGATCCGAACACGAAAGTGGATCTTCCTTAGAGAGCGATGGCGGTGTCAGGGACAGAAAAACGGGTCGGTAGCCGGGACTGGGAGAGTAAGGCGTGGTCGAGGTTGGAAACAAGTTTTAAGCTGGGACGGGAGAGCAGACGTGGTTGGATTAAAAAACGGATCGAAATTCGGGACGGGAGAGCAGACGTGGTCGAGATCAAAACGGGTCGTAGCCGGAGACAAACGGGAGCAAAAACGGGACAGGTGGGAATCGGGGAACAAAAAAAGGCTTGCCTTGAAAAAGAAAGGTTCGCAGACGGACTGACAAAAGGCGACAGACAGGAGTGGGTTTAAATAGGTACAGGGAGCCAATCACAGTCAGAGGCAGTTGGTGCCAAAGGAGCAGGCACAGGTGATTCACATCGGTAATCATGACATCATAAGTATCTTTGGATCTGCTACCTTAGGGGGTCCGCCCCCAGGCAGCATAACCACCCATTGCTATGTGCCCTGGTCTGTGCATCAAAAAGACAAGACATCAAGCTCCCGCTTGTCTGCCCTAACTATGAGATGTGCAGAACATGTCACTTTTGTGTTCTTATTAGGATGTATATCTATGTGATTGTATCCCCACTTATTTAGTTTTTGTTTTGTTTTCACCATCATCACCTACATATTTATTCACCTTATTGTTTGTTTATAAATAGAGCTCCGGAATGTGATGAATTTTCTGATTATGATGATGACAGCAATATAATAACAACGTTCAACCATAACAATAATAGACATATAGTTGGTAATGCTAATAAAAATAACTACAATGACAAAAACAATAGTCTGAAAATCGTTAATCGGAATCATAACAAGCTGGACTATTAGCTTTACCCATCTATTGACTGTTTCTGCTCACATACATCATTAGACACCAATAATAATAATGATAATAATGATATAAATAATAGTCTCATGAAGGTTATAACAATAATCATCATAATAATAGTTATAATAATACCAGATACATTTAGTTTTACCTATCTACTAACTTTATGATGTGACTAATCACTAAATATCATTCAGACACCAATTATGTCAATAATAACAATAATAATAACAGTTACAGTAATAATAATTATAGCAATATTTACAATGATAACAATGGTGATTATTTGCTTAAACCATCAATTTGCTAGATCTTTCATTTTCTTCCTCTCTGTATTTTGACAATTTTTAATTTTTTTTTGCATGTGTTTTTGAACAGGTGAATTTAGACATTGTTTGAGTTCATTCAGTCATTAGTTTTAAAGTTTCACTCCACATACAGACACACACATACTTTTCCTGGTGGTTCTCACCGGGTAGATCTTAAAGGTATACTGTGCATCCCCTCAAGTTACGTGTGAATCATTTTTTGTATTTTCTCCGGCAGTACATCTTTGTTCACTTCGAATCATAGTTGTGAAGAGAAAAATTCCACTAGATCAAATGGTTTGAATAATTTAGACTGCAGAAAAAGAATATTGGTGTGATCACCATGTCCTGGCTTGTGTATTATTCTTATTACACGATTTTAGAGTCGAAATTATGGAAAAAAATTCGTACAAACTTCTGCACAGTCCATTAAATTGTCACTGTTGCCATGGCACCCAATTGGCCCCGCCCATGTGGCGCCAGCTGCGGCTCATTGACAGATTAGCTTTCCGTCTATTTTTAAGCTCAGTGCTTTCATTTTTCATTTTTCAGTCCGTCAACGAACCTCTGCCCCGCAAGAAGTGGGTTCTGACTCTGACTGTTTTCCTGTTGGTGTTTCCTGTCCGGTATTGTTCCCGTTTATTATGTCCTGTTTAACATCGGTTTCCTGTTTTTGTTTCCATCTATTTTTGTCCTGTTTATTATTCTCTCCAGTTTTCGTTCTTGTCTAGTTTTTCCTGTTTATTTCGGAAACGATGACAGGCACTGGAGATCGAAATTGAACAGGACAAACTACACGGGTAGCTACCAGATACTGGAGACCGATATCAAACAGAACAGAAATAGCCGGAAACGAGATTGGAGATCGATATTAAACAGGACGGGAACGATACCGGACAGGAAGCACAAGCAGGAAACAAAAACACATCTTCTGCGGGTGCAGAGGTTCGTTGACTTAAATAGGAGGGAAGCCAATCAGTCAACGAGCCGCAGCTGGCGCCAAACGGGCGGGGTCAATTGGGCGCCATGGCAACCTTGACAGGTACCAAATGAAGGTACTACTTATGTGTCATAGACGTGCATATGATTACATAACATAGATGAATATACATGTAAAGAAAAGATCACGTTATGTAGCTTTGGTGTGACGTGACTTGAGCTGGTCGAGTGGAGTAGCTGGTGGATGCTGAGGGGGAAGGAGATTGGGTAAAACTTTAACTGATTTTAATACATTAATTAAAAAGAAAAAAATGATAAAGGTAAAAAGGAGAAAATGCAGCAAAACAAAAAGTGAAAAGTGGCAAAGGGAAAAGTGAAAATATGAAAAAAACAAATAAGACAAGAAAAAAAAAGATAGGAAGGAGGAAGAGAAAAAAAGAACGAAGAAAAAAGAAAGAGAAAAAAAGGGGAGGAAACGCCATAAAACAATTTCACTTGTGAAGCTTGTGTGCTGAGAAGAATTCCATACACATCTCTCCGCATGAAACGCTCAAAAAAGGCATCATCTACCTTCTTATTTTTCCTATAAGTCCTGATTGTCGATTGGTTAGGGCTTTGTAACTTAACAAGCGTAGCTTGCCTTCTTTAAAATTCTTGATCGTCACAAGCCTCATGTTCATCATCATGTTTTGCCTCTCTCTTTAGCACCACTACAACCCTTGAATCTGTCAAGGGTTGCCATCGCGCCCGTGTGTGTCACGGTTGCCGTGGTGCCCAACTGGCCCTGCCCGTGTGTGTCATGGTTGCCATTGTGCCCAATTGGCCCCGCCCGTGTGGTGCCAGCTGCGGCTCATTGACAGATTGGCTTTCCGTCTATTTAAGTTCAGTGTTCTCACTCCCCGTTTGTCAGTCCGTCAACGAACCTCTGCCTCGCAAGACGTGGATTCTGACCCGGTCCTGTTTTCCTGTGATATCTCCAGTCCAGTATTGTTCCCGTTTATTTTTGTCTTGTTTAATTTCGGGTTCCAGGTTAGTTTCCGTCTGTTTTTGTCCTGTTTATTATTTTCTCCAGTTTTCGTTACTGTCTAGTTTCTCCTGTTAATTTTCGATATCCTGATCCGTTATCCATCCTGTCTGTCACTTCCTGTCACCCCATGTGCCCGATATCAACTCGGGCAATAGGAATCAGTCTCGTCAATCTCTGGCTTCCGGTCTTTCCACGCCTAATGTGCATGACTCCCCATTTCCCGTAAAATAAAGGCTTGCGTGAGAACGTCAAGCGATTGGGTCCGGTATCTGTTCTGGTTCTGACAGAACCCTTAGCGATTGAATACAAAAATTCAGTATTGTATCGCCAGCACGCAAAGTCGTCACAACTACACAAGATTATTAAAGAGTCAAAATAAAATTGCACCGTCCTTTTTGTTAAATGTACATTGCGTCATATGTGACCACTAGATGGCACTGTATTGTCTAATGAGAGGGGGAAATGAGCACAGCATAGCAGCAAGTTGCAATATTAAATATCAAAGTGTTGCACAGCGGAATTATGGAGGAGGTGAAAGATCTCCTGCAAGGATTAAAAAGTTATAGCTGGACGCCGGCAGGAGGTCAGGCGGAGGAGTAACGTGCCCCACTTCTTTTTTTTTTCTTTTCTTTTCTTTTTTTTCTTTTCTTTTTTTTCGTCCTCTTCTACGCGAGGCTTGCGTCATTCTTACGGGAGAAAGTGGAGACGGTGACAAGTCGCCATTGAGCTCTTCTGTTTCCTGCCCGGGCTTGTTCTTTCCCCTCAAGGTCGTCCCAAATCTCCGTTTTTATATAGGGTTGATGTCACCTTTTCACAAAACAAGGTCACACATACAACAGTACATTCTGTCTGTTCTTCATTTTTCTCTTTTTCTCCCTTTTTTTTACCCCATTCTAATTTTCTCTTGCTCCTCTCTTTTTGCTTTTTCATCATCTTCTCCCTTCCTCACTCTTCTTTTCCACCTCCTCTTCTCATTCCCCCAATCCTCACCTTCTATTCCTTCTTTTCCTCCACTTTCTTCCTCTCCTCTCTTCTAATTTTTGTTTTTCCTTTTTCATCTTCTTCTCCCCTCCTCGTCCTTCTTTTCCACCTCCTCCTTTACTTTATCCCTAATTTCTTCTTCTCATTCTCCCCCCCTCTCATTGTTCTGATTCATCTCCCTCTCGTATTCTTCCTCTTCCCCCAGATCTCTTTTTCTCTTATCTCTTCTCATCCCCCCACTCCTGACCCTCTATTCCTTCTTTGCCTCCACTTTCTTCCTCTCCTCATCCTATCTCTTCTCATCCACCCACTCTTCACCCTCTCCTTCTTTCTCTCCTTTTACTTGTTCTCCTTCTTTCTTTTTCAATTTATTGTACTTATTTTCTTTCTTTTCATCTTCATACTCCTTTTTTTTCCTCTTGATTTTACCTCGCTCTCTCTCTTTTTTGTTCACTTTATTCTTTTGTTTCTTCCTGTTTGTTTGTTTTTGTTTTTCATCTTCATATTCTAGTTCGTCTTTTTGTATTTTGTCTAGTTTTTCTTATTTTCCTCCTCATCCATATTTTTTATCATTCTTCTAACTTTTATCCTCTTCTGCCTCCTTCTTTTTACCATTTTTCTTTATCCTCTACCTCTTCTTGCGTCTTCTTCCTCTTCCCCCCTGATCTCCTCATACCTGTATCATTTTCTCCTATCTCTTCTCATTCCCACACTCTTCATCCTCTATTCCTTATTTTCCCCCACTTTCTTTCTCCCCTCCTTTTATCTCTTCTCACCACCTACTCCTCACCGTCTCCTTCTTTTTCTCCTTTTACTTGTTCTTTTTCTTTCTTCTTCAATTTCTTGTACTTATTTTCTTCTCTTATGTTTGTTTTGATCTTCATACTCCTTTTTTTCTTGATTTTTCTCCCCTCTCTCTCTCTCTCTTTTGGTCACTTTATTCTTCTGTTTCTTCCTGTTATTTTTCTGTTTGTCATCTTTTTATTCCATTTTGTCTTTTTGTATTTTGTCAAGTTCTTCTTTTCCTCCTCATCATCCTTATTTTATTATCATTCTTCTAATTTTTGTCCTCTTCTGCCTCCTCCTTTTTTACCATTCTTCTTTATCCCCTACCCCTTCTTGCTTCTTATTGTGCAGAAGTCTGGGGCAACAATTACAAAAGTGTACTACAGCCCCTTTTTATCCTCCAAAAAACCTGCAATTAGAACCATACACAGGATAGGATATCGAGATCATACTCATATTTTATTCCTGCAGTCCAAATGATTAAAATTGGATGATTTAGTAAAAATTTTCACTGCACAACTGCTATTTAAGGTCAACAAAAACATAATGCCAGAAAACATCCATAAATGATTCATTTGGAAAGAGGGAAATAATAACTTAAGGGGCTGTCGTAAATTCATAATCCCAAAGGTGAGAACCATCAGGAAAAGTAAGTGTGTGTCTGTGTGCGGAGTCAAACTTTGGAACAATTTACAAGACGAGATCAAACAATGTCCATCTATTCACTTGTTCAAATTTAAATACAAAATAACATTACTGGCGGAATACAGAGATGAAGAAAATGGGGTATAGAGATTGGAAATACTGCGTTTACAACTATAGTTAACCTTGTTGTTATTGTTACTATTATGGTATCACAACTGTAATTATTAGTATTATTACTATTGTTGTTATTATCATTGGTGTATTTATTAGGGAAGATGAAGGGGTAGGGAAAATAAGCATCTGCTTCTTACTACCCCTTTACGAATATTTTATGTAACATGATTTTGTTGTTGAGTTATTGTTTTTGTTCTGTTTTTATTTTAATGTTCGAATAAAGTTTTCATTCATTCTTCTTCATCTTCTCTCCTCGTTCTTGAGGATACTTTCAAGTTGACCTGCTCCATCATTCCGACCTCTACTGTTCGCCGACCCAATTCCTGGTCCCCATCAATCCTCGGCCCCGTTTCTTCATCGCGTAAACAACTTTTTGTCCTTGCATATCGTTATCCCGAGTGACAGCTGCCTTCAGACTGTCCATCCTTAACATGGCGCCACCATTGTGAGGGGGGGGGGGTGGGGGGGCAGGTTTGACGGCGACGCAAGGCCGGGATTAGATCATTAAGACGGGCAACTTTGATGCACGGTTATCTTTCCCCTTTCCCCGGCAACCGGATCGGACGCTAGGGTCCCGGGACGCCCCGGGACCCCGGTGTGACACACACCTCCGCGGCAAATCTCTGGAGATCCCGTTAAGATACGAAGCGTGGATGTGCGGCAACAGCTAAACGTCGTGTCAGGTTTCGGGGGGCTCGTGCTAAATTTAACCCGCTGATCCTACGGCAGGCCGAGGGGTTTAAATGCCAGCCTACAGTTGCTCCAGACCAGTTGTTCACCTCACGTCACAAACTCCGGACGCAGGAGCAGCCCAGACGTCCCAGATGGAGCTTTTCGAGACCAACCCTTACTTCTTCCCGGACCAACGCTTCTACGACGTCGGGGACAACTTTTTCCCGGCGCGTCTTCCGGGAACCTACGACCAAACGGGCTTCCAGGACAAGAACTCCGTGACGGGACTGTGCGGTAGCGGGAACGCCGTGTCGATCCAAGCGGAGGACAAACCTTCACCTTCCAACTTGTCGCCCCATCCCGAGCCCCACTGCCCGGGTCAGTGCTTACCTTGGGCCTGCAAATTGTGCAAACGCAAAACGGTGACCATGGATCGGAGGAGAGCCGCCACCTTGAGGGAGAAGAGACGACTGAAGAAGGTCAACGAGGCTTTTGATGCGCTGAAGAGGAGCACCCTCATGAACCCCAACCAGAGGCTGCCCAAGGTGGAGATCTTGAGGAGCGCCATTCAGTATATCGAACGGCTCCAGGCGCTGGTGTCCTCCTTCAACCAGCAGGAGGGCGAAATTGGGCACTACTGTGTTGGGCAGAACCAGCCCAGGGTGAGTGGCAGAGTCACTGAGAAAATATCACAAATTTGCTTTCGTCGCTTCCTGAATTGACCTCAGCGTGGCTCAAAAATAACTCGACCCAATCCAATACTTGTTTTGATTTGCTTAAGATAAAACAACCCGATTTTAGTGTTGTTCTAAACCAAATGAACCAGACTTTTAGTAAAAAATAAAAAATAATAGATTTTATGTTGAACTAGATTAGTCTTGTGCAGAATTCTTTCATATAAAAATGTGGCTCGATTTCAGTAGGCGGGTGTTGTTTCTTCAAAACAACATAGAAAAATGGGTCTCAAGAAGCCAAGTACTGGGTTGGTCCATTTTTGACCCAAACTTGGGTCATTTTAAACCAGATGTTTTTAGCATGCGGGTTGATTTGTTTAAAGAGATCTTTTAACCTTATAAAATCACAGTTTTGCTTCCATCTCTTCCTGAATCGACCTCAGTGTGGGGTCCGGCGCGTTTGTGCATTTGTGTTTCCTAACATTTTGACTGACGGGGCCTTGTGCTTGTCGCCACGGCAACAGGTGTCGTCATCCAGCGAGCCGAGTTCGGGGAGCACTTGCTGCAGTAGCCCCGAATGGAGCAGCACCCCGGAACGCTGCACGCAGAGTTACACCGGCGAGGGTGAGTCCGCTTCATGCGCACATGGCCTTGATTGGGTCAAAATGGAACCCAACATATACTTGGGTCATTTTCTGGGTCCTTTTACACAAATCGACCCACTTTCTAAAACATTTGGGGGAATATAGCCAAAGTTTGAATCAAAAATGAATGAATGAATAAAAACTTTATTCAAACATCAAAATAAAAACAGAACAAAAACAATAATTTAAGAACAAAATAATGTTACATAATATGTTCGAAAAGGGGTAGTAAGAAGCAGATGCTTATATTCCCTACTCCTTCATCTTCCCTAATTAAATACACCAATGATAATAACAACAATAGTAATTATATTAATAATAACAGTTATGATATAACAATAGCAACAATAACAACAAAGTTAACCATAAATCTAGACACCCTATTCCCAATCTCTCGTATCACTCATACCCCATTTTCTTCATCTCTGTATTCCGCCAGTAATGTTTTTTGCATTTACATTTCAACAAGTGAATAGTTGGAAATTGTTTGATCTCGTCTTGTAAATTCTTCCAAAGTTTGACTCCACACACAGACACACAAATACTTTTCCTGGTGGTTCTCACCTTTGGGATTATGAATTTACTACAGCCCCTCAAGTTATAATTTCCCTCTTTCCGAATGAATCATTTATGGATGTTTTCTGGCACTATGTTTTTATTGACCTTAAATAGCAAATGGACATTTTTGGGATAATTCCTCAATTCCCCTCATCGTCATTGATATGGACACACTGCAGTGTAGTTGCACTGAGCCATCCCTATCATAGCCAACAGGCATGGTGGGTAATGCAGTTTTTAGTCAAACCGTTTGTTCCTCGCGCTCAGACACTTTAAGCCTCCATGGGCCATATAAAATGATGTGGCGGCCACATTTGGCCAGTAGGCCATACGTTTGACACTTATGCTTTAAATAATAACCCAAGTTTGGTTCTAAATTGACCAACCCAATACTTGGGTTGAATTGACCCAACGTCCAGCGTTGTTTTTCAGAAACCACCCCTCCAAAGGTTTTGTTATAAAATAACAAAAATAACATTCATTTTATACAAAACAGTGAATTCAACCAATCAAAGCATTGGGTCTGTCCATTTTTGACCCTAATCAAACCCAAGTATTGCATTCTAAAAATGTGTTGGTCAGAAATGGGACCAACCCAATACCTGGGTCTGTTTGACCCATATTTTTGGTACGTTTTAAACAAATCAACCCACAGGCTAAAATTTTTGGGGTTAAACAGACCCAAGTTTGGGTCAAAAATGGACTAACCCAGTACTTGGGTTGATCAGACCCATTGTTCTATGTTGTTTTGGAGAAACAACACTCGGCTACTAAAATTGAGCCACGCTTTTTATACAAAGATAAAGAATTCTGCATAAGAATGATTTAGTTTAACATAAAAACCATGATTTGTTAATTTCTACCAAAAGTCCAGTTCATTTGGTTTGGAACAACACTAAAATTGGGTCGTTCTATTTAATGCAAATCAAAACACGTATTGGATTAGTTTGGGTTATTTTTGAGTGGGAGTGTTTTTACACTCTCAAAACACTTGGGTCAAAAATTGAACCAACCTACCACTTTGGATTTGACCCATTATTCTGGGTCGTTTTATACAACAAGCCCAATTTTTGGGGTTGTTCTAATTAAATGACACAGACTGTTTAGTATAAAATCCATCAATTATTTTAATTTTAACAAAAAGACTATTTCCTGGAGGTTCCTTCTGCAAAACAATTTGGTTGGTCCATTTTTGACCCAAACTTTGGTTATTTTCAACCCAACCAAGTTTTTTCTGCCCTAAAACTCTTAAGTCAAAAATGTGACCATCTCTTTATTTGGGTCAAATCCACTCATTTTTTAGAAAATAACCCAAGTTTGAGTCAAAATGGACCAACCAATACTTGAAACCTCGAGTAAGGTGGTTTTGTGTAAAAGACTCCAGAAAATGGTTCGAAGTGACCCAAGTGAACTTGAGTTTGTCAAACAACCCAAGTCTCACCCATTTGTCTGGGTGTTTTCATATTAAGACAAATGTATTTTTTGTCCCCACCAAATGTCCCCACCAATGCCAAGACCAAACCTACACCCTTGGTTCAAGCATTGGGTTGGTCCTTTTTTGACTCAAACTTGGGTTATTTTTAACCCAAGTGTTTTTAGGGTCAACCCAAATAAAATGAATGGTTTTGTGTTGTCTTGGTCCAATCGACCCAGTATTGGGTTAGACCCAGTTTAGACACTAATGACTTTAGTGTCAGGACCAGAACGGAAACAGCACCCAATCGCGTAACGTTTCTCACAAGTTTATTGAGATAGGGAGAGGAAGGGCAGCGGCCACGGTCCAGTGCTTGTTAGACGCGGAAAGAAAGTTGCTCTCGCAATCGGATTGTGATACGAAAACGGAAGTGGATCTTCTGTAGCGGGCGATGGCGGTGTCAGGGACGGAAAAGCAGGTCGATAGCCAGGACAGGAGAGCAAAAACGTGGTTGGGATCGAAAACGAGTCGTAAGCCAGGACGGGAGAATAGACGTAGGATCAAAAATGGGTCGTATGCCGGTACGGGAGAGCAGGCGTGGTCGGGATCATAACAGGTCGTAGCCCAAGACAAAAGGGAGCAAAAAATTGGACAGGTAGGCGTCAGGGCCGGGAAAGGCTTGCCTAGTCTACACTGAGGTTCGCAGACGGACTGACCACAGGGGATTGACAGGACTGAGTTCAAATAGTGACAGAGAGCCAATCAAAACCCACGGCGGGTGGTGCCAAACGAGCGGGCTCAGCTGAGTCACATCAGTAATCATGACATTTAGAGTGTCAAATTTTCTTGGGGTTGTTTCTGCAAAATCACAGAGGACATTGGGTCACATCGACCCAAGTGTTGGGTTGGTCAGTTTTTTGACCAAAACTTGGGTTTTTCTTTCGAGTGTAATCTTACGCGCAACCAAAGTCCAACTGAATAATGAACTCTAAAACCCAAACCAGTCAATCATAGCTGTGCCACCTTTTTTCAGGCATTTAGCAGTACAACCATCCAACCCAGGTGCCTTCCCCCCTTCCCCACCCACTCAAAATTGGGATTTATAGGAATGGAATGGTGTCTGAGGCCAGAATTCAAGAACAAATGAACCCAAATATTGACCGTCATCCTTTTTAAACTCTTCACAGAGCTTCTGAGTGCCGCCAGTTCTCCAGAGCAGGCCAGCATCCAAACCTTGAGCTCCATCGTGGAGGGAATGGCGGCGGCAAACGGAGCTTTTCCCGTGGACATTCCCGAATAAAAACTTCCGCCGGGACGAAAAACTCCCTGGGAAAAGCCGAGACGAATCCAATTCCGCCTATTTCGCCTTCTTTCCTCCGTTCGCTTAAGTTTGAAGAATCGTCGGGTTGCATGAACAAGGCCTCCTTTGTCATTCTATCTTAATCGAAGCTTTCCTCTTTTTTTCCAATTTTTTCCTTTCTCGTTTCGTGTGTTTTGATGCAAAAAGAAAATAGAAGCGGGGGGTTTCTTTGTGGGGCCAACACGTTACAGGGGAGGGGGGGCAGTTTTGACCAAGATCTGCTTCATGTCCAACCAATGCTCGTGATGTAAATACGTTCCTTTTTTTTCTACAGAGTGCTTTTGCTTGTTGATTTTGTATTGTTTGATGGTTTTTGCTAACTTATTTTGGGATTTTTATAACAGATTGTTGTGTATTTGTAGATGTTTGGAAATTGGAGATTTCCTGACCAGTCCTTGCAATAAAGACCATTTTGAATACAGGGATGATGTTTTATTTGATGCCCATCTATACTGTAAAAAATCAAACATTTACAGTATGTCTTTTGTTTTAAAACTAAAATTAAAAAGTAATCATTTGCATTCAGAAGTTATCTGGTTATGAATTTTCTCATCTTAAGAATTTTACTTTTTTTTACAAGTTCAGCAAAAATAGTTAAAAATCCATGAAAAATTACCCTTTACACAAAGAAAGTTATCTCAAATTCAAAATACTTTTTCTAATTTTAAGAATTATTCTTTGCGCAATACTTAAAATTTGGCGCTGAATAAAGCGAATAATCCTTTTTTTTAATTATCCATCCATCATTTTCACCGTTTATCCTCAGTAAGGTCGCGGGGGTGCCGGAGCCCATCCCAGCTATCTTCGGACAGTGGGCTGGGGACACCCTGAACTGGTTGCCAGCCGATCGCGGGGCACACAGAGACAATTTACCCGCTCATTTCCATCTAGGGACAATTTGGACGACCCAATTAGAACATGCAAAGTCCACACAGGAAGTTCGATCTCATGACTTTAGAACTGTGCCGCAAACTCGCTAACCCCTGCTCCACCGTGCTGCCCTTTTTCTAATTAAAAATCTATATTTTTCAGAGTTATGCAAAAATACTTAAAATTTGGTGCTACATGAGAAAAATAATCCTTTACATTAGCAAAATTATCTGATATGTCAAGTTAGGTTTCACATTTTTTAAAAGAGTTAGGCAAAATAATTTAAAAAACCATGCTAAGTTATAAAAAAATATTTTAATTAGGAAAATGATTTGGTATGGCAAATATTTTTTCTAACCTTAAGCAAAAATACTTAAAAATGTGTGCAAATTTGAAAAAAAAAACCAAAACATTAGGAACATAAAACTTTTGATCTTCACAGTATATATATACATATATATATATATATATATATATATATATATATATATATATATATACTGTGAATTATATATCTTTTATCTTGATACATAAGGAAAATGATTTATTAAGGCATTTTTAAGAATTCTTTTTACAATTAAGCAAAGTACTTGCTAAATTAAAAAAATAATCACTTTCAATTAAAAAAAAATCTGGTATTTGTTTTTTTAATTTTACTGAATGTATTTTTAAAAAATCAAGAAAAATACTTAAAATTTAGAAATTTCTGTCACAGTAGAAAATATTGTTTTTATTATTTTCTTAGAATAAACAAATATGAGCTTGTTTTTAGTAGAGATGTTAAGTAAATTCAAACAAACAGTAAAATAGTACAAATAATGCCGTGCATAAACCTTTTATTTCCTGTGTTTTTCTCCATCACATGAATATATATTTTTTATCCTTTAAAATAAGATAATTTTACATGTATGCATTGTAAAATATTAAAGGGGGGCGTTCGGTTCAATTTGTCCCTCAGGAAAATTATTTAGACATTATAAAGTTAATTGTATTTGATATAAAACACCTAAAAACTTTAACGACCTATATACGGTTGGTTTTTTATTCATTCTGGGTTGAGAGTTGTTTGTTTTCACCAGAAGTTGATTTTTGTACAGGCGCGCCAAAGGACATCTATACTTGAGATGGGGGTCCTTTGATGATGTGAATACAGTATTTAAATATTAACATTTAAGTACATTCAAGTAAATGTTAGATTCAAGGAATTATTTTCGGTTTAATTTGGCTTTAAAACTTATTTTGACATTTAAAAAATGTCATAAGAAAGTAAGAATGCAAAAAGAATCAACGAATATTTGTTATAAATTCAAATAAAACTCGAACAGCTCTCTGAAACCTATTACAGTAAATAAATTAGAATTTCAAAATAACTAACATGACTAATCTTTCACGCAGACCAACAACTTAAAGCACAGAAAATAAAATTAGGCATAAGAGCAACTTATAGAAAGGTATGTAAAAACCCAAAGAGCTCCGTGATCGGCAGTCCGACTCGACAGACCAAGCCTTTAATTTTTAAATTTTTTTTTAAGTGCGTAAAAATGACGCCAATGGTGGCCCCAGTCCTTGTTATCGAGTTATGTGAAGCGTTTTATGTGAAGAGGACAGTTTTATCAGACACTGAATCCGGAATGCCCCCAATAGCAGGGAGTTGCCTTGCATGGCTGACGCTGCAATTGGTTAGTTAGTGTGTAAAAGGGAAAGGTGTAAAGCACATTGTAAAGTGCTTTGGGAGGTCTTCATTGACTTGAAAAGCGCTAAATAAATGCAGACCATTCCAATCCATTGATTTTACAAAAAAAGAAAAGAAAAATGGCAACACAACCAACATGACTTGAACTTAAAACAAAAAGTGCATCGACATTTCAACGGACCTCTCAAATTGGAAAGTGTGGGCACTCCTGTTTTAGAGCCAGATTGATGAACCAATGTTATGGTAACAGCTAATCACTCAGCCTTTTACTTGAGTGTGCTTTCATGCGCTCTCTCAAACACAAACACACACACTTGATTGACAAATGTACGTTCTGATAAGAGCTAATTCGGCAGTCTCCTCCTGAATGTGTTAAAACAAGTTAAAAAAAATATTTACGCTCTTGATCGCTAAATCACGCACACTTTTTTTCTTCCATTGACTTATTCTAAAAATCATTTGTCTTGACAGGCAGAGATGCCACTTTTTGTTCTTCTCTAATGTTATTCTTCCCCCGGTTGCTTATCTAATCAGAAGACGCGAGGTGGGTAGGGTGTGAGACAGAAGCCAGGCGAGAGGGAGAGAGAGGCTCGGCTGCATCTGAGCCTAAATAACCCAGTTTTAAAAGCAGCCCAATGAATAAATAAAAAAGTCCTTATGAAATGAAATGCTTACCGACATCTATCAAATTCCCAAATATCGGTGCTGACATTAGGTCAACCTATAGTCTTTTCTCGTGACTGTCATTTTAGGGCTTTTGTAGTGTGTCTTTTTTTAAAGATCACCCCTTCTCTCAATTCTAAGCTACTGCGACCTCTAGTGGTGAATGATTACTCACTTTTTGTCTGCATGTCTGAAATTCTGATCTGAAATTGTAATTCTAGTCTTTGCTTACAACCCAAATCGGATTTTTAAGGCCGCCTTTGAAACCGTAAAAATAGTTTAAAACTTTCAAGTGAGTACCAAATGCTACTCACAATCAAAAAACTAAAAATAATGGTTTTTAACGTAGAAAGAAAAACAATACTCCCACTTTTGAAAAACAGCTTTACTCATGTCCATATATCGTCATAAATACAGTACTTCTTATTTTATTTTTTTTAAATAGCCAAATGATAAACTCTTGATATGTCGGCATCGTTTCACACCTGGAACAAAGACACAGTACTCATAGCTGCCACGTAGCACATTATACCTTTAGTACACTTGGGAAAACCCTAAAAAAATTAGAAAAAAAAAGTTTTTCGTACACCCATTCGCTACTTTGCTTGCTCACTGGCACGTCTCCATGGCAACCAACAGGATGCGATCGGAGGGGAATCGACCGAGTTATTCGCGGCAACTGGGAGGAGCTACAGAAGATCGGATCCTCGACACACACACACAAAGGTTTACAGGCTAAACGCACTTTTTCCGATTGGAGCGATGCAGTGTCATACTAGGAGGGCGGACCCCGGAGAAGCTCCTCCCACTGAAAAAATGACACTTACATCACACGGCAAAAGACACACGAGGTCCGATGCTAAGACAAAGAAAAGGTCAGAACAGTCACTACTCAATACAGCCGTTATATCACTTTTGCCCATATAAGTTTCCAATATATAGATTTATATACTTTATAAAAAAAACGGTATTTTATGTACAGTACAGATCATCGAGTAATACCTTGCATAACCGATAGGAGGGTAAAACGCAGCGCTCGCTCGAGATTTGAGGAAGGGGGGACGGGGACGACCACAGCTGAGCACAAAAACCACCGTGACAGGCTACTGGGAGCACTGGGTTGAACTGGGATGGAAGGGGGGCCCGGCCTCTGTATTGCACGTGTCCCAAAGCTCCAGGTGGGGGGGGGCGACTATGATGCTTCGAACCCCCGCCCGCTTCCAATTTGGCATCTCACTCTTAAAAGGCCGCCAGCACGTGTCCGTACAGGTAATGACAATGCACTGGGAAGGGGAGGAGAAAATCCCACAACAAAATTAGAAAAAACGTTTTCTTAATCTTAATACGAAATTCGTTAGAACAGGGGTGCAGTGTTTCCTATAGAATTTAGTAAGACCCTGATGGGTGGACAGCAAACAAGTCCCACCCATAAAACATGGCAAAAGAGATAGGAGTTTAATGCCCCAAAAATCTGCTTATTAGACTAAAAGTACCCTAGTGGCGGGGCAGCTGAACTGAAATAATTCATTTTTACTTCATTTTTCGCATCTGCCGATAATCCAATACCTCGGCAATACAGAAAAAAACTGAGAAAGTAAGATCATTTGATAGCCCATCCGTTTTTTCTCTCTTTAATATGTGACTAAATGTACATGTTATGTTTCATTTGATTTCATTGTTTTCATTTTATTTCCTATGTTTCCTGAGGAGATCATTTCTCCCTCATGCCATGAGGCTCTTTAACTCCACCTGGGGGAGTAAAAGCCCACATTAAACCCCAAACCCACATTTGCATATTACCTTATTTTTATTACAGTGTGTATTTTCCGTAGCACTATAGCAACACGTTATATTCTTTTATTTTATTATTTTATTTTTCAACACGAGGATACTGCTGGAAGTGTATCTATATACATATATATATATATATATATATATATATAATATATATATATATATATATATATATTCATTTCATCAAATTGAAAAGCAATGAATTGCTCATGTTTTGTAAATTCCGACTACAGGCCGCTTCTTTTTTGGGACATTTTAAACACTGGGGCTTTAAATACAATGCGGCTTATTCTCTATTTTTCGTTGCAGCACTGAGGAAAAAAGCGAGTTGCTCTTTTCCACGACCATGTGCTCTAAATACTAATCCCTGCTGTGACATCTCAACATTTATGACTCTCCTATAGGAGAAATTATTCCCTGTTTTTGCCAACATTATTCACATTCCAGGAGCAAAATGGGAGTTTGACGGTAATTTATTGAATATTTACAACATAGTCGGGTTGTTTTAACACATCTGAATTGAACAGCAGTGGAAGTTAACTTATCTTTATGTATCATCGGCATTAATGTCAGGTCCTTGGAGTTTTATCTAATCCTCGAGGAATGACAACAAACGAATGCAACTTGGTCTGGTACCAAGGACAATGACAGCGCCAAGACCACTTCCACGTCTGTGTTGCAATTTGGCACTATTCTCCACAGTGTGGGGATTGCAATGTGGTGCTGTCGTCCAGAAACATAGGGTTCAGATTTTACAACACACAGCCCACAATCATGTTTTGTTTTGGCGCAGTAGTAAATATGTGCTCATCTTTGTAATCGCTTGCTGTTTTCCTTGATAACGTGCCCTCGCACACCTGATATTTACAATAACATAAGTTGTGGGTAATCATACAATTTGATTGAACCTCCGCGAACTACTCATTCATTTAATTGGTGTTGCTGGGCGAAATGTTTTTTTTTGCTATGAAAAATATCCTAAGCGGCACCATAGTTAAAGGTACATTGTGTAATATTTTACTAGATGGCTCTGTATTTTCTAATCCAAAGGGAAACCAGTGCCAAATGAGCACAGCGTAGCAGCAAGATCTCAGACAAAAAAAAGCAGCAACCACTAGGTTCTGATTCCTCTATGTAAAAGAAATACAAATGTCTTAACTTATTAATATTTATAAAAATTAACAGTGGTACAATAGTTAGTGAATTTTTGCCATATTACTACAATCATTGTTTTGTTTTTTTACCGAATTAAGTTTTATTTTGTACTACATGGAGTTACTAAATATTATACACTGTACCTGGGCAGGCATAATGTGATCAAATAACAGTCCTATCACCATTTTTTGTTTTAATAAAAAACATATATATTTTTTAAACGTGACAATTTTGGATTATTTTAAGGGAAAATTGTACTTATTTTACACGAAAAAACATTTTAGTAAAGTTAAGAATCGATGATTTTTCACAAATTGCTATTTTACTATTTAAATAGGTTAATACTAAAAAACAAAATCTAGTAAAACCACAACTGTTTAACATAGGTCTAAATATTGTACAATCATAAAAACGATTTATAAAAATATAGTTAATTCATAAAAACAAAATATAGGTCATAATATTGTAAAGATGAGAGAAATTATTTTTTTTTTGCTTTGTGCAATATAAAGGGTTCTCGTTTTAAGTATAACTTTTGTTTTACAACATAATAAAAACTCCTCATTTTAATGTTGATTCTATATTTATATCTGCCAATGGGTTAATAATTAGTTTGAGAGAGTACATGATTGGCCAAACTGAAACAATGTAAATTATACCGTTTTTGCTTTGTTTTCATGCAAACAGCAAATAGTTCCAGCATTTTTACAGTTATTTGAATCTCACCTGTTAGCATCAGCACTCCAGTTAGTAAGCCAAAGCAAGTTAGCACGAGTATGTCCGCACCGTGGAGGGGTCCAGCCTCGGGGACGCCGGGGGCGGAGCTTGGCGCAAAAGAGGAAGTTGGCAAGAAAGAAGAGCATGCAGTTAGCAGGCAAAACATTGGCTCTACTTCGTACCTTCAGGCTGGAGCTGCTTTTTAGGCATGAGGTTGATGGAGGGCGGCATGGACATGGAAGGCATGCGGAAGCCTGCTGGTAATGTCTCCATGGAGCCCGCCATCATGCCTAACCCCACTCCTCCTTCGCGGGCACGGAATCTCTTCCGCCACGACGGCGAGCGGCGGAAGGATTTGTCGTCCCCGCCCTGCAGAGAGGAAAGAGCCAAATGAGCGTTGGTGGACAACATTGGAAACCGGTAACAGTTCTATGTGACCTCTTCCAGTCGGCGGTCGGTCCCCAAGGCCAACAGGTTGTTGAACTCCCTGTCCAGCACCTGCCGGGCCTGGGGGGAAAGAAAAGACCCTCAATACCTTGGCTTCCTCTGCCGTTCTCAAAAGATTGAGGAAACTTAATTGCCTGTAAAGGCTCAGCAAGATCATTTATGATATACAAATCTAGATTTCTTATCATCAGCCTCAATGTCAGGTCGCTGAAGTTTTATTACTTCTTCGAGGAAAGATAACAGGCAAATACGATTTGGTCTATTACCGCAGCAACCGCCAATGGCCAAAAACAAAGAAATACCTGTCTATGTTGCAATATGGCACTATTCCAGACAGGGCCTTAATTTAACGTGTGACATTCACATTTTCACGTACTCTAAATAAGCAAAACTAGCTGCCAGCGGACCAAGAAATTTGATTATGATTTCATTAACCTACATATTTTTCATCGTAAAAACGAAACCATAGATGTTTAGAAGGTCTACTCTGTGGAAGTGGCTAGGTCACCGGAATTTCTGGACGGTACCTGCGTGTTCTGCATGGGTATCTGCAGGATGAGGGCCAAGCTGCTGTAGTCGAAGGTCTCGTCTAGGGAGAGGAGGGCCCCGTGGACGCCGCTCTCCACGAGGTTTCCGCTATATTCCCTCAAACCCACCGACTGCACCCAGTGCACCACTTGCTCATTGGTCCACACCAAGACGTCTTATGGCAAAAAGAAAAGGGAAACAGGCTTTCAGATGTGGAAATTGTGTGTGAATTAATAAATAGCTACAAATATCCATCCATCTATCATCTTCACTGCTTATCGTCAGTAGGATCGCGGGGGTGCTGGAGCCCATCCCAGCGATCTTCAGGCTTCAGTGGGCAGGGGACACCCTGAACAGGTTGCCAGACAGTCACAGGGAACACAGAGACAGACAACTCACTTGTGACAATTTGGACCGGCCAATGAACCTGACATGCATGATTTTGGAATGTGGGAGGAAACTCGGAGTAAACCCACTCAAGCGCGGGGAGAACGTGCAAACTCAGCCGCCATGCCGCCCGAGCTACAAATATATGCCATACTGTATAAATAAAATGGTAATGTGCTTTATTTATACAGCCCTTTAGAACAATCGGTGATAACAGAGAAACTAAAAGTAAAAAAAACAAAATGAAAGACAATAAAAACAAAAAAGACAACAGTATCAATTAAGATATAGTCAAAGCGTCCTCGAACTACTGCTTATTAAAAGCCATGCATTTTTAGCCTGGATTTAAGAAGGCCCAGGTCAGAAACAAGACACAACTAGGCAGCTCTAGGAGGTGATTCCTGAGCCTGGGGGCAGTGACAGAATAGGCTCGTTTGCCACAGGGTTTGTATTTTTACCTGGGCATTTTCACTACAAGTTGATCCTTGGACCTCAAAACCCTTCCATGATTGTGAATAATGAAAAACTCAGATAAATAAGATGGGGCAAAACCGTTAAGAGCTTTAAAAACAAACATTAAAAGTTTAAAATCAATTCTAAAATGAACGGGTAGCCAATGAAGGGATTTAAGAATAGGAAAGCTATGCGGAGGTCTGCTGGTGTTTGTTAAGAGATGGATAGCAGCAAGTTAAAGGCGACTGATTGACGATGGGAAACACCAACATCAAGTGCATTGCTAACCTTGAGTTTATTAAGGCATGTTTACCTTTCTCTATGCCTAGACGGCTTAAAAGCAATTTAACGTTTGCTAAAAGGCGCAGCTGAAAGGATCTCATCCTGACAACATTCTTTTTATGTTTGTCAAACCTGAGGTGACTGTCAAAAGTCACTCCCATGTTTCTGATGGTTGAACTCAGCTTAGAGGACTGGGTGCCGAGGCAGGCCGTCACAGTATCCCCAAAAAACATATATTGAGTTTTGTCTTTGTTTAAATCGAGAAAATAGTGTGCCAACCACTACTTAATATCAACAATGCAATCAAAAAAAGCGCATTAATTGTTACGGTTTGGCTTTACTGACAGCTAGATTTGTATGTCGTCTGCATACCAATGAAAGGAAAAGTAGTGTCTGGCAATAATTGACCCAAGTGGTACCATATACAATTAGAATGGAATGGGGCCAAGAATAGATCCTTGTGGAACACCAAAGGAGAAAGGGGCAGTGGAAGAGGACAGGTCACCGAGTGTGACGGAGAAGGTCTTACTCTTTTTTGTTTTTTTTGTATATGTGTTTGTCTTGCTGTAGCTCACCCCTTTTGATGGATATGACCAAGGTAGATGGATAGATAGATTTAGGTAAGACGTGATTCATTTATTTTTTTATTTATATGGCATAGCTGTTTCTTACTACATTTATTTCTCCTTCTGGCCGGATCGCTCCTCCATATTCAGAGGGGTCGAAGGAACCATATCAAGAAAATAATAAGCGTGTCGGGGCATGCGCGGAGTGCCCGGCACACTCCTTTTGTCGCTTTTCGGGCGCAGCTGTCGCTTAACTTTCCGCACCGCAACAGGCGGCGCACACGCGTGTGCAAACAGGAAAAAAAAGAAAAGAAACAGTACAGCGTTTTCATTCGAGCGACAGCTGAATCAAGTTCACGTTCGCCGCTTAAGGTCTGTAGGGTCACAGTTCAAGCCGTGTGACTCATAGGGCTTTTGCGCACAATAGGCTTTTAAAGCAACACCATTTGTTTTATTTTGTATTTTAGGAGGCGTTCCGATCTGATCAAAAACAGTCAGGGAACTGAAATGTCGTAAAGCTCTCCAATTGTTTTGAAGCTAAGAGCTACTTATTTGATATCGGGATACCAGTTTGATATAGATTACTTACGTAACTGCTATTTAAGGTCAGCAAAAATATAATGCCAGAAAACATCCGTAAATTATTCATTCGGAAAGAGGGAAATTATAACTTAAGGGGCTGTAGTAAATTCATAATCCCAAAGGTGAGAACCACCAGGAAAAGTATGTGTGTGTCTGTGTGTGGAGTCAAGCTTTGGAACGGATTGCAAGATGAGATCAAACGGTGTCCAACTATTCACTTGTTCAGGTTTAGATACAAAGGAACATTCCTGGCGGAATACAGAGATGAGGAGGGTGGTGTATGAGTGGTGCGGGAGATTGGGAATAGTGCGTCTAGTTAACTTTGTGTAATTGTTGCTATTCTTATATCAAAACTGTTATTATGAATATGATTACATTTGTTGCTATATCATTGGTATATTTGGTGGGGAAGATGAAGGGGGAGGTAATATAAGCAGTTGCTTCTTACTACCCCTCTTTGAACATATTATGCAACGTTATTTTGTTGTTGAGTTATTGTTTTTGTTCTGTTTTTTATTTTGATGTCTGAATAAAGTTTTCATTCATCATTCATGCATTCATTCAACATGTTATTACTATCAGATGTGGGTAGAGTAGCCAAAGTACTGTTACTTCAGAATAATATGACCCTGGTAGAAGTAAAAATTATTTATCGAAATAATGACTTAGTAAAAGTGAAAAAGTACTTGGTGAAACTACTCAAGTACTGAATAACTGTAGCAACGTCTTACTTATCAATTGAAAAAAAAACATTCAATCACATCATCAAATCATTGGAGTCCATCCAATCAACAATAAAGTCTGTGTAATCAAACAGTTTGTTTGGGTGAACCCTCTGTGGGTTAAACATACAGTATTATTTATGTGAGGCTGCTGCTATATAAACTGCGCATAAAGTACAGTAAGAAAAAATAAAGCTCTCAAAGTTCACCTGTTGGTTGTTTGGGTCACTGGTCAAATCGAAAGAAAAAAAAAACAAAATAAATGCGCTTCAATATAAACAAACAGATGCGTATTTACCGTGGAGGGGATTTAAGTAACCGGTTCAAAGTAGCCCAATGTAGCGAAGTCAGAGTAAAGTTTTTCTTTCACAAATCTACTCAAGTAAAAGTTAAAAGTATTGTGTTTTAAAAATACTCCTAGAAGTACAACATCTCCCAAAATTTACTCAATGTAATGGAGTAAACGTAACTTGGTACTACCCACTTCTGGTTACTATGTTATTACCAGGTTGTAATTATTACAGGTTCAAATGGGCTCAGTCAACCACTAAACATCATGCCAGTTTAAATCAAATTTCTTAGAAAATTACAATGATTGATGATATATTTTCAGAACTGATCTACAGGCTACTCAGGTGGTCTTAGGGAGCGAGCTGGTTCCTTCAGGCACCACGTTTCAGATCCCTGTCTTATTATTTGTATTTCATTTAATATAATTTATTAATATTTACAGGGAGTGCAGAATTATTAGGCAAATGAGTATTTTGACCACATCATCCTCTTTATGCATGTTGTCTTACTCCAAGCTGTATAGGCTCGAAAGCCTACTACCAATTAAGCATATCAGGTGATGTGCATCTCTGTAATGAGAAGGGGTGTGGTCTAATGACATCAACACCCTATATCAGGTGTGCAGAATTATTAGGCAACTTCCTTTCCTTTGGCAAAATGGGTCAGAAGAGGGACTTGACAGGCTCTGATAAGTAAAAATAGTGAGATATCTTGCAGAGGGATGCAGCACTCTTAAAATTGCCAAGCTTCTGAAGCGTGATCATCGAACAATCAAGCGTTACATTCAAAATAGTCAACAGGGTCGAAAGAAGCGTGTAGAAAAACCAAGGCGCAAAATAACTGCCCGTGAACTGAGAAAAGTCAAGCGTACAGCTGCCAAGATGCCACTTGCCACCAGTTTTGCCATATTTCAGAGCTGCAACATCACTGGAGTGCCCAAAAGCACAAGGTGTGCAATACTCAGAGACATGGCCAAGGTAAGAAAGGCTGAAAAACGACCACCACTGAACAAGACACACAAGCTGCAACGTCAAAACTAGGCCAAGAAAAATCTCAAGACGGATTTTTCTAAGGTTTTATGGACTGATGAAATGAGAGTGAGTCTTGATGGGCCAGATGGATGGGCCCGTGGCTGGATCGGTAAAGGGCAGAGAGCTCCAGTCCGCCTCAGACGCCAGCAAGGTGGAGGTGGGGTACTGGTATGGGCTGGTATCATCAAAGATGAGCTTGTGGGGCCTTTTCGGGTTGAGGATGAACTCAAGCTCAACTCCCAGTCCTACTGCCAGTTTCTGGAAGACACCTTCTTCAAGCAGTGGTACAGGAAGAAGTCCGCATCCTTCAAGAAAAACATGATTTTCATGCAGGACAACGCTCCATCACACGCATCCAAGTACTCCACAGCGTGGCTGGCAAGAAAGGGTCTAAAAGAAGAAAAACTAATGACATGGCCTCCTTGTTCACCTGATCTGAACCCCATAGAGAACCTGTGGTCCCTCATCAAATGTGAGATTTACAAGGAGGGAAAACAGTACACCTCTCTGAACAGTGTCTGGGAGGCTGTGGTTGCTGCTGCACGCAATGTTGATCGTGAACAGATCAAAGCACTGACAGAATCCATGGATGGCAGGCTTTTGAGTGTCCTTGCAAAGAAAGGTGGCTATATTGGTCACTGATTTGTTTTTGTTTTGTTTTTGAATGTCAGAAATGTATATTTGTGAATGTTGAGCTGTTATATTGGTTTCACTGATGAAAATAAATAATTGAAATGGGTATACATTTGTTTTTTGTTAAGTTGCCTAATAATTATGCACAGTAATAGTCACCTGCACACACAGATATCCTCCTAAAATAGCTAAAACTAAAAAAGCCCCACTCCAACTTCCAAAATATTCAGCTTTGATATTAATGAGACTTTTGGGTTCATTAAGAACATGGTTATTGTTCAATAATAAAATTAATCCTCAAAAATACAACTTGCCTAATAATTCTGCACTCCCTGTAATAGAGATTTACTTTCTTTCCAGATGATGAAGCATTTATATAATGATTTAAAAAAATATATATATTTGGGGGTTATATGTAAAGTATTGATCGATCAATTAACAAAATCAAGCAAACATACTTCTAATTTTCTTGCTGCCTAATTATTATTATTATTACACTAGTTTTTATTGCATTATTGCAACGACTTACATTCTTTTTACCTTATGTTTATCTCTTAAGTCTTAATCACGTGTTTATCCTGTAGCGCCGTATCTAAACTCATTGTTTCACGACGTTGTTATCAATGGCACTAAAGACAATGATCTTAATTCTACTTATTGGAGATCTTTTTACTGAGGCTGTAAAATGTTTTGTTCATTAAAAGTTACAAGTCCAGTCACATTTAAGTCTTAGTCACAAAAACGTCTCAAAGGGCTGACAGGCCTCGATGACACCATCCTCTGATCTGAAACCGACATTCTAGGCTAGGAAAATTAAAATAAGAATCCTTGAGGAGGGGTTGCATATGAGGTTACCCCCCTTCCAGGATGACCAGGCTGCAATAGATGTTGCATTGGGAATCAAGACACAAAACGTAGTCAACATCAATAAACAGTAAAAAACATAAACCAAAAATAAAGACACATAATGAGAGCCTTGATTAAGGTAACCAATGATCTTCTACTGGCAATGGACTCCGGTGCTCTATCGCTCTTGCTGCTGCTGGACCTTAGTGCTGCCTTTTACACCGTGGACCATAATAGATACCTAGAACGTTTGGAAAAATGGATACGTCTCTCAGGAACCGTCCTCTCAGATAGGATGCACTGTGTTAAATATGGTGAAATGACATCAGAGCCCTTTAGTGTTCCCTGTGGTGTTCCGCAGGGTTCAGTACTTGGCCCCCTTCTTCTCCGCATTGACATGTTTCCTTGAGGTGAAATTATTTAGAAGTATAATATCAGTTTCTATTGCAAATTACACTCAATTATATCTTCAGATGGAGGAATCTGCCACACTAAACTGTGGAAATTTGGAGACCTGCCTCACTCACATAAAAGAGTGGATGTCACTCAACTCTGAAAAACCCCAAAAGGCTAGTTATTGGTCCAAAATAAATTCCGTGACTTGTTTTCAAAAACGGCTCTGAACATTGACAAATGTTATATTACCCAGGGTGACTCAGTCAAAAATTTAGGTGTCATATTTGACCCCGATCCATCCCTGCAAACACACGTGAAGAATATGACTAGAACAACTTTTTTCCATCTTCGAAACATTGCTAAAATTCGCCCTATGCCGTCTCAGTCGGATGCGGGGATTATAATTCATGCCTTTGTTACTGTAATGCACTACTCCAGTCTCCCGAATTCCAAAATGAAGAGCCTTCAGCTGGTACAAAATGCTGCAGCGAGGTTTTTAACTAAGACAAGAAAGTTTGATCACATGACCCCGATTTTACCTAAACTGCATTGGCTCCCTGTTATATAATCTTTGGTCTGTGCAGCCCTTTGAGACTCTTTGTGATTAAGGGGTGTACAAATAAACATGACTTGACTTGACTAGTTGAATTTTGTGTATGTTTTATTCTGAATATAGCACCAAGTTGAAAAAAACGTATGTATATATCGGATGGCAATCTCCAGTAGCAGGATTTTAGCGGGTATCCGTGAGACCAAATGGTGATCGTGCATCCCTAACTTTTACATTCAAGGGGGAGAAAAGTAAAGAGTAGAAGAAGGAACGGTATTCCAATTTTCCACTTGCATGTGCGTGGACATTTTTGGCCGTGCTTTGTGCAGCTGTCGCTACGCTTCTGTCCCATTTCGCCACTCGGCGGCACGCTAGCGGCGGCACGTGTGCAAAAAAAAAATGCAAACGTTACCTTTCATGTCATGTAGGCTGTCCTCTCTCCGGCGCTCCAAATCTTTCCTGTCATAATTGAGTCTCTTCAAACACATGATGCCGTACTGCAGACTAGCCCTTGAAAACAAATGAAGGAAAATAATCATTGCCGAAATCTGTCACCGATGTGAATCACCTGTGCCCGCTCGTTTGGCGCCAACCGCCGCGGGTTCTGATTGGCTCCTTGTCACTATTTGAACCCAGTCCTGTCAGTCCCCTTTTGTCAGTCCGTCTGCGAACCTCACAGTATACTAGGCAAGCCTTTTTTCGACCCTGACTCCCACCTGTCCCGTTTTTGCTCTTGAATGTCTCCGGCTACGACCTGTTTTGATCCTGACCACGTCTGCTCTCCCGTCCTGTCTTACCACCTTTTTTGTCCACGACTACGTCTACTCTCCCGTTCTGGCTTACGACTCGTTTCCGACCACGTCTTGCTCTCCAGTCCGGGCCACCGACCAGTTTTTCCGTCCCTGACACCGACATCGCTCGCTACGGGAAGATCCACTTCCGTGTTCGGATCACAATCAGAGTACGAGAGCGACTTGCTTCCCGCGTCCAGTTAGCATTCCTCTTTCTTTTAATAGAATTGTGAAAAACGTTACGCAATTGGTTCTACCCTGTGTGCTGGTCGTGACAGTAAACAACTATTGTCATCTGATCACGTTTATAATGTATATAATTTATTCATGTTTTGTTTTTTTGTGTATTTTTCATAAATGTCGCTCCTAGTATTTCTTTCACCCTAACCCTATCCCTATCCCTAACCCTATGTATATATATCTATATCTATATATATATATATAGATATATATATGTCTTTATCTTTAAATTACTATATTATTGCTTCTACTTGAGTAGATTTGTGAATAAGAAACAGTGCTCTTACCTTGCTACATAAGGCATCTTTGAACCCGTTACTTAAGTAAGCGCACACTTTCCTCCTTCGTTTGTTTTCTCCTGTGTCCCCTGTGTGAGAGCCAGCTTTGACTCATACAACAAAGTAGTATCGTCACTCTCCACAGTCATTTTGATAATAAGCTAATATACACACTTACAGCATGTGTAGCGTTCCTTATGAGGCTTTTAATTTTTGCGGCTCCTGACAAATTACTTTGTTTTTTTGGGGGGGAAATATGTCTCTTTCAACATTTTGGGTTGCCGACCCCTGGGCTAATTTGTTGTTCTGCCTGCAGAGCCTGTCAAAAGAAAGTACTTTAAATGTGCAACCTGAGCTTTAATTTATTTACTTGATTTATATTATAATTATTTAATTGTTTATTAGAACACTTGAATTTACCCTGATAATTTTTGTTTTTAAATTAAATGTTATTTTGTGTTGTTTGGATGCACTCTGATGATTTGTCGATATGATTTAATGGTTGTTTAAAAAAAATCAATACACAAGACATTGCTTCAGTTACTCAGTATCTCAGTATTTTTTTGGATCAAGTCCTTTTTTTTACTTATTATTATTTGGATGACTGCTTTACTTCTACTTGAGTCATATTTTTCTCAAGTAACATATGCTGTCACAGTCGTGTTCCATGGACAGACTGAGGAGACAATTTCTTCCTCATGCCATGAGGCTCTTTAACTCCACCGGGGGGAGTAAAAGCCAACATCAAACCCCATCCCTACAAATGCATATTACCCTATTTACTTTCCGTAGCACTATTTAAATACTCGATAGCAAAACGTTATATTGAGTATTTTTGTATTTTATATCTTTATTTTATTATTTTATTTTTCAACACAAGGATACTAATGGAAGTGTGAATTTCCCTATGGAGATGAATAAAGTATCTATCTATCTAGACATGTATCTAGACATCTATCTATCTAGACATTTCTCTATCTATCTATCTATCTATCTATCTATCTATCTATCTATCTATCTATCTATCTATCTATCTATCTATCTATCTATCTATCTATCTATCTATCTATCTATCTATCTATCTAGACATCTATCTAGACATCTATCTAGACATCTATCTAGACATCTATCTAGACATCTGTCTATCTCTATCTATCTATCGAGTATAACGTTTGGCTACTCTACCCTCCTCTGCATATAGGAAGTATTTACTAAACACTATTTTGTTTTGGGAGTATTATAATCTTGCGTAAGTTTCCATCCCCTGTTGTATGTCAATTTCACTTTGCGATCTCGCACCTCAGAACTGATAAATGTCGCATCCCGTGGGTCTATTGTACTATAATCCTTGAGCTTAATTCGCATGCTGCTTCGCTGGTTCCCATCATCTCAAACCTGTGGAAGCTGTCGACCATCTTGAGATGGGTCCTCAGGTCTTTCTTGGTGAGGTGGTCCAGCATACGAGCGTCCACCAGACACTCCATGAAATAAGAGCGATACTGAGGCAGGCCGAGGCTGGGCAGCCACTCGTTCCCGATCCATTCGTGATTCATGTCTCCGTACGCTAGCGTCTGCAACAGAAACACTGCCATTGATTTCCCTGCAACTCAACACTTCCGTACAGCCAATAAATCAGCACCTGTGAGGTGCGGCGAGCCGGCGACAGCTGCCGGAGGGGATTCACCCCAAAAATGTGGCTGGACAATGTGTGGTCTTTGGTTTTATTGTTTCAAGTCACGCTGATTTTCGCACACCGGTGGCACAAATGCCGTTTATCACGGTTGCACTACATTCAGATTGACAGATTTAAGATCGACATGGGGGTGGGCAAACGCCTTGAGTGGTGGGTCGCATAGGGTTAAGAAATTGACACACTTGGCCGGGCCAGGAAGAAGGAAAAATTATTCATTTTTATTTTTTTGTGTGTCTCCTGACACAGTCTCACTCCAATATCCCCTAATGCACAATGATGTCAAATGTTTCACTGTACTACCTCATAAGCAGATAATTAGTATATAATAAGAAGAAAATATTACTTAAAATAAAGAAGAACGATGTGCTTTATTTATGTTTTTTTACAGCGTAATCTTAAACCACTTTGTTAAACAAATTAAGTTATTAAATGTACTGTGCTACCTCATGAGCAGATAATTAGTATATAGAGTATATAAAAATCTACTGCTACCTAGTGATATGGATGACTATTACAGTTCCTCATCTGAAGATGGCAAAAATACTGAATAGTGGCCTGACTTTTTGGGAAAGATAAAATTGGGCAAATTTCAGCGGCACACTAAACAAGGTCTCACGGCACACTAGTTGAAAAACACCGCTATAGATGATTTCATTAATTTGGTTTCCAAATACCTCGAATTGAAGGCATTTAATATCTTATGCCCATTTTTGAGCACTAAATTGGAGAAAAAACAATGCAAAAGTGTTTTTTAGTATATACTATTTTCATGAATTATATGATAAGAAAATATTGCAAATACAGAAAAATTTAAATTTCATAAATGGTATTTGCATCATACACATGAATGCTTTTGTAAAAATTGGAGAGGGCGGAGACTTAAAGGGAAACAAAAAAGACAATAATAAGTTTGTAGTACTGATTTAAATTTTTTGCTCAGTGAGCCGGATTTAGAAAGCTTGACGGGCCACATGTGCCCCGCGGGCCGTATTTTGCTCCTCCCTGGCCTAGGTAGCGTGTGTGCAAATCCACAAAAGTATTACAAGTCGGTGTAATTTGAGTTGAAATTTGTTTGGGGGGGGGGGGTTTATTTTTGGCACAATATAATGAGCAAACAAACCAGGCCTGTTTTTTTTTTTTAAATAACCCAAAGGATAGTCATGTTATTCAATATAAATAACAATACAATTTTAAAAAATGAATTAATATATAAAATAATCATAATTAATTAATTAAAAATAAATTTTTAAAAACTTTAAAAACACAAAAAGTTGGATTAGATCATACGATAAAATTACAAAACAAAATCGTGGGTCAAATTGGAGAACAGATCCGTTATAGACCCAATATGAGTGTCCTCCCTGACCTAGTTTGCAAGTATCTCTTTTTGGGCTTGTTGCTCTTTCAGAATAAAATCCGAAATTTGCTTTTGGGGCGGCATTCGCTCAGGAGGTAGAGCGCTCATCTTGGGATCAAGATGTCACAGGTTCAATTCCCGGTTCCTCCGTGTTATAGTGTCCTTGGGCAAGACACTGAATCCCTAATGGCCCCAATAAGCAGGTAGGCGCCTTGCATGGCTGACTCCCTATTGGCTCGTGAGTGTGTGTGTGAATGGGTAAGTGTGAAGTATATTGTAAAGCGCTTTGGGAGGTCTTCATGGACTTGAAAAGCGCTATAGAAATGCAGACCATTTACCATTTTTCAACAATGTTTGTGAAGCTCACCTGTGCCCAGCTGCCCTCCTCATTGGCCTGAGTGGCAGCATGACAAAAGTCAGAAACAAGTTTAAAGATTAAACTGGCAACAAATAAGGTCCCTTTTTGACTTGCAAGAAAGAAAACATTAAATAAAGTCATGAGAAAGACTTGAAATTAATTCTAAAAAAAAGAATTCTAATAGCAAAAAAGGGTAAAAAAAAAAGAAGTAAATAAGTCCAGAATTATTCTCAAACAATTTTTTATTCTTAACATACAAAAAAGTTTTAAATAAAGACTACAAGAACAAAGATAGGATTCATTAAAATTAGGCAACAATTTTATTTTCTTTGATTAAATTTACTAATACTGTTGTCGTTTCAATTTATTGCATAGCCAACACACTGGAATACAATAATCCAGGCCAAACATTTTTATTTTCATTAATCACTGCAGATACGTTGATGACATTTAAAATACATTCATGTAGATAATTTTGCTCATTTTAAAGTCTGATTTTTCTATATTTTACTCGACATTTCTAAATATGAATCATACAATAAAAATATCTTAAATATTTTTAAATAAATTGCATAAGTCATAAAACATTTACAAAGGAAATAACTTTATAAGGATGATTATTTTATTATAAGTCTATTTTGGACATGTTTTACAGGTATACTGTCTGTAATTTTACTAAGGTGTAACTTAAAATTGTACTAAATACATTTCTTTAAATCATTAAATAATTACATATTTTTTCAAATAAATTACAAAAATACAAATATATTTCAAATGAAAGACTTAATCATTAATAATTTTACCACCTGTCTATTTCGTACACTTATACAGGCAGGTATAATTTTGCTCATTTAAAGGGTAAATTTTACCTTTTTACTAAATACATTTCTTAAAAGAAATCATGATATTAGACTATTAATTTTGTATGTATTTATTCTTAATTGACTAAAATAATAAACTTTTTATAGTGAAAAAAACATACTATATCTGTTTTAGACTTTTTTACAGGCAGTTATAATTTTCCATATTGAAAATGTAACTTAAACTTTTATTGAATACATTTCCTGAAATAAGTCATGACTGAAAAATAGTTTTAAAAGTATAAAAAAAATGTAAAATTATTAAAATGTTTAAATTGAAAAGTATATTTGAATTCTGGATGAGTATTAGAGTTATTCATTTACATACTTTTTTAATTTTACTTGAAAATATAATTTTCCCCATTTTAAAGGGCAATTAAGTCAGAAAATTAATTTGCTGAATTCTTACTGATATTGATATTGTTTTGCTCATTTTGAAGTGTAATTTTTCAAATTTTACTCTATTCATTTATTGGATCCAGGCGACAATTTTAACTTGCAAAAAAAATAAATAAAAATAAAATAAAATAAAAACTACAGACATGGCACAAATCACATGAAGCACATGTTACACGCCACAACACGCACACGCATTCCAGCACGAGCACAAAGAAGCATCAGTTACTGTATCGTGCGTTTGTGTGTTTTGGTTGGTTGCAGAGAAAGTGGGCGTGTTTGTGGGCGTGGCTTAAAGGCAATAAGGGAGCACCCAGACGGTACTGACCGCTTTAGTGGACGAGGCCAGGTTCTCCATCTCTTCGTGAGTCACCCAAACATTTCCGGAGGACTGCTCAGAAAACCAAAAACCCAACGCATTCACGCAAACACAACAAACATTTACACGCGTGAGGACACACAGCGACAAACATGGATCGTGTTTAGGGATGCTAGCAAGGCCGTGGATGTTGTTTCAGTGCCACAGCGGGAATCCCGTCGAGCATTTATTCAATACAGAGAATGCTCGCGACTTTGCGCTTAAGTTATTGCTGGTTCACTCCTTTGCAGATTTTTAATTGAATTGATTTATTCTTTGTTGTCATTGATGTTGTGTTGAGCAAGTACAGATTAAGCTAATCTTGAACAGCTTCATCAGACAAAATAGATTATTAATAACATTTCCCTGTCTACCTCATAATTAATATAGAAAGGGTAAAAAGAATAGGAAACTGCTGCCGGCTCGATGAATGTTAAGGTTTTTGGCTGACCACTGAAATAAAAGGAAATATACTAAACAATGGCATGCTTTTTTATGGAAAGATAATATCGGGATATTTCCTGCGGCACACTGGTTGAAAAACAATGGTCTAACACATAAAGCGTTATTGTGGGTAGGAAAAGGTTACGAAGTGAGCGAGCACATGTCACTATATACAGTCGTATGCAAAAGTTTGGGCACCCTTGATCATTTTCCTTTATAAATGATTGGTTGTTCAGATCAGCAATTCCAGTTAAATATATCCAATAGCAGGCAAACACAGTGACATGTGAGAAGTGAAATGAAGTTCATAGGATTTACAGTGGAATAATTGCTTAAACAAGTAGGCAGGTGCATGTATTTTGGAACCCCAACAGAAAAATTACATCAATATATAGTAGATCCTCCTTTAGCAGAAATAACAGCCTCTAAACGCTTCCTATAGCTTCCAACAAGGGTCTGGATTCTGGTTGAAGGTATTTTTGACCATTCTTCTTTCCAAAACATCTCCACTTCAGTCAGGTTTGATGGTTTCCGAGCTTTAAATCACACCACAAATTTTCAATAATATTCAGGTCTGGGGACTGAGATGGCCATTCCAGAACATTGCAATTGTTCCTCTGCATGAATGCCTTGGTAGGTTGTTGTCTTGTTGAAGTATCCAGCCCCGGCGCAACTTCAGCTTTGTGACTGATTCTAGAACATTGTTCGCAAGAATCTGTTGATACTAACTGGAATCCATGCGACCTTCAACTTGAACAAAATTGCCAGTACCTGCACTGGCCACACAGCCCCACAGCATGAAGGAATCTCCACCAAATTTTACTGTGAGTAGAAAGTGTTTGTCTTGGAATGCTGGTTCTTCTTCCACCATGCCTATCGCTCCTTGTTATGTCCACACAACTCAATTTTAGTTTCATCAGCCCACAGCACCTTATTCCAAAATGAAGCTGGCTTGTCCAAATGTGCTTTAGCATACCTCAAGTGACTCTGTTTGTGGCATGTGCGCAGAAAAGGCTCTTGGCGCATTACTCTCCCATACAGCATCTTCTTGTGACAAGAGTGCTGAATAGTTGAACGATGCGCAGTGACACCATCTGCAGCAAGATCATGTTGTAGGCTTCCGAGCTGGTCTGTTGGTCGAGTTTGACTGTTTTCACCATCCTTCGCCTCTGCTTATCTGAGATTTTTCCTGGCCTGACAGTCCGCGCCTTAACTAGAACTGTGCCTGTGACCTTCCATTTCCTCACTATGTTCCTCACAGTGGAAATTGACAGCTGAAATCTCTGAGCTGGCTTTTTGTATCCTTCCTCTAAACCATGATGTTGAACAATCTTTGTTTTCAGTTCATTTGACATTTGTTTCGAGGCTCCCATGTTGCCATTCTTCAGAAAGGATGCAAAAAGGAGAACAACTTGAAACTGGCTGCCTTGAATACCCTTTCTCATGATTGGCTTCACCTGTGTATGTAGGCCAAGGGTCAATGGTCTTACCGAACAAATTTTGTTTTTCAATAATTAGTACTAAAGGTATTCAAATCAATAAAACAACAAGGGTGCCCAAATTTATGCACCTGCCTACTTTTGTTTAAGTAATTATTGCACAAACTTTCTGTCAATCCTATTAAATTTGTTTCACTTCTCAGATATCATTGTGTTTGTCTGCTATATGATATATTTAACTGTAATTGCTGATCCGAAAAACTAATGATTTATAAAGGAAAATCTTGAAAATGATCAGGGGGGCCCAAACTCTTGCATACGACTGTATTAAGAATATCAAATAAATGCTCAACCGGCTTCCCGTTTTGTTGTCTTCTCCATGCCGTTACAACTATAAAATCCTTATCAACATGATCAACATCACCCAAAGGAACATCGTGACTGTGAATCTAAATATAGCTTTTCTATGTCTTTCATTTACACAAAATAGCAATTTTTACCGTTCTGGAGGTGAGCGGTGCGGAGGGGCTAGTGAGGGAGACCATCTCCTGGATGGCCAAGCGCAGTTTGAGTCGATGCAGCGGGTTGCTGATGCCGATCTCTCTCTGGATTTCCGTGTCGGAAAGGGCCGACATGATGGCGCCGCTTTTCACGTTGGCGCGGCACGCCGCCACGTACCAGGCCGGCATGCCCACCCACAACTGCCGAAAAGGAAGAATTTAAGTCCGTGTATGTCAGGTATCAGTAATTACTCAGCTATTTTTCCGGGGTAACCGATGATTGCAAAGGGTTACCAGTCTGATGTGCATTTATGTCATTACTATGGTTTAACCTTTCCATCCATCCATCCATCCAGCCATTATCTGCACCGCTTATCTTCAGGAGGGTCGCAGGGGGGGGCTGGAGCCCATCCCAGCTATCTTTGGGCAGTGGGCAGGGGACACCCTCAACTGGTTGCCAGCCAGTCGCAGGGAAGACAGAGACACTTGCTCATTCCCACCTAGGGACAATTTGGACCGACCAATTAACCTGAAATGCATGTTTTTGTAATCTGGGAGGAAACCGGAGTGCCCGGAGGAAACCCACGCAAGCATGGAGAGAACATGCAAACTCCACACAGGAGGTTCAATGTCATGACCTCAGAACTGTGCCGCACACGCGCTAACCACTGCGCCGCCGTGCTGCCCATGGCTTGTCCCTTTTCTGATGAGGACTCAGTTTGTAACTGAAAAAGTGTGACTATTGCCGAAATGTAAAAATGTATTGTTTTCCAGAAAGCCACATTAAAATAACTCTACTGGATTCTTCACAGAACAAAAGTCAGGAAACAAAAAACAACGGTTATAAGATAGCTAGGATGGGCTCCAGCACCCACGTGACCCCACTGAGGATAAGCGGTGCAGATAATGGATGGATGGATGGATGGATGGATGGATAATAAGCAGATAAAACTCGCTTTTTCATATGAAAAACTCCAGAAACCTTATGTTTCTGTAGTGACGTACACAGTCTTTACACGTCCAAGTTCGGCTTAGTGGTATAGAGGACCTGCGAAAAGGCAGTAGATTTAATCTCAATGCACTATTTTTAGTCACAGTACCAAAAACTAATCTTATTTTCATTGTGCGTTTCATGTTAATTATCAGGGTGGGTGATGGACCCATATGGAGGAGGCAGGAACTGGAGGTAGGGGTGCTCAGGGAGAGAGTAACAAACTAGTGGGCACAAAGCAACAAAGACAATGCCCAAACAAGAAACCAGAACCAAAAAAACTGACAATGTCTAAATCAGAAACAAAGACAAAAGTTGGAATTGGACAAATGCAAAGAAACAAAGGCACAAACACAACCAACCTGACTAGGTGGTGTAAATGAAATAAAGTGAACTGAAAACCAGGATGACAATGGCAGAAAAAAAAGAAAAAAAAACAGAAAACGTGTGGTGTGCAAAATGTCCTTTTAATGGGTTCAGGATGATTGGGCACAGGTGTGTGATAATTGGATTAACATGACCCAGTTCAAACCCCAGACGGGGCCCACTGGTGGTAAGAAGTTTGTCAGACACTAACATTTCACATGTTACAATGTCAATTAATTATATTCATCGTGAGATACACAATGGAAATATTATTCGTCTCTGGTACTGTGTCTGAAGATAGCTCTCATATATCCTGATCACACTCACATCTTTTCATGTGACATCTATATTACTGATAGTCCAGTGGTAAGTGTTTGGTGTTTATACCCCGCTTCAAAGCTGGCTCGAATCATAAATGTGCACTCATTCTTATAGTTAAAACAATTTTTTTCAAAATGCCTTATGGTATTGTCCATGGGGTCTGACCACATATGGAGGTGGATGTATTTGTTCCTTAGGCCATAGTTTGGGGACCACTGCACTAAAACATCAACCTTGTATTAGAATGTTATGCATTTACCGTATTAGCCAGAAAGAAATTGTTCAGACAAATGAATATACTATTTAAAATGTACAAAATGACCCGCAAACACAAGTTTTATTTTCAAATTTTAATACAGGGTTCAACAATTTTTTTTTAAGCTGACAGCTTCTCTTTATGAGTAATTAGTAATGTTGTTATTAGTATGTTATTACCAGGTAGTAATTATTATGAGTAGGTTGAGACACATTTCTCATTTTATACGCGGGTTGGAAATCGAGATGTTCTTAAATAACAATGGCCCATCCGTGATGAACTATTATTATAACTGCTCCGCGAGCTAGTCGGCTGTTCTTAGGGGACTACCCGGTGCTCGCGAGCACCACATTGGTGACCCCTGGTGTCGAAAGTATGAAATGATATTATATAGGAAACCTCCAGCCAGGAGACAACAGTCGGACCGTCCCACTGCGCGAAGGGTAAACCTCTTTTCCTGGCGTCCTCCAGGAGCTCGTGTCTACAAGAAATAGAAAATAGGATTAGCGAACGGCAAATTGGTAGAAAGTCCTAAAAAAAGACGTACTTTTTCTTCATCCTGCGATCCCTCTCGGCTTGGGTGCCCAGTTTCCCCAGCGTCATCGTGTCCCCCACGGCCATGTCCAAGTCTGAAATGCATTTCCAGTCGTTGGCAGAAGGTTATTGGAACATATCCAGGGCAAATGTTATCCAGGACAAACGTTTATAATTCCTGTTGATAATCTTAAATAAAATATAATCTGAGGCCGGTGTATTTTTTATCCTAATAAAGAAAGAAATGAAGTCCATATCCGAGGGCACGCCGCATAAGAAAAAAATAATTTTTGCGTATTTTAAGGACTTTTTGTTCTTACTTCACTCTACAAATTTCACTCATTTACTTTTACTATATTTTGTTCAGTCAGCCTACAGTACTTGCTAGAACTATCCTAATGTCAGGACCAGATCTGAGACCGGTCCCACTTGCGTTGCGTTTCTCACAAGTTTTATTGGAAGAAAGAGAAAGGTTTGGTCCGGTGTTCGCTGGACGCGGGGAGCAGGTCGCTCTGATACACGGACTGTGCTCCGAACGCGGAAGTGGATCTTCCGTGGCAAGCGCTGTCAGGGTCGGAAAAAGCAGGTCGTAGCCGGGACAGGAGAACAAAAACGTGGTCGGAAGCGAGTCATAAGCCAGAATAGGAGAGAAGTCGTAGTCAGGAACAAAAGAGGTCGAAAGCCGGGACGGAAGAGCAAACGGGGTCAGGATAAAAAAAATCGGGTTGAAGCCGGGGACAGACGGGAGCAAAAAACGGGACAGGTAGGAGTCAGTGTCGAAAAAGTGTTTACTGAGGTTCGCAGAAGGACTGACAAAAGGGGACAGATAGGAGTGGGTTTAAATAGGGACAGGGAGCCAATCAGAACCCGCGGCAGTTGGCGCCAAAGGAGCGGGCACAGCTGAGTCACATGACACCTAAGCATTTATCTTCCACGTTAGAATGTATAGGTACTTTGATTTCCGATAGAAGTAATCGTACAACTTGGTCATGTCTACCTTACTTTTTCCTAATGTGAGCGAGACACTGGCAAAAGATACACAATACGTGTTTGAAAGATTCAAATAATGTATCATCTGTCAGAACCCGAACAGACGGAGGACCCAGACGCGTAACGTTTTCACACAAGCTTTATTTTACGAGAATAGGGCAGTGATGTGGGTGAACACAAACGCCAGGGATGCGATGATCGCTAGGCGGAAGAAATGATACAGAGAAGTCAGAGGCAGACGAGATTGAGGCCGGAGAGAACAGATGGGATTACTACAGGACACACGGGTAGATACTGGACGGGACAGACGGGATCGATACCAGACACTGGAGCAAGACACCGGACAGGACGAGACAAACGGGATCGATACCGTAGACCGAAGACTGGAGCAAGATACCGGACAGGATGAGACAGATATCGGAAACTGGAGACTGGAGCAAGATACCGGGCAGGAAGAGACAGACAAGATCAATATCGGATACTGGAGCAAGATACCGGACAGGAGGAGACAGGCGGGATCGATACCGGATTCTGGAGGCGGGAGCAAGATACCGGAAAGGAAAAAACAGACTGGGTCGATACCAGTCACTGAAGCAAGATACTGGGCAGGACGAGACAGACGGGGTCGATACCGGACACTGGAGCAAGCTACCGGACAGGATGAGACAGGCGGGATCGATATCGGATACTGGAGACTGCAGCAAGATACCGGGTAGGAGGAGACAGGCGAGATCAATACTGGATTCTGGAGACGGGAGCAAGATACCGGACAGGACGACACAGACGGGGTCAATACCGGACACTGGAGCACGATACCGGACAGGACGAGACAGTCGGGATTGATATCGGATACTGGAGACTGGAGCAAGATACCGGGGAGGAGGAGACAGACGAGAACAATATTGGACACTATACACACGAGCATGATATCGGACAGAGTCAAAACACAAGTCTTGCAAGTGCAGAGGTTGGTTGACGGACTGACAAGGTGTGAATGAGAGCACTGAGTTTAAATAGGAAGGAAGCCAATTAGGCAACGGGCCGCAGCTGGTGCCAAACGGGCGGGGCCAAGTGAGGGCAATGGGCAACCGTGACATCTTCCTCATTAGAATGTACAGATACTTTGATTTTCTAGAGAAGCACTTACACACCTTGGTGGTGTCTCCTCTTTAACTCTCCGTAATGTGCCAAAGGCACTGGAAAACCTGGCCATTATCGGTCGCATGGCTCAGGATGTGCACCACTTGTTAGAAAGAAGCATATAATTTACTAATCTGAATAGATTAGGATTTTCTAGAGAAGAACTAGCACAACATGGCCGTGTCTCCTCCCTTACTCTTTGTAATGTGCTAGGGACACTGGAGAACTCAACCATTATCGGTTGCATGGCTCCGGGAGATTAGGAAGATTCTAAGCATCGTCTTCCTCATCTGAATATATTTTGATTATTTTTTATAGAAGTTGAAGCTTCTTTACCTCTTCGGTTTGTGAGAGAGGCACTGGAGAGCTCGGCCATAATTTTTCACATGACTCCGGATGTGCACTAACTGATTTCGTTTTTCCATAGAAGTAGAAGCAGCGCAACTTGGTTGTGTCTCCTCTCAACTTCTTCCTAATGTGCGCGAGGCACTGGAAAACTCATGGCTCAGGAGGTTGACTATTTCCTGAAACGATTCTAAGCATGAATCTTCCTCATTAGAAAGTATTTTGATTTTTCCATAGTAGTAGCAGCACATCTTAGTCATGTCTCCTCTCTACCTCTTCGTAACGTAAGCGAGGCACCGAAGAGCTCGCCCAAATCAGTCACATTGTTTAGGCTTTTGCGATTGTATGGGCTTCTCAACTTTAGTGACTCATAATAATTGGATCTTATCGCTAAATATAGCATAAAGATGACATATTTTCATCTGTACCGGCTGGAGTTGATCAGTTATTGGTATGTAATCAGTGTCTGAAATCACGTCTGCCCCTGGAGTGTGCAGATTTTACGTTGGGCGTACAACTCACACAACGTCTCTGCCCAGGTGGCCGACAACTTTTTCAGGTAAAAACAAAACAAACGAAAGATTTTTTTCAAATCACACGTTTGCTTTATTCCGGTTTCAAAATCTTCGTTCTTCATTTCTGTATTTCGGTTCGATACTCGGCAGCCGATCAGAAGCCTGCATCTCCCGAGCCTTATAAGGTCGTGTGCATTTGCATATTATTTGGCAAAATAGACGCACATAACACAAGAAAAATGGATAAGTGGTTAGGAATCAAGCCAAAACCTCAGCCACAGAAGAAAGATTCAAAAGAAGCTAACAAAATTTATGACGCTACAAAACGTGAACATACATTAAAAGCATTGTGGAAAGAGGAGTTCACATGACTTGTAGCAGACGACGCAACGCATAAAAGAAAATGAGTCAATACAGGTACATACTGATGGCAGAAGGAAAACACCAATGTCATATGCATGCAATGAATGTTAGAAGTATATTTAGAAAACTCCCCAACCTGTCAATGCCGGCAGAGCTTGTGTATCCCTGACAAACTCTCTGGTCTGCTCCATCCGGCAGCCCTTTTCTTTCTTCCCGAACAACCGACCAATGGATGACTTGATACCTTTCTTCTGCTTCCTGCGATCAGCTCAGATTAGCCGCGACAACGCTAGCATAAGATTTCATCACGTTCGTACCCTCGGCCGTCCTCCAGACTGCCCGTGAACTGAGCAAAATTGGTTTCCAGGCGCAAACTGCGAGGCGAGGAAGGAGGCGATGTCTCACACTTGATGGTCGCCTTGTCCACCTCCACTGGTGACTGAAAAAATGTGTGAGGAAAGTAGATATTTACCAGCGTGAGATTTTGGGATGTGTAGGACGAGAAGCATTGGAGAAATATGGCAGACCCCCCCTGGGATACGACATGAATTTGTTTTAAGGTGGGGGACGTAAAGTGAAATTGAGAGGATGGAAACCTATTCTAATTAGCTCCGAGCCCCTGTTGTGGATTAACTGCAAGTTGGCTTGATGGAAAACATCTGGATGTTACGAAGCAATACCAAGGTTGACTGAGCCAAGCCAGGGCGGTAAAAACGTGACAGTGTGACAGCTCACCGATGTTGTTAAACATAGTATAAAAACCTAGCGTCTGAGGAACTTGGCTTGAACTTGGCTTGAATGTTGTTGAATAAATAACGTTCCCTTTTTGTCATGTTTCATCTCTGTTTGTGTTTTGGGGCGACGCCCAACGACGTCCTCTCCAAAGCCCCCAGTACCCCAGATAAAATATCATATACAGTAAGTAGTACTGTTTTGTAATGTACTGTACATGCATAACCTTTAGTAGCATTAAAATTGAAATATATGAAAAGGAAATATTAATATATTTCATTCACTTTTGTAGTGTGACGTGACTATCTGGTACAGTAGAGTTATTGGGTGGATGCAAAGGGGTTATGTGACAGCCAATATGATAAGAAAAATAGAGCCAATGTCTCATAACAAACATTGTCTTAAGATATATTTGCTAAGCACTTTAACAACAACCTAAAATCTAAGATAAAGGTTTTGTAAATTTAAAGTCTGTTGCAAATACTTACTGCAGGAAGTGGCTAGACAATCATATTGAAGGGCAGTTAAACATGTTTTTTCTCTCCGTCTATCTCTTGTGCGTGAGTGCACCTCCATCATCTTTGGATTATGGGAAATGTAGTATTTGTGCATGTAAATGATCTGAAGGCTGCTAGGTTGTTGCAGTCTCTGGTCCGGTTCTAATAAAGACCTGAGATCATCTCAAGGGTCCTTAGTCAACTTTCTTGTGGGCCAAATGAGGCTAGCAGACTTTGACGTATGTGCCTTAAAAATATCTCCTTGCTTTAATCACCTCGTTATTTTTAATAATAGCCCTGATTGTCGACTGGTTACACCTGGATTTCCTAGCGAAGGTCAAGATTTGTGGGCCTTCTTCATTTTTCTAGATAAGCGCAAGCTTTGTTTCCATCGTTATCATGTTTTTGCTTCCCCTTTAGTATCACTGCAGGTCTTGGGACCATTAGTGAGTACCAATCACACTAATTCACAGTCTTTGTGGAGCACAGGATATTCTGAACTGAATGATGAGAGAGAAAGGCATTGTGGGAGGGAATTCAACCAATAGCATGACAGGATCTTTATGATGCCGTGACGCAAACTAAAGCGCACGTACACGGCAAAGTTTGAACATTTTTGGGCATGTCAATTTATATAGTGGGAATAAGGCCCAAAGAGGGGACGACAGACAGAAACATAAGGTGGGGGAGCCGTGTCCCGGGGGTCTACTGTATTCCATTGTCGACTTACTGCAACTTTTCTGCGGTGTTTCCTCAAGTCGCTCGGCTATAACCCAAAAAACACACTATTATAAAACTGGCTCCGCCCTTATGGATGTTTATTATGTCCGTTGCTCACCAGAGTCATGATGCCTAGATGGTGACCGGCGTTGCGGGCGTGGTGTTTGGGCGTGGAGTGCCCACTTGTGGGCGGCGACGAGGACGAAGCCAACGATTGGGCGGTGGCCGAGGTGGGCAGCGCCCGCGGGCGCAAAGTTACGTTGAGGCCATCCATGCTTCCGCTCGTCATACGAGATTCTAACTCGTCCGAACGAAGGTCGGCTGACTCTCGCTCCACTTGGATCATTCTGGAGAAGCAGGAATGTTAGATTGGAAGTTTTTGAAACAATTACTGAATTTATTTATCTCTAACACACAATGATTATTTTTACCTATAAAATAAGAGAGTTTGGGCGCGCATAATACACAAGCTTTAACCGTAGTAACCTTTAACCATCGAGATCATACTCATATTTTATTCCTGCAGTCCAAATTATTAAAATTGGATGATTTAGTAAACATTTTCACTGCACAACTGCTATTTAATGTCAACAAAAACATAGTGCCAGAAAACATCCATAAATTATTCATTCGGAAAGAGGGAAATTATAACTTGAGGGGCTGTCGTAAATTCATAATCCCAAAGGTGAGAACCACCAGGAAAAGTATGTGTGTGTCTGTGTGCGGAGTGAAACTTTGGAACAATTTACAAGACGAGATCAAACAATGTCCAACTATTCGCCTGTTCAAATTTAAATACAAAAAAACATTACTGGCGGAATACAGAGATGAAGAAAATGGCGTATGAGTGATACTAGAGATTGGAAATACTGAGTTTACAAGTATAGATAACCTTGTTGTTACTGTTACTATTATTATATCATTAACTGTTATTATTGCTATTGTTGCTATTATCATTAGTGTATTTAATAGGGAAGATGAAGGGGTAGGTAAAATATGCATTTGCGTCTTACTACCCCTTTTCGAATATTTTATGTAACATTATTTTGTTGTTGAGTTATTGTTTTTGTTCTGTTTTTATTTTAATGTTCGAATAAAGTTTTCATTCATATTAACGCTTTTCCTGGACTTTAAAAAAACAAAACTGGGATGTGCTCCTTAAATATCACAAAATTTGGTGGATAAGTTTGGAAATGCAATCAATCAGATAACATCACTGACCAAAATTGCAAAACAATGGACCCAACAGAAATTGAACCCGCGTCAAGGCGGGGAGAGTACTGACACTTAACCGCTGGACGACTAGTGGTACAGATAACATATAAAAAAGCATTAGATGTCATCTGATTATCACACTATCATTACTCATGGTACCAGAAACGAAAGTGAGAGAATGGAGAAAACGGAAAGTGTTCTGAAACATTTATATAAATGCAGAGTTCGATTTATCCTCGGATACACCAGAGTTGATTCCCTCATCGTGCTTTGTTGTGTCGCACGTCATCTGTATCACTGTTGGTCTACTGCCCGGGTGGCTGATACATTTTTCAAGAAAGAAAAAAAAAAAAAAAAAAAAGATTTTTTTTCAAATCAAACGTTTGCTTTATTCCGATTTCGGAATCTTCATTCGGTTTGCAAATTTTGAAATTTCGGTTCGTTTGGCAATTTTCATACTCGGCAGTCAATCAGAAGCCTGCATCAAATAATTTCGTGCTTCTGGACTTTGCCGAGCCTCATAAGGTCGTGCATTTGAATATTATCTTCCAAATTATACGCACAGAGAACACAAGAAAAATGGATACGTGGTAAGGAATCAAGCAAAAACCTGAGCCCCAGAAAAAAGATTCAAAAGAAGCTAACAAAATTGATGAAGCTACAAAACGTAAATGTACATTGAAAGCATCGTGGAAAGAGGAGTTCACGTGGCTTGTAGCAGACGACGCAACGCAAACATTGCATGAATGAAGATGAGTCAATACAGGTAAATACAGTGGTACAGATGAAGTATAAAAAAGCATTATATGTCATCTGATTATCACACTATCATTACTCATGGTGCCAGAAACAAAAGTTAGAGAATGGAGAAAACAGCGAGTGTCCTGAAACATTTATATAAACACAAAGTTCGATTCATCATCGCATACACCAGAGTTGATTCCCTCATCGTGCTTTGTTGCGTCGCACGTCATCGTATCACTGTTCGTCTACTGGTTAAGTGTCGGCGCTATGACCGCCGCTAACTGAGTTTGATTCCCGTTCCATGCAATGATTTGCAATTTTGGTCAGACATAACTGTGCCTTGTAATTCTAGCTTGGCAAACATGCAACTAATTAAGCTAAAATGCGCCGCCGAGACTAGATGAAGCTGCTTTTTTCCAGTGAGCCTGGATTTCTTTATTCTACTTTCGTGCAATAGACATCCGCCCCACCTGCCTAACCCTTGTATTAATCTTATTTTACAATTAAAAGTTAAAATTAGATTAAAATGAGTAATTTAATTTCATGGTTATTTATTAGTTTATTCAGTTTTAACATCGGGCAAATGCAAAGGAGATTTCTTGGTATTGCCAGTTCCTTAATTTGACTCATAGCTGTTCGTTGTTTTGCCTACTACGTCATTATGACTATCGGTCAATCATGTTGCTGATCTCCACACTTATAGGGCTGAGGTATTTTTTGTTACCTTGAATATTTAATAAAAAGAGGACGGTCAGGGGAGCGTGGCAACATCGGGAATGGAATTCTCTCATCTGAAGGTTTCTCTCCCTGTTTCTCCTTGCACGTTCAAAATCCATTAATGTCAACTCTCCTTAGTTGGAGATCCTACTAAAGTTCATATCCATCGTGACATCACAGGTGTCGCCGTGGGCGGCAGCCTTTCCGGCAGCTCCGTGTTATTTCGCTCTTTTTGTGATTTATTGTTTTTATTGTCTGCTTCTATCTTCGGTGCTTTTCGTCCCGTTTGACAACTACACTTTGGATTACTTTCTGTCCTATCGTTATGGGTTTTAACACACAAAAATGCGTTTATTTGAGGAATCAATCTTTGCCCTGAAGAATTCTCGTGCCGGCATGATGAGGGGGCCCTATCGTGGATGGAGAGCCGGAGCTAAGGCTAAGCGGCTAGCGGCGTTATAAGCCTTCGGTACCGTCCGTAATCTAGGAAATGTGAACTCTCTCCCAAATAAGACTGATGAACTGGCTGTGCTGGTGAAAAACATCAAAGCGTACAGGGAGTGCAGTTTTCTGTGTTTTACGGAAACGTGGCTCACGTCCAGCATCCCGGACGCCCACGTGGAGCTACCCGGCTGTTAGGACAGACAGAGACACAAATGCCTGCGGGAAGCGGAGAGGAGGCGGACTCCCTATCTACGTGAACACGAGGTGGTCGAACTTTTGGCCTAGCGTGTGACATCATCCACTCCGCTGTTGCTAAACTACAACACAGCACCCTGAGGCCATCCTGTTAATCTGTTAATAACACAAGGATACTGCTGGAAGTGTGAAGTCCCCTGCGGGGATGAATAAAGTATCTATCAAGATATCTATTTAGGTGATACCAAGGGGATGATGCCACCTTATCTCCTCGTTGATAGCGTCGAGTTGCTGCTGCAGCATGAGGGCGAGCGTCTGAGCGTCGGATTGCCCGCTGGGCGACAGCATGCTGGAGCTCACGTCGTCCTCCATGTCTGACTCGGCCTCCACGTCGCTCCCCAAAAGATGGCTGACGCTCCCTCGCAACGAAGGGTAATCCTGGCCCAACGTGCCGCAAACCTGTAATGCAACGCAAAAAACACATCGAGTAAAAAATACATTGTCGTGCTCTAGTCCAGCGACAAACTTACGTGAAAGGGCATGTCCGTGACAGAAGGTGAGGAACAGATAAATCCAGGTTAGTAGAAAATTGAGTTAGGTGTGAAGGTCCTCATTGTGCATCAAAACTTATGACAAAAACTCGACTCTATAACCAAATTGGAGCATTTATCGAAATGCATAAATATCAGGGATGCAACGATAACAAATTTTTAACACCGACACACAACCGCAAAAAGTTAAAATCTTGCTTCTATTAATAACAACAACCATTCTTTTTTATACTGCGTGCTACTTTGTCATGATTACCGATGTGAATCACCTGCCTCGGACTCTGATTGGCTCCCTGTCCCTATCTATACCCACTCCTATCTGTGCCCTGTTGTCAGTCCGTCTGCGAACCTCAGTTAACACTAGGCAATGTCACGGTCGCCATGGCGACCAGTCTGCCGCGCCCCCGAACTCAATCAGCTGATTGCTGGTCTGCTACTTAAGGCTGGGTTGTGGGTTTGGCGGGCGCTGGCTCATTACACATTCCCCGGTCTGCTATGCCTTGTCCTGTTTTAGTTTTTAAAACATTTTCCGTCTGTTATGCCCTGTCCTGTTGAGTTCGTGCCGGAGGAACTCTGTACCGTTCTGTTCTGATTGTAAGAATGTTTTTGTTTGTCTTGTCCCTGACTTTTGGACAACTTTTATTTTGTTAAATAAAACTTATGGATCGTCACGCAATTGAGTTCTCCCTTCCTGCCTCCTGCCTCCGTTCTGGTCCGATCACTCCTTCCACCCCACCACGCCCCGTGACAGCCCCCTTCCACTCCGTTCCATGACAGGCAAGCCTTTTTTCGACCCGACTCCCACCTGTTTTTTGCTCCTGTCTGTCCCCCGGCTTCGACCCATTTTTTGATCCTGACCACGTCTACTCTCCGTCCCGGCTTTTGACCTCTTTTTGTCCCCGACCACGTCTACTGTCCTTTCCAGGCCTACTGACCCGTTTCCCGTTCCCGACACCGCCATCGCTCGCCACGGAAGATCCACTTCTGAGCTCAGAGCGACCTGCTTCCCGCGTCCAGCAATCACCGGATCGTGGGCGCAGCCCTTCCTCTTTCCTCCAATAAAACTTGTGAGTAACGTAACGCAATTGGGTCCCGTTTCTGTTCTGGTCTTGACATACATTTAGACAAATCATAAAAACACACACAAAATCCACTTTTTTTCTGTTTACAATCCAAGAACATTATACAGCACAGGTGCCAAATCTTAGTAAAAACTACTCTCACAGGGCCAAGGCTTATAAATTATTATATAAAAAGTGTGCCTTAGCTGGAGGGCTGGGGATCTTTCAGAGGCTCACAATTAAATTATGATTGAGGGGTGTAAGATGTGATTATAAGACAATTATTGATTTTTTTGTTCTTGAATAAGATTTTACGCCTCGTAGTTTTTACTAACTGCATTTGTAAAAAAAAACAAGAGACAAACAACTACTGGGTTCCTTTGCACAAGAGGAGACACGACCATGTTGTGCAACTACTTGTACACAAAATCCTGATATATTATTATGAGGAAGATAAACGCTTCATGGGTTTCCTACAAGTAATGTCGATTGATTCAATATTATAGTGCAGCTAAAAGTAACTTATTACTGTTGTCAGGACCAGAACAAAGACAGAACCCAGTTGCGTTGCGTTTCTCACAAGTTTTATTGGAAGAAAGAGATTGCTGGACGCGTGAAGCAGGTCGTCTGTTACTCGGATTGCGCTCTGAACGCGGAAGTGGATCTTCCGTGGCGAGCGATGGCGGTGTCGGGAATGGAAAACGGGTCAGTCGCCAGGACAGGAGAGCAAAACCATGGTCAGGGTCGGAAGCAAGTCGTAAGCCAGGAAAGGAGGGTAGATGTGGTCGGGGACAAAAAGAGGTCGAAAACTGAGACAGGAGAGTAGACGTGGTCAGGATCAAAAGAGGGTCGAAGCCGGGGAACAGACGGGAGCAAAAAAACGGGACAGGTAGAAGTCAGGGTCAAAAAAGGCTTGCCTAGTGTTAACTGAGGTTCGCAGACGGACTGACAAACAGGAGATTGACAGAACTGAGTTCAAATAGTGACAGGGAGCCAATCAGAACTCGCAGCGGGCAGACATGGGGACTTGAGACTTAGTGACTTGGACTCGAGTCGACTCGAGTCGCTGTTTTTATGACTTGTGACTTGACTTGGACTTGGCAATCTAAGACTCGGGACTTGACTTGTGACTTGACTTGCCCAAGAAAAAAATACTTGGGACTTACTTGGGACTTGAAGGTGAAGACTTGAGACTTACTTGAGACTTGCACATGTGTGACTTGGTCCCATGTCTGGCAGCGGGTGGCGCCAAATGAACAGGCACAGCTGAGTCACATCAGTAATCATGACAAACGTGTTTCTCCAGTGCCTCTTGCAACTTATAAAGAGGTAGAGAGGAGGCCCAACCAAGTTGTGCTACTTTTAGAGGCAAGAAAAATATTCAAATGAGGACCATAATAGAACACTTGAAAAAAGAAAGTAGAGTACATTCTGAGCCATGCAACTTATTACAGCCAAGCTCTCCAGTGCCTCGCGCACACTCTGAAGAGGTAGAGAGGAGACACAGCCAAGGTGTGAGACAACTTGCAATAATGACCATTTATCCTTAAAAAATGGGACCTGTACCTTGTTGGGATCATGTTGTAGCGCAGAGAGTCGTCCCTTTTGTGGGCGCCTGATGACGGTTGTGCTGTAGTGGCCATCTTGGCCCTCCACCACCGAGAAGCGAAGGTCGCTCGCGCTGCCCAAATGAGACCTTAATACAGAAAAACATATGATAATATAGCAGCAGATTTGAGTTGTTGGTGTTCGTGGCTCTTTAAGCCTCGACTTGATCGAGTGAAATGCATGCTTGATTGGGTTGAAATCTGGGGATTGACCTGGCCATTGCAGAATATTCCACTTCCTTGCCCTAATAAACTCCTGGGTTGCTTCTGCTGTGTGCCTTTTCAGGGGTCTCCAACTGATCATGTTTTCATCCTGGAAGGGGGATGACCTCATGTGTGGTCCCTTCTCAAGGTTTCTTTATTTTCCTCACGTTGAGGTTTTTGAGTTTTTCCATGCCCTCATGTAGGTTTTAGATCAGGGGATGGTTCAATAATCGTCTTAGTTTGCAATAGTCTCTTGTCTGTGCAGCCCTTTGATAGCATCTCTTCTCAAGGTTTCTTCATTTTCCTCATGTTGAGGTTTTTGAGTTTTTCCTTGCCCTCATGTGGGTTTTAGAACATGGGATGGTGTCATAATAGTCTGTAGTTTGAAATAGTCTGTGCACCCCTTTAAGACTCTTTGGGATTAAGGGCTTTACAAATAAACATGACTTGACTTGGGGTTTTGAGTTTTTCCTTGCCCTCATGTAGGTTTTAGATCAGGGGACGGTGTCATAATAGTCTGTGGTTTGCAATAATCTGTGGTCTCTGCAGCCGTCTGAGATTCTCTGTGATTAACGGCTATTCATATAAACATGACTTGACTTGAGGTTTTGAGTTTTTCCTTGCCCTCATGTAGGTTTTAGATCAGGGAATGGTGTCATAATAGTCTATAGTGGTCTGTGCAACCCTCTTAGAGTCTTTGTGATTAAGGGCGTCACAAATAAACATGACTTGACTATGTTATTACCAGGTTAATTACTGAAAGTAGGGTTTAACAGACTCAGTCAACCGCTACAAAAATAATTTTACTTGAAAATCACAATGACCCAGCTCCGGTGAGCTATTTTCAGAACAGGTCCGCGGGCACCTCAGCTGTTCTTAGGTGGACTTTGTTGGAAACCCCCCTCCAATTAACTCTGAATCAATTGTCCAATTACTTTTGGTCCATAAAAAAGGGTATAAAGAGAGTAAAGGTGTATAATTCCTGTGTCACTGTCCTAATATTTTCTGGCCTTACTGTAAATATCCTCAAAAATGGGTGTGAGGCAATTTGATTGTGATGTAAATGCGTGATTGTACCGTGGATGACTTGAAGTTCCGTCCCCAAACGCCCCGCTGCGACGTTTCAAATGGTCAATCTCGTTCCTCAGTTTTTCGATCTCGCCAATCAGACGTTCCTACAAAAGAAGAATTGTTTCAAGTGACTTTATTTTTAAGTAATAACTGAAAACTGATATATCAGTTTTATTGGGAAGAAGGGAAAGGATTGCACACACAATCCGGTGGTCGAGGGGAGCAGGTCGCTCTGAACGCGGAAGTGGCACTTCCGTGGCGAGCGATGGCGGTGGCGAGAGCGGAAAAACAGGTCAGTAGCCGGGACAGGAGAGCAAAAAACGTGGTCGAGATCAGAAAACGGGTCGAAGCCGGGAAACAGACGGGAGCCAGTACAGGAGTGAGTCAGGGTCGGAAAGCTCGCCTAGAGTAAACTGAGGTTCGCAGACAGACTGACAATTAGAGTCTGAGTCAGTTGGCGCCAAAGGAGCGGGCACAGGTGCCTCGCATCAGTAATCAGGACATCTTGGTTATAAAGATGGATCCATTACTTCAAAAAACCTTCCATATAAACTAATTCTGTAATCCTTCACTGATTGAAAAATAAGCCACGTTCCATTATCCCCCATCTCATAGAGCGCACACTTGTCGGCTTGCAGTTATTTCCGCCAGAAATTAACTGCGCTGAGAAGGCCGCGATCCATTATGTCCGGTTTTATGTTGCGAGTTGGGACGGACAGAAGGCACTTTGGTTTGGCCTGGCGGCTATTTTTACAATCTCATTTCCATCAAAAATGAACTGCACTTGTGCCACCATGATCCATTTTCCCCAATCCTATAATTCTGCCAGCAGGGACTGACAGAAGTCACTTTTGTCGAGAGGCGCCTGAAACGAAATGCATGTTTACGTTTGCACTATTGCTAAGAGCAGGGATGGTAGAACAGATTTTGGGGAGTAAGCAAAATGCGTAGCTGCTTATTCTATCCAGTGAAAATAAAACTAACCCGTGCTGTAGCGATCCAGTATCTTCAATACCATATTACTGCGAGTGGGGACTGGCATAAGACACTTTTGTTGGGACGTGTGCCGTTCTGGCCTACCTAAAATCAAATGCACGCTCCGTTATCCCTGGTCGACTATTGTTGAGAGTGGTCGTCAAGAGAGCAAATTTCTGTCATGCGTGGTAACTCGTTCTTTCCTTCCAAAATGCATAGCACCCGAGCAGCTGCACTCCATGATCCCCAGTCAACAATTGCTACGGTTGTAGGCCAGCGTAGTGCATCGTGATCAAGCCTGGCAGCACTCTTTTGCCATTAATTCTGCCAAAACTGACCTTCACTCGTAGGGCAGCAAACCATTATCCCTTGATGGCTATTGTTGCAAGCATTGGCTGAGAAAGCAAATTTGTGTCTCGTATGTGGTGGATTCTTTTCCCTGTTGTTCAAACCTAAAATGAAGAGCACCCATGTGGCAGTGATTAGCAATCTTTGGTCTACTATTAAAGGGAGCGCATGCTGGCAAAGCACATTACATTACTGATGTGCCCGCTCATTTGGCGCGAACTGCCGCGGGATCTGATTGGCTCTGGTTTGAACCCGGTCTTGGCAATCTCCTGTTGTCGGTCCGTCTGCGAACCTCAGTGAATACTAGGCAAGGGTTTTTGCTCCCGTCTGTCTCCGGCTACGACCTGTTTTCATCCCGACCACGTCTGCTCTCCTATGCCGGCTTTTGACCTCTTTTTGTCCCCGACCACGTCTTCTCTCCTATTCTGGCTTACGACTCGCTTCCAACACCGACCATGTTTTTGCTCTCCAGTCCCGGCTACCGACCAGTTTTCCCGTCCCTGACACCGACATCGCTTGTCACGGAAGATCCACTTCCGTGTCCGGATCACAATCCAAGTACGAGAGCGACTTGCTTCCCGCGCCAAGCAAACACCGGATCGTGGGCGCAGCCCTTTCTCGTTCCTTCAATAAAACTTGTGGTAAATGTCTTGCAAGTGGGTCCTGTTTCTGTTCTGGTCCTGACAGCATGTGTCTGAAAATGTGGGGGCCAATTTGTGGAATTTAGAAGGGGTGTCTGTTCTCCATTATGTGTGATGAACAAGGGATCACAATAAGTAATTCTCAAGTCAACTGACCCGTGTATGATGGAATTCTTCCAGCTGTTTCTGGCAGTTCTCCAAATCTTGAATAAGTGAATTCTGGAAATACAAATGGACATTAGGTCACAATTTTTCACAACTTGAAATGCAATAGGACCACAAAAAAAACCCTTGTTGCAAAGTATTAAGGATTGATCATCAGAATATATAACAGAACAACACTTTACAAGTTTATTATAAATCTACTCATAAATTTACGTTTACATTTTGTAGCGTCATAAATTTTGTTAGCTTCTTTTGAATCTTTCTTCTGGGGCTGAGATTTTGGCTTAATTCCTAACCACTTTACACTTCACAATGATGATCAGACTTCGGGAATTGTGTGTGCGTGTGTGTTCCTTGAACCTTGTCCTCCAGCGCCGCCATGCGCTCCTTCAAATGCAGCTGCAGACGTTCGTTGGACTCTGTGAGGAGTCGGTCCACGGTATCGGACAAACGCTTGTTGTGCTCTTCGTTCATCTTCTCACGCTGACGAGCCTGACCAACACACATCAGAGGGACCGTCATTTCTACACTTTTTGATGAGCTAAATATTGTAGAAGTGCAAGGAGGGGGGAACAGTAGCGTGAAGGATCGGGAGTCCGAAAATAGCAGCAAATCACTCTTGTTTGGGATGCCCAGATCGGCTGGAAATTCATGCAACAATGAACCGGGAAAATGATGTGTGTGTATGCATGAAGGAGCACGGAGGCGAGGCGGCTCGCTAATACGAAGCATCGGTCCGAGAGGTCAGAAAAATCCTGCAGGGCACGAACATGCTTTTCATTTTTCAAACGTAAAAACACAAACGGACCCTTCCTAGTTCTTGATTCTTCTCCTCCAGTTGCGATTCCAACTGTCTGAGACGCTCCTCCACGTTGCCGTGACGCTCCTCGGCCTGAGAGGGAAGACAGAAATCCTGTTCAACATTTGAATAGAATGGTTTTATTTGTCGTTGATAACAACATACTGAAACATATGCAACGAAACTAGACATGGTCAGTGTCTGAAACGCGTGAGAAAAAGTTAGCGGACAGCAGGGCAGACTACTCTGAAAAGTTGCCTCCCCAGCCATAAAGTTGCCTGCCCAATTTTCCCAACTTCAAACAAAATAAGACGACTAATCGCAAAAAAAACAAAAAAACGTTGTTGCAAAGTATTAAGGATTGATAATCAAAATATATAACAGAACAACCCCTTAAAATTAAGTTTATTATAAATCTTCGCTTAACATTCATTGCATGTATATGACATGGCTGTTTTCCATCTGCCATCAGTATGTACCTGTATTGACTCGTCTTCATTCATGCAATGTTTGCGTTGTGTTGTCTGCTACAAGCCATGTGAACTCCTCTTTCCACGATGCTTTACGTTTTGTAGCGTCATACATTTTGTTAGCTTCTTTTGAATGTTTCTTCTGGGGCTGAGGTTTTGGCTTGATTCCTAACCACTTTTCAATTTTTCTTGTGTTCTCTGTGCGTCTACTTTGGAAAATGATATGCAAATGTACGACCTTATAATGCTCGGGAAAGTCCGGAAGCACGAAGTTATTCGATGCGGGCTTCTGATCGGCTGTCGAGTATGCAAATTGCCAAACGAACCGAAATTCCGAAATTTCCAAACCGAACGAAGATATCGGAATAAAGCAAAGGTTTGATTTGAAAAAAAAAAAAAAAATCATTTTCTTTTTTCTTGAAAAAGTTGTCGGCCAACCGGGCGGAGATGTTTTGTAAATTTTACGCCCGACGTAAAAGATGCACACCCCGGGCGTCCGGGCAGACGTTATTTCAAACACTGCATGGTACTCCAAGGTAAACACGTAATAGAGACGTGAAAGAGAAAATAAGATAACGTACTGTCTGTATGAAGAGTCAAAAATGATTACAAGTTGTAACAATAGTGCAATGAAAAGTAGTTAACAATTCTTATATTTTGAACTTTAACTAAAATTCATTAAAAGTATTTCATTTGCAAACTATAGAGTACACCTGATTATAAACCATACACGCTACACTTTTATAGGAAAAAAATAAGGAAAATGTTGTTTACTGGTACTTGAATAGTACTATTTCTGGTTATGGGATATTTTGTCTTTATTGTCATCGATTACAACATAATTGTCACGGTTGCCATGGCGCCCAATTGGCCGCGCCCATGTGTGTCACAGTTGCCATGGTGCCCAATTGGCCATGCCCGTGTGGCCCCAGCTGCGGCTCGTTGAGAGATTGGCGTTCTTTCTATATTAAGCTCTCTTCCTTTTTTGTCAGCCCGTCAAACAAACTTCTGCCCCACAAGACGTGGGTTCTGACTCGGTCTTGTTTTCCTGTTGATATCTTCAGTCCGATATTGTTCCCGTTTATTTTTGTCCTGTTTAATTTCGGGTTCCAGTTTTGTTTCCGTCTATTTTGGTCCTGTTTATTATTTTCTCCAGTTTTCGTTCCCGTCTACTTTCTCCTGTTTATCATCGATATCCTGTTTCAGTATCAATCCTGTCTGTCCCGTCCTGTCCGGTATCGACCCCACCTGTCCGATATCTACTCGGACAATTGATATCGATCTCCTCGGTCTCTGGCTCCCTGTCTTTCCACGCCAGACCGCTGCCTACCGTGTATGACTCCCCATTTCCCGTAAAATAAAAGGCTTGTGTGAGAACGTCACGCGAGTGGGTCCTGATCCGGTTCTGGTTCATGACAATAATTTACATTGTTTACACGATTTAACGTGGAACTTTAGAATAAAAATGTCATAAAAAAAGATTTAAAACATAAATAGAAGATACAAAACAATACCCTAATGTATTATTAAACCAAGCAAAACTTTGGTTAAAACCAGAAACATTAAAAAAATATTCAGCCAATAGCGCAAAAACGGATTAAATTCTATAAAAATTAAATACATTTATTTTCTTCTTGTAAGTATACTTTTTCTTTTTTTTAACTCATTTAACTTGCTTTTGCGGACAAATAACTGAAGTCAAGTCATGTTTATTTGTGACGCCCTTAATTACAAGAAGTCTCAAAGGGCTGTGCAGACTCCAGACCATTATTACACCAACACAATTCAGGTGAATGACAATTAGGTTCAGCAAAAAAAGCAACCCAAAAAAGACCCAAAACACACATCTTAAACGTTCTCCAATTTAGGGTATCCAGAATCTATGAAATGAACACATTGATTCTATGAGTATTCCAAAGTCAATACCAAAGGAATAATCCAAATCCTACCGCAACCTTGATGGGGAACTATGAAGAATCAGATCCTTGTTAGAGTTTCTTTACTTGTACGAAGGAGTTATCAGGCATAACGGACGGATTACAACACGGATTATAAGGAAGATTATATTAAAGATAAGCAAATCAATTTTATCCACCGGCTTGTACATCAGGTTTTAATTAAATATCATATCTAATGCGGTGAGTTCAGTTAGAAAAATATATTGTCATTGTCAAAGAACAACGAAACTTCTTTTGGAGCATTTCTTCACAGTTAAAAAAAAATGCAAAGATCCATAAATATTCAGAATAAATATAGATAAAAACGTAATACCCATAGATAACCCAATATACACAATAAAAGTAAAAGTGCAGACATGGTACCGATAAAAAAAACATAACGGCATAGTTAAAACAGTTATTGTTCATGTCTAATTGTGTAAATTGTATTTCTTAGAATAATTTTAATGATTGAAGTTTTTTCTTACTTGAGTTGTACTTGTTAGTTTATCAATTAGAAAGATAGATAGATAGATAGATAGATAGATAGATAGATAGATAGATAGATAGATAGATAGATAGATAGATAGATAGATAGATAGATAGATAGATAGATAGATAGATAGATAGATAGATAGATAGATAGATAGATAGATACTTTATTCATCCCCATAGGGAAATTCACACTTCCAGCAGTATCCTTGTATTGAAAAATAAAATAATAAAATAAAAGAAATAGAATACAAAAATACCCAATATAACGTGTTGATATAGAGTATTTAAATAGTGCCACGGAAAATACACAATGTAATAAAAATAGGGTAATATGCAAATGTGGGGGTGGGGTTTAATGTGGGTTTTTACTCCCTTGGGTGGAATTAAAGAGCCTCATGGCATGAGGAAGTAATGATCTCCTCAGTCTCTCTGTGGAACATTTTGCTTCTTGTAAGACTTGTTTCCCCTAATATAGGTGGAAAAGAGTTGTAACATTTTCAATATTTCTTGCCAGATAAGATCATTTTTATGACTTTGAGGATGACTTTTCTTATTTCAAATAAGGAACAAGACAAAATACCTTCACAAAAGAATGATTTAATTAAAATAAGTCAGGAATTAATCAAATACATTTTCTCATTTACGGTAAACTTTTTATTATTTGGAGACTTGAACTTACTTTTGTGGTCCAATGAAGAAAATTATACTTATAATAAGCAAATCTATATTATCTAGCATTCATCTGGAGGGACGAAAGCATGACCAACTTGGGTGCTGAGGTGCCTAACTCGTTTGGGTGTTTGGGCAATTGGGTTGGTCATCGTCCAAAAATGTTTGTGTGTTTTTTCTGCTATTTATTTCCCTTTTATTTTCTTTGTTATTGTATGTGTGTGTCTTGCTGTCGGTCACCCCTCTTGAGGGATATGACCAAGGTAGATAGGTAAATATTATATAGCAGCAGATTGTTTAGCTTATTTAAATAAATACATAAATAAATAAATGAATATTTTTAATGTGGGTAAAAGATATTTTTAAAATACAATGATCTCCTTTTTTGGATAATTTTGCTAAAGGGTGTACAGTATATGGCAGTAACACTGCTTTGTTAAAAGGCCGTGTTGATTTTTTGTGTGTAGTTAGACTACCCTCTGCTGGTGGATATATGAATGTCTTTTCATTTCTAACAGGCATTTTTGGGCCACCTATAAATGTTTATCAGGGTATTTGTTTTTGTGCAGGTGTGTGCTTTAAAGTATGATCTGTCACTTTAATTTATATTCTGATAAATATTTTTGGACCTAATACATAAATTGGCTTTATCATTGTATACGTTTCAAATATATATATATAAAAAAATGAATTTCCTTATAGTCTGAAAAATACCGCGAATGAAAAAAAGAAAGACCTTCATGAACAAGTGTGCGTTTGTGTGTGCAACCTTTGACAGCGCCGCTACACGCTGTGCAAGCTCAGCCTCCACCTCGGGCAGCGTTTCAGCCTTCCTCATGGTCTGTGCCAACCTCTGCTCGGCCATCTCCAGCATCTCCTGCAGCTGCCGGACCTTCTCCTCGCTCTGACTCGCAAAAAAGGAAAAAAGAATGGAGGATGAATGCGACGGCAGCAAACAAATATTTAGATATCTATAGATAGATAACCAGGGAGTGGGAGTATGTAAGCATCTCATTGATTTATTGATCATTGATCTATTACAGTGAAGTAGAATATTGTAGAACCACAGCATCCCAACTTTAAAGGGACAGTGTGTAATATTTAGCGCCTCCCAATGGTACAAACAACATTGATTTGAATACTAGGCACAAGTATTTGAACTATTATACTGTTGGGCTTAAAACTATCAAAGTGTACCGTTTACTAAATAGTTCGAATTAGTTATCTGACTCCATCAAACAAACACGACCTACATTCATCCAACAATTACGCGTGCTCTTTTCTTGAGAAAAAATGACTAGGTGCCGGCATTTCCACACGGGGGCGGATGTTAATTATTCCTAACAGCAGATCAAGGTGTAAACAGGAGACGGCCTCCATCCAAGTTGCCCGGGATCATTTATATTTTTCAACAAACAAATCAAAGACATCCCACTATTCGCCAATTGGCTATGTGTCTGCAGCTAACTTTAGCTTTTTCTTATTGGTTAACTTCTCCCTGCAAGATGGCGTCTCGGCTCCTCCCATGGGCGTGCCAAGCAGTTGTTTGCACTCAACAATCCCACACTGCAACGCCTTGGTGTCTGGATCATTCTGCGTCAGCACACTCACACGTCCTGTTATCAAAAGTTCTAGACAAAACATCATTTCACACAGCCTGCCCTGACCTTTTATTGTACATTGAACTAAAGCACAGTCAGTGAATATCTTTATTGCATTCAACTGAATACATGTAACTTGTAGTCAATCGTATAAAATCCTTTATAGTCAAATGTATAAAATCCTTAATACCAATGTTAGTTTTATTAAAAAAAAATGAAAATCGAGATATCAGATATAAAGGTCGAGAAATTTGTGTTTTTAAACAGTGGTTGCCGCCATGTTTGTCTGGCTACTGTAAGGTTTTAACATTTATTAGCCTGAAATCTGACTTCGAAGACACTTCACGTGTCATGTCTAAACCTTTACAGTTGGAGCATGTCCAGAGGCCGGAGAAATTATTGTGCTGAGCGCCAAGCATAGTCCACATATTAAATTATTTAGCCGAAACAAAGAGTTGAACAAATCGAATCTTTCTGCTGTGCCAAAAAGACATTCGTGTGCAGAAGACGACGAGGTTCCAAGGTCTTCCCATGTTATTACCCATGCCGATGCGATGTTCACGCCCCATGACCATGCTGCTGTGATTGGTCGTCGATGCAAATTTCCCAACCATGATTTGAAGAATGGGAGGAGGGGTGCTTTGTGGCATTGGTTTTCATTTGCATGAGACAATACAGTGCCATCTAGTGATCACACATTTGGGCTTTAAGATGTTTTCACGTTGCGATTCTGGAAATGTTTTATCGTCCCCTCGTTACATTGTTTCCCCACCATACGAAAAGTATTTTTTTTAAAACGACAACACAAAATTCAAACTTTGTCGAGTGAGTATGTGAGCCTTGTTGGATTAAGCCTCGCAGATATTTTTTTAGAAGACTTGTGCTGATCCGCTAGGTTGCTGTAACCTGCCCTTGCTTGCCGCATTCAGACCAGTTAAGACCATTTGGTCTCACATTGGTGAGGCTAATTTGCCTAGGTTTCTATTCCCCCACCATACGGCAATAATACCTTATGAACCCACCGCAAAACAAACTCCTGCTGCATCCCTGGATTCTACTGTATTAACTCCAACTTGGTTGATACTACCTGTCTGTGCAGGGAGTCTTTGGTGGCCAGTTGGTTCTCCAGCTTGTCATTGAGGTCGTGAATGTGTGTGGTTTCTCGTTGAGCAGCCAGATAACGTTTTTCCAGAGTTGTTATTCTTTCCTCCATGTCTTCTCTCTGCATAAATGATAATAAATAATTAACCTTGTTTTGTGTGTTTTTCCAGAGAGGAAAAACCGGTGGTGGTTCTTCACCTCTCTCTGCTCCCTCTGCTGTTTGATTGACAGCTCTTCACTGCGACTCAACTCCCGCCTGGCACTGGCAAGCTCCGCCTCCAGCTCAGCGACCCGACCGTTAAGAGACGCAGAGTGCTCTCGACTCTGGGCAAGTTCCTTACTGGTCCTGTCTAGGAGATCTTGCAGCTCCGATGCTCGGCCGCCGTCGTCTTCGATGGAGCCGTTGGGAAGCCTCTGCAAAGGTAAACGTCTGAAATCAATGGAAATGTGATTGCGGAATACGTTTGGGTCTCAGTGGTGCTGATTTGAACTAAAAAGGGTTTCAAACTCTGATGAAACAGAAATTGACTTGTATGAGTTATCCTGCTGCTAGAGATGCTTGACCTAGATAACATTGGTGAGTTTATCCAAGCGTGGACATTTGAGGTTACATCGCCATGCTGTTGTTTGTATGTTTTCTCCTCTCTGCAACTCAAAGCCGAGTGCTATAATTGGGTAGATCTTTGGGGACGCATATTCAAACAGGCAAACCCAACGGGCGGTCCCAGTTACTTGGACACGGAAGCACACGCGCAAAATGAAAAAGATTAAATAAAATGGAGAAAGATACAATATTTCTATCTATCGACCATGGTCATATCCCTCAAGAGGGGTGACTGACAGCAATACAAACACATACAAAAACAAAGAAAATAAAAAAGGGAAAAACTAGCAAAAAACACACACATTTTTGGGGACCATAGCCAACCCAAATGCCCAGACACCCTAACAAGTTAGGTACCTTAGCACCCAAGTCGGTCATGCTTTCGTCCCTCCAGATGAAACGGGACACGAGAAAGCGGCCATGTCACTCGGGTCAGGGTGACAGAACACACTCTTCTGTTCAACAGCAGGGCCTGACAGCTTTCACTGGTTTACCCCTGCCGCATCATACAGGTGCCCTGCCGATCCCTTACAAAGCGACCAAACATCCCACTATCCTTTTACAACACCTCTCCACTCATTCCTATCACCAACAGGAGCTCTAGCTTCCACTACATTTCAACCTCTTTCCTCCGGGGCACTCATGGACATCATAGGGGCCTCCGCGAGCGGCAGCCTTTACAGCAGCTCCGTGTTATTTCGCTCTTTTTGTGATTTATTGTTTCAAGTGTCTGCTTCTATCTTCGGTGTTTTTCGTCCCGTCTATTTTTTGGTTATGGGTTTTAACGCACAAAAATGCCTTTATTCGAGGAATCAACTCCTTGCCCTGAAGAATTCTCGTGCCGGCGTCATGAGGGGGCCATATTGTGGATGCAGAGCCGGAGCTCCTCATCCATCCTTTCCATGTGTCCAAACCAACCGAGTGGGCCAATTGACTACGCCACTCGTTTCCTTTGATGGAATCAAAAGTTCCACAATTCAAAACTGAATCTGAAGTTATGAATTTAATTCATGCACCTTATTTATTTAAAAAAATCAATTATATATAAAAATAAAAGGGACCCAATAGCACATTTCTGTATTCTCACGACTGGAAGGCGCACAAAAAAGTATTATTTTTTCATCCAAATGTGTGGCGCCCGATAGTGTGGTGCACCCAGTGTGTGTTTTGAGCTAAATGGGAACTTTGGATAGCCTCCAAGTGGACAAAAATAAAATGACATTCCGAAAAAGTATAAATTGGTGTGAAAGGGAATCATTATCTGATTAAAATAACACCACTGTACTAATAAATTCCTGTGGTAAATGGACTGCATTTATCTAGCGCTAAGTGCTATACAATACACTTTACACTTTACCCATTGACACACACACAATTACACCGGCGGGGTGAGCAATACAAGGTGCCTACCTGCATGGTGCCTACCAGACTATCAGCCATGGATCCAAGCCACTATTTTGTTTCCTTTTTATTTTGTTAATGTAATTCCACTTCAATCCATTCTTCTCTTTCCTTCTCTTACCTATTATTCCTATTTTGTCTTCAAGTGTCGTGTTTTTACTGTCACGGTTGCCATGGCGCCCAACTGGCCCCGCCCGTGTGGCTCCAGCTGCGGCTCATTGACAGTTTGGCTTTCTGTCTTTTTAAGCTCAGTGTGCTCTTTCTTACATTGTCAGTCCATCAACGAACCTCTGCCCCGCAAGACGTGGGTTCTGACTCGGTCCTGTTATCCTGTTGCTATTTCCAGTCCCGTATTGTTCCTGTTTAATATCAGTTTCCAGTTTCGTTCGTGTCTATTTTTGTCCTGTTTATTATTCTCTCCAGTTTTCGTTCCTTTCTAGTTTGTCCTGTTTTTTTCGATATCCTGTTTCATTATCTATCCTCTCTGTCTTTCCCGTCCTCTCCGGGTATTGACCCCATCTGTCCGATATCAATTCGGGCAATTGGAATCGATCTCGTCGGTCTCTGGCTTCCTGTCCTTCCATGCCAGACCGCTGTCTAACGTGCATGACTCCCCATTTCCGTAAAATAAAGGCTTGTGTGAGAACGTCACGTGTTTGGGTCCTGATCCTGTTCTGGTTCATGACATTTAAATCAATATAAAACAATTTTCTTTGAGTGCACGTGTCTCAATTAAAGTATTATGAACCTCCAAAAAGGTACAAATATTCGCTTTAAAAATCTGACTTGTTGCCAAACTTCAGATAATGAGTTGGACTGAGAGGTTTTCCATTAGTTTTCCTGAAAAAAATGGATCTTAAAACCCATGTGAGGCTCCAAGAGGTAAAACAGTCTTAATAGAAGCATTAAATTTGTCTCTTCAGATTAATTTATTTCTTATTCTTTATTTTAGGGCCCCCTAAATTCGCTACAGTGTGTTGTTATTGTAGGATGGATGTGTGCCGGCACACTGTCTTCGAAGGTATGAATTAGAGGTTAGCATCAATATTTTGGAATTTCTTTTTTTTTCTACGGGCCAAGCATTAAGGCTCAGATACAGCCAAGCCTCTCTCTCCCTCTCTCGTGCCATAACTACCCTGCGCCCTCTGATGGGCTCAGCCACCAGGGGCAGAGCCACTGAAGGAAGAACAACTTTAAAGCTGAGCAAACAGAGATAGCTCTGCTAAGTCACGAGTCCCGACATGCCTGTCAAATCAGACCGCTAAAAATATTGAGATTTTAAAAAGGTCTGTGGTGGAAAAACTTGTGAGTGATTAAGGATAAAAATTGTAAAAAGTGTTGTGATCTTGTTTTCGGGGAAGCATTTTCAGGGGGAGACTGATAGATTAGCTCTTATCATAACATGAGTTCATCAATCAAGCGTGTTTGTGATTGAGAGGATAAAAAGCACGCTAAAATAGAAGGCTGAGTGAATTTGCGGGATCCATTGAAATTTCCATTACAATTTTATGAGGGTTATTAAAGTGAAATCTCTGCACTTCAAGTTTTAAGTTAATTTATTTTTTATTGTCAAAAAATCAGGGAGCTATTTTAGTTTTCATGTACCTGTATTCGAGTTGCTGCTAAGCCGAATTGTATTCCCTGCACTGTTTGTTTTTTGTTTAAGTGAAAGACTAGTCATGTAAGTTGTTGTACATTCTAATTTATTTACTTTGAAAGGTCTCAGAGAGCTATTATTAAACATATGATTTGTGTCCAAACCAATCAGATTCGTTTCAAGTATTTATGTGATCTCGCTGAAGCCAATCGGATATGTTGTTGAGGCAAATACTCAAGTACTTAAATACCTAAATACTATTATTGTTTAAGTTTTATTTTAATATTTAACGCATTTTATCTTTATTTTTTTTTATTTTTTTTCTGCCAATTTATTACCTTTTCCCGCGAAAATAAGCTACGAAAAACAATTTGAGGCATATTAAAAAATGGCACAGAACAGAAAAACAATCACACAGTCATGAAGACCTTCCAAGGAAGTTTGCATCCGTCCATCCGCTCCACCGAATCGTTTTCCGTCCTTTGCCTCGCCATGCTCAGCTGTGTTGGAGGAGGGAATCGAAAAAAGTCACATTTTATTTTATGTTTTTAAGTAAAAAACATATCCAGTGTATGTACTTCATCTAATGCACTTTGTCTGAGTCTGTTTTTATGTTATAAGGACATTCATTAATTGAGCCCTTGATTTCCATCTTCTCATTTCATCGACTGAATTATTATCATTTCTACCAGCTTGGTGGCCTTAAGGTTGGGCGCCTGCCCCCGGACTGGGAGGTTACAGGTTCAAGCTTCGGCCGAGTCATGCCTGAGACTGTAAAGTAGGCTTAAACTTATTTGCTCAAAAGTGTGTTTTTCTAATCAGTTGGCCCTTTTTGGCATCTCCTAGTTTTCCTGTCTTTGTTTAAAAGTGTACTTTTCCAGGGGGGATGGTAAATCCTCTTTGTTTCAGTACTTTTCCACCCTTGTGACTTCAATAAAACACGGTGGCAGAAGGGGGAGGGTCGGAAAGAGTTGGGGTAGCGAGCTGAAAGCAGGTAAAATTGCTTGCTCCTTCTTTCTTTATCCAGTTGCAATTGTTAAGAAAACTCAACAAGTCTCATGCGTGGTGTATTTTCTAGCGTTAGCCAAATTTTATAGCTCTCCCACATGTAAAGGGTCGTTTTTAGACCAAAAAGAGACTAACAACGTTGGTACCAATTGACTCCCTACCTAGGTGCTGGGCATGAGGAGTTGGAATTGGGGGTCTTGGTTACCTCATGACTAAAACTCGGGAAAAATCCAACAAAAAACAACAAAATAATAATTATAATTTTTTCTCACCTCTTGTGTGGTAGTGGATAGCTGTCCCTCCAAGGTGGATACCCGCTCCAGAGCCACTCGAAGCCTCTCACGCACCTGACAGGTAAAAACATCGGCACGGTTTTCTTGTTGACAAAAATACATTAGAGTGGTCATTTGGCCACTGATTTAGTGGAACCTTATCGATTGGAGAATATAGAAAGTTTTAGTCTCTTTCAAAAGGTAAGACTCTTAGGTTTTGTCCTAAACTGAAGTAATCACTACAAGTACTGCTAATTTTAAGTAATTTGAGTGTAGAATGGGTATCTTTGTTGGAAAACAGGTCAGACAATAGTTTAGCCTCATCTGGTACCTTATCAAATTTGATCACAATCTGAAAAAGTAAACATTGTATTTTACACATTTTTCTAAGTGTAGGTCTAGCTGTTTCTGAAAGTAGCCAGGTTTACAACTATAAAACCTTTGTGTATTTTACTTTTGCCATTTTTTAGACATTTTGAAAGAGTTGTAAATGTTTGACTTCTCTTTTCAGGTGTCAATGACTTGCGCATAATAATGGTGCGTTTAAAGGAATCACAATTGGCGTCACGCACGTTTGTTTTGGGATCGAGTTTGAATACTGTATTAATAATAATTAATAATGTATTATTCTTTTGAAAATTGAATTGGCACACCAATGTGTGAATTGTCATTTGAATCTGTTACTACTGGCTGAAGATATTCATCGAGCTTTGTTTTATCAAACAGTCTCTATTGGCTAATGTGGGCTGTGGACCATGAAAAAATTGACCGAAAGTGGTGTCAATCAAAATGTCAGAGGCTATTATTAGAACTAATATTACGAGTCTGTCTATTTGTAACCCAAAATTAAGTTGCGAACAAACGGATTACATAGAGGGACATCCAATGATGCAGACATGCTTTAAGGTAGTTTTTATTCTTTCGGGATTATCGTGTGTTTTGGAGTAAATATTTTACAGTGTTGGATTCACTGAACCGGTCCAGGGTGTACCGACTCCATTTTTGTAGAATACTAACTCATCAGCTGAATACTCAAGGGACTTATTGGTGAGTAATCATGGTGGTATAGTTTTCAGGTATCCTGTTTCAGACTTTCTGTTATGAGTACATTTTAAATTGGTCTAGCACATCTTGAATCCCAAGAGCTTTTCCATTTTTCCAAGCTTTGCAATGATGTGTGGCATGACATATTTCAGTGACTGGTGACATTGTACAGACACGTCTTTGTCAACAGTCCTACGGTCGCCAATAAGGGGTTAAGAAGTGCCATCGGATCAGGAAGCTTCTCGCACTACCGGTAACCAATGGAAACCAATACGACCAAACCCCTACCCAAAAACCAGCCTGGAGAGTGTAAGGTTTTAACATTTATTAAACTGAAATCTGACTCCGAAGACACTCCATGTGTCTTGTCTAAACCCTTACAGTTGAAGCATGTTCAAACGTCAGAGAAATTGTTGAGCCGAGTGCTGAATATAGTCCACATATTAATTCATTTAGCCGAATCAAAGAATGGATCTTTCTTCCTTGCCAATTACAATCGTGTGGAGAAAGAGCGACGGGGACTCCAGGGTTGCCCACTTTTATAACACATGGTGTTGAAATGTTCAAACCCCAGTGACCAAGCTGCGGCCGATGCAGATTTCCTTGCCTTTTGAAGAATGGGAGAAGGGTGATAGGTCATGGACAGAATGGGGCACGACACACACATTCTAACCCCCCAGACGAGGTGATAAGTCATTGTTATCCGCACAGACTGAAACCAAAGACACATTCCAAAGCAAAGGCTGTTTACGACACCCTTCTGAAGAGTTGCACTCAAAGCCGAGGTCGAACTTAGGACAAGTATTTTTGAGTGTAAGTGGAATAAAACAGCGTATAAAATAGTATATAACTTCAAGAATGATGCGTGCCAACGCTCTCTACTTGCTTAAGACACTCAAAAGGAAGTGGTGCCCCAAAGGCCATAGTTTTCTTACCCCTGAGGTTGTATGACTGAACCCTGTGCGCCATTCTCTTACCTTTTCATCAAGGGCCTTGTGATGTTCAAACAAGGACTTGAGGGCCTTGAGGACTTCCACCTCGCTGGAGACTCCGGAAGGGGGAGGGGGTTGGCGCTTCACTACCGTCATTCTCAGGCTGCGCTCGTGACGGGACACCAAACACTCCAGGTGCTCCAAAAGCAGCTGCATAAAAACACAGGAAAAGGCTTTTTCACCTGTTATGGTACCGAGATGGGAACATGCAGACCGTGTACATTTAATCTGAATTTGCACTGTGAAAAATCATTTATTACATTTACTTTGAATGTATTTAATATTTTTTTTCCTTTAATACTCATTTGAGTACAACATTATAAAGTTAATGTTGGCATATATCAGTGTCTGAAATAACGTCTGCCCGGACGTCTGGGGCGTGCATCTTTTACGTCGGGCCTACAACTTTTCAAAACGTCTCCGCCGGGGTGGCTGACAACTTTTTCAAGAAAAAAAAAAGAAAAGAAAAGAAAAAAAACAAAGATTTTTTCAAATAAAATTTTTGCTTTATTCCGATTTCGAAATCTTCGTTCATTTCGTTTGGCAATTTGCATAGTCGGCAGCCAATCAGAAGCCTGCATCGAATAACATCGTGTTTCCGGACTTTCCCGAGCGTTATAAAGTCCTGCATTACCATATCATTTTCCAAAGTAGACACACAGAGAACACAAGAAAAATGGAGAAGTGGTTAGGAATCAAGCCAAAACCACAGCCCAAGAAGATTCAAAAGAAGCTACCACAATTGGTGACGCTACAAAACGTAAATGTTCTTCTTCCAAAACTTAATTAAGAACACAGATGAAAATGTCAACATGGGCGAATCAATTTCTGGTTTCCAATTTTTTCTAACCATATTTCCTGTATTCCGTTTACTTATTCACAAGGTAGAGTGCTCGTCTTGGGCCTGAGAGGTCACAGGTTCGATTCCCAGCTCCTCCGTGTCCTTGGGCAAGACACTGAACCCCTAATGTGCCCGATCAACAGGTAAGCGCTTTGCATGGCTGACACCACTATTGGTGTGTGAGTGTGTGTGTGTGAATGGGAAAATGTGAAGCGCTTTGGGATGTCTTCAGGGACTTTGTAAGCGCTATATGAATGCAGACCATTTACTATTTATTTGATCCTTTTTAACCGAAGTTTACTTGAGTAAAAAAATATAAAAAATGATCATGTCTGTAGATAGTTTTCATTTGAAAAATAAATCTGTTATTTCTTGTATATTTTCAATGCTTGCTCAAGTGACTAAAATGATATTGATAGTGTAGTTGTGGTTATTTTGAAAACATAATACCTATTACAGTATTTCTTGTATTCATGTTCACTGTTTTGTGTACTGTTACCCAATTCTAAATCTATTGCACGCTGTTCAACCCACTCCTTTCTGTCACCTGTTGTAAGTCAGTCTGCGAACATCAGTTTACTCTAGGCAAGCTTTTTTGACCTTGACTCACTCCTGTCTTTGCTCCTGTCTGTTCCCTGGTTTTTACCCGTTTTCTTTATCTTGACCACGTCTACTCTCCTCTCCTGGCTTTCGACTTGTTGCTGATCCCGACCACGTTTTTTTGTGCTCTTTCCCGGCTACTGACCCGTTTTTTTCCGATCCCGACACCGCAATCGCTCGCCATGAAAGTGCCACTTCCGTGTTCAGAGCGACCTGCTTCCCGCGACCGGCGATCACCGGATCGTGGGTGCAATCCTTTCCTTTCTTCCCAATACAACTAAGAGAAACGTAACGCAAGTGGGTCCTGTCTCTGTTCTGGTCCTGACACATGTGAGGCCCCTTCTCAAGGTTTCTTATTTTGATGACGTTGAGGTATTGATTTTTTCCTTGCCCGCATGTAGGTTTCAGATCAGGGGATTGTGTCATTGTAGCCTATGCAGTCCCTTGACACATTTTGTGATTAAGGGCTATACAAATAAATGTGACTTGACTTGGAAAAAAAATAGATTTTTCTAAATGTTTTAATCATTTTTTTATCAATGCTAGCAGATAATTTTGCTCATTTGAAAAAGTAATTTCAATTATTTTTTCAACTTTATTTCTCCCTCTTCCTTGCTTGAATACATAGAAATAAAAAACAATAATATTCCTCTGTGTTGAATGATTCTGTGTTTTTTTTATGTCAATTGCGTAAAGGAAATAATGATGTTGGCTGCTAATTATGCTCTTTTTGAATATATTTCCACCAATATATTATCTTCTTAAAATTAGAATAAACTAATAGGTGAAAAACAATAAAAATAATTTTAGAGGCATGTGTTGTCAGGACCAGAACGGAAACAGGACCCAATTGCGTAACGTTTTCTCACAATTTTATTGAAAGAAAGAGGAAGTGCAGCGCCCGTGATCCTCTTGGTAAGCAGGTCGCTCTCGTACTCTTACTGTGATCCGAAAACGGGAAAGGCGGGAGTCCGGGTCGAAAAAGACTTGCCTAGTATACACGGAGATTCGCAGATGGACTGACAAAATGAGAGTGACAAGACCGGGTTTGAATAGCAGGGAAGCCAATCTGTCAATAGGGCGCCATGGCAACCGTGACACGTGTATTATTTAGCTCCTCCTAGTAGCAAAACACTTATTATTATTAAAAGATTAATATTATTAAAATATCAAACAAAAAGACCAAGTATTACATAAACATGCATTTGTAAAAGTACTTGTATATTAGCATTTGTTTTACACAAGATGGGGCTCACTCGCTGACATAATGGTCTGCCAATCTTGCTGCTACGCCTACCCATATACCTCAAAAAGGCTGGGCTACACAACGAGTAAAATCCAAGTAAAACGGCGCCTTTTGGTCACTTTCAGTGGATTCTTCCTCGTGCTTTTTAGCATTTATTTTCACTTGCAGCCACATCTAGTGTACAACTGATACACACTGCCCCTTTAAATGCAATACACAATAAATGCCAACAGAAGAATATTTGTATCATTTATTTCTCCGTTCATTTTGCCGATGTAAGCACTCGGACACCTACCCTTGTGTTGTTCCTTTCGGCTTTCAGTTCGGATATTTCTTCTTCTTTCTCCAGCAGCTGCTCCCGACATATGTTGAGCTCCTTGGTAAGCGTTGCAAACTCCTGCAGAAAAACAAGAAACATACAAAACCTTTGTTGAAGCCATTTTGAAAATTGAGAGATTGTTCCGACACAAATGAAAAACTTAGTGCTGCTATGATTGTACAGTAGATTCTGGGATAGGACATCCCTGCCTTGTGACGTTTTCACATTCTGGTATTGAATAACTCTCTTGATGTAATTTTTCCCTCTTTCCAACATCCATCCATCCATTATCTACACCTCTTATCCTCAATAGGGTCGCGGGGGTGCTGGAGCCCATCCCAGCCGTCTTCTGGCAGTGGGCAGGGGACACCCTGAACTGGTTGCCAGCCATCAACGACAAATTTTTTGACAGACTCAAAGGCGTCATCTTTGCAGTGTTGGCGCGCATGATGAGTTGCATCTCTAAGATGCTCTAAGACGTCATCATGACAATGACGATGCACGATTGGCTGAAAAACGCCCCACATCCTTTTCTCTGCATTTATATCAGAATTTGTTTGCTGTGTAAAGATTTTGAGAGATTTATAACTAGTGAAGTTGAAGACAGTGGACCAGGGGTCAAGAACCTTTTTGACCCTCCATCCATCCATTATCTGCACCGCTTATCCTCAGTAGGGTCGCGGGGGTGCTGGAGCCCATCCCAGCTATCTTTGGACAGAGGGCAGGAGACACCCTGAACTGCTTGCCAGCCAGTAGCAGGGCACCCAGAGACAGACAATCCGCTCGCTCAATCACAGCTAGGGACAATTTGGACCGGTCAATTATCCTAAAATCCATCTTTTTGGAATGTGGGAGGAAACCCACGCATGCACAGGAAGAACATGCAAACTCCACACAGAAAGGCTGGTCGCTGGATTTGATCCCATGACCCAAGAACTGTGCCACGGATGCGCAAACTACTCTGCCGCCGGGCCGCTCTTTTTGACCCAAAGAACCATAAAAGCAAAAATATTATGGGCCACACCCTAAATTTTAAGACAAAATTCAACAAAACGCCAAAGCAAATTCTTCAACACATTTTATGTCACTTTGTGACGTTTTGCTGCTTTGATAAAATCTATGAAACAATAATGCCAAAGCCTGTGTCCCATATACCACTTAAAATGTGTCTCCCCTGAGTGTTTATTCTCATTTTGACATTGTTGTCCAAAATAATGGTTTCAAAACAAACTTTATATTTTCATTAAATTACACTTTTTGAGTAAAAGGCATAAGTCTCTGTGGTGCAATCGGTCAGCACGATTGACTGTTAAATGAAAGGTTGGTGGTTCAACCCCACCTAGGGACGAGTGGTTAGTGACGTTAAGTTTAATTGGTTGGTTACGTTAGGTTTCCTTTATATCATCTCTTCAAAAGCATTTTACCTTAAATTGACACTTAATTGAAAGGTGTTACTTTATATTTTCATTAAAACACACTTTTTGAGTATAAGGCATAAGTCTCTGTGGTGCAATCGGTCAGCGCGTTTGGGTGTTAACTGAAAGGTTGGTGATTCAACCCCACCCAGGGACGAGTGGTAAGTGACGTTAAGTTTCCTTTATATCATCTCTTCAAAAGCATTTTACCTTAAATTTACAATTATTTGAAAGGTGTTGCTTTATATTTTCATTAAAACACACTTTTTTATCGGAGGCAACTCTCTGTGGCGCAATCGGTCATCGCGTTTGGGTGTTAATTGAAAGGTTGGTGGTTCAACCCCACCCAGGGACGAGTGGTAGGTGACCTTAAGTTTCCTTTATGTCATCTCTTCAAAAGCATTTTACCTTAAATGTACAATTATTTGAAAGGTGTTGCTTTATATTTTCATTAAAACACACTTTTTTTGTTGGAGGCAACTCTCTGTGGCGCAATCGGTCAGCGCGTTTGGGTGTTAACTGAAAGTTTGGTGGTTCAATCCCACCCAGGGACAGTTGGTTGGTGAAGCTTGGTTTCCTTTGAATATCATTTGTTCCATGGGATTTTACCTTAAATTGACAACTATTTGAAAGGTGTTACTGTATATTTTCATTAAAACACACTTTTTGAGTAAAAGGAGAGTCTCTGTGGCGGAATCAATCAGCGTGTTTGGCTGTTAACTGAAAGGTTGGTGGTTCAACCCCACCCAGGTACCAGTGGTTGGTGATGTTAGGTTTCCTTTATATCATCTCTTCAAAAGCATTTTACCCTAAATTTATCATTTTTTGAAGGTGTTACTTTATATTTTCATTATAACACACTTGTTCAATGAAGGCAAGTCTCTGTGGCGCAATCGGTCAGCGCGTTCGGCTGTTAACTGAAAGGTTGGTGGTTCAACCCCACCCAGGGGCGATTGTTTGGTGAAGCTAGGTTTCCTTTGAATATCATTTGTTCTGTAGAATGTTACCTTAATGTGTCAACTGTTTACAAGGTGTTACTTCATATATTCAGTAAAACACACTTTTTGAATAAAAGGCAATCTCTGTGGCGTAATCGGTCACCGCGTTTGGTTGTTAACTGAGAGGTTGGTGGTTCAACCCCATCCAGGGTCGATTGGTTGGTGAAGCTCGGTCTCCTTTGTACATCATTTCTTCAATAGGATTTTACCTTAAATTGTCAACGATTTACAAGGTGTTACTGCATATTTTCAGTAAAACACACTTTTTGAATAAAAAGCAATCTCTGTGGCGCAATCGGTCAGCGCGTTCGGCTGTTAACTGAAAGGTTGGTGGTTCAACCCCACCCAGGGGCGATTGGTTGGTGAAGCTAGGTTACCTTTCTATATCATTTGCTCAGTAGGACTGAACCTTATATTGATAACTATTTGTTAGGTGCTACTTTATATTTTCATTAAAACATACTTTTTGAGTAAAAGGCAAGTCTCTGTGGCGTATCCGGTGTCCCCCACTTAAGCTGCATGATTAACCGATAATCGATATCGCGATGTGACATAGTGCAATTGTGTAATCGCATAACACTGCGGCTTGAGTCGTGTGTGTGTGTGTGTGTGTGTGTGTGTGAGCAGACAGCAACCATAACAAAGTTCCCCAGAAGAGGGCGTGTTTTCTTAAGTTAAAAGAGCTCAACATGATTTACCCCAGTGTTTTCGTTTTAAGGACAATTTTTCTACTTTTTTTATATAGGTTACATATAAATGTACATAAAAACAACATTTAATTTTGCTGACCAATTGAGTAAAAATCACAACATTTAGCATGTTGGTTTCAGATAAAGTGATGGTGTACTGTAATTGGGGCCTGTGCACTTCTTTGAGACGTTTCGTGATTTTTCTCTTGTTTTAAATAATATATAATTGGATTTTTCAGGGTTTTAAACAACACTAGCAGGTCATTTTGATTCGAGGACAACAGGAGGGTTAAGTACTCCGCCGTCCCAACAAAAACACAAATGATGCACTCTTCTTTTAAAATCGAAATTCGTATCGAAATTTCAATACCTGAATGAAAAATCGTAATTAGGTTTTTTTCCAAAATCGATATACTATTTTTTTTTTTTACAATTTTAACGTTTTTATAAGGGTGATAATTTCAAAATAAAGATGGATGTATTTAATGTATTTTGAACCGATGTATTTTGGACTCGCTAGGAAAACAGGCGAGTGCCAAAACCTTTTCAAAAAAATACAAGTCACTCGAAAAGCCTTTCCCTCAGCCCTTTTGTGATGAAATCCAGCTCACAAAAGCCGATGGTGTCAGCGATAAATTGTTCATAATAGACAAAACAGTGCACGATACTAGCATAAATAACAAATCTGGCATCCTATGCAATCTCCTTTGCAGGTGTCCACTATTAAACACAGAATGAATTTATCACTGGGGTACCGGGTGTTTGGACTGTATTTGTTAATGAGCACAGGTTTCTATCCCCGCCATACGGCAGTTCCACTTTGCGATCCCCACCTCAGTCCAAATCATGTCAAGCTTTCCCCTTCCTTGTCGCAGGACACACACAGAAATAATACGCACGAACAGGATCAATTCCTGTACCTTAAATTAACTCTGTCCTTCCTTCAACCGGCCGTATTCCCCCCACCCTGCATTGTAACGATTTATTGCAATGTGACCTGCCTTCCTGCTCGGGTCACAAAGTCCTTTGGTCTCATGTGTCGGCTGCGCTTATGGATTTCCGTTTCAGTTTGCGTTTGCTAGTTACTGTCAAGGAGCCTGTGGCGTTTATCATCTAATAGTAGATGTTTCTCTTTATTATGTGTTAGTAATGCCCAACTGAGTTTAGAGGGACATAATGCTTAGTTTTCCACTGCATCTACAGTTGTGGTCGAAAGTTGACATCCACTTGTGAAGGATGAAGGATTTTATACAATTGACTACAAAGTACATGTATTCAGTTTAAGACAATAAAGATATTGACTGACTGTGCTTTAATTCAAAGTACAATAGTAGGCCAGGCTGTGTGGAATGCATCAGGCGTATTTCTGATGACAGAATGCCTGTGAGTACTGACGCAGAAGGCCAGACGCAGAAGGGCAGACGTCGGGGCGCTGCTGGTATGCGAAGATTGTGAAGTCCAGCCGACACGCCGTCATGCGGGGAAAATACCAAAAGGAGAAAGCTAACCTTAACTGCAGAGAACACATAGCCAATAGGGATAGTAGGATGTCTTTGTTTTGTTTGTTGAAATGTATAAACGATCTGGGGCCACTGGGAGGGGTCGCCGTCTCCTGTTTACACTTAGATCTGCTGTTAGGAAAAATAAACATCCGCCCCTGTGTGGAAATGCCGGATCCTGGTCATTTCTCTCTCAAAAAAGGAGCGCACATAATTGTTGGATGAATGTGGGTCGTGTTTGTTTAATGGAGTCAGATAACTAATTTGAACAATTAGGTAAACAGTATATTTTGATAGATAAATCTCAACAAGGAACATAATGTCATGGCTCTCTTGAGTTTCCAGTTATTTCTACAGCTCTGATTTTTCTCTGATAGAGTGATTGGAACGGATAGTTCTTTGTCACAAAAAACATTCATGAGGTTAGCAATGTTCGTGACTTATAAAGTTGTGGACTGAGAGGCTGCCCTGCATGATGCAACCCTTGCTCCAAAAGTGGCACCTTCAAGCCCGACTGAAGTTTGCTGCTGATCACATGGACGAAGATAAGACCTTCTGGAGGAAACAAAAATCGAGCTATTTGGCCTCAATGTCCAGCAATATGTTTGGAGGAGAAAAGGTGAAGAGTTTAACCTCATGTACACCATGCCTACCGTCAAGCATGTTGGTGGTAATATTATGCTGTGGGGTTGTTTTGTTGTCAATGAAACTGGTGCTTTACAGAGAGTAAATGGGAAAATGAAGAAGGATGATTACGTCCAAATTCTTCAAAATAACCTAAAGTCATCAGCCTGAAGAGTGGGTCTTGGGCGCAGTTGGCTGTTCCAACATGACAATGACCCCAAACACACATTAAAGGTGGTAATGGAATGGCTAATTAAGGCTAAAATTAAGGTTTTAGAATAGCCTTTTCAAAGTCCGTCCAATACGGCTGCATAGGGTTATTGTGTTTGTACACAAAAATAACAACAAGACATAAAAACAATTAGATTGTGGGTGCCTTTATGAATTTATTTATTACTGCAAGCTAGATTTAGGAAAAAATAGGTTATTGCTCTCCAGAAGCAGGATTTTATTGGTTATTAGGATCAGTAGGAAGGAAAAAAACAGTTCTCGAGCATCGTTAGTTCCTGGCATACATTTTTTTCTATAAATGGTTTTGATTCCTGAAAACGTAAGCAAGTGAAGGCGCTGTTCTGCACTTGGAGACAGAAAAAGTCACCAGATTGGGATTTTGCAACACCCCCAAATGTCAAATGCTTTCACTATTGTTTGAAATAACATCTATAATGTCGGGCGTACTACTTAGAAAATGTCTCCGCCCAGGTGGCCGGCAACTTTTCTGAGAAAAAAAACCCAAAGTTTTTTTTTCAAATCAAACGTTTGCTTTATTCCGATTTGGAAATCTCCATTTGGTTTGAAATTTTGGTTCGTTTGGCAATTTGCATACTTGGCAGCCAATCAGATGCCTGAATCAAATAACTTCCTGCTTCCGGACTTTCCCGAGTGTTATAAGGTCGTGCATTTTCCAAAGTAGACGAACAAAGAACACAAGAAAAATTGAGTAGTGGTTAGGAATCAAGCCAAAACCTCAGCCCCAGAAGAAAGATTCAAAAGAAGCGAAAGAAATTGATGACGTTACAAAACGTAAACGTACATTAAAAGCATGGTGGAAAGAGGAGTTCACGTGGCTTGTAGCAGACGACGCAACGCAAACATTGCGTGACTGAAGATGAGTAAATACAGGTACATACTGATGGGAGATGGAAAACAGCCATGTCATATACATGTAATGAATGTTAGAAGTAGATTTATAATCAACTTAATTTTAAAGTGTTGTTCTGTTATCTATACTGATGATCATTCCTTAATACTTTGCAACAACGTTTTTTTTTTTTACGATGAGTCGTCTTATTGTGTTTCAAGTTGTGAAAAATAGGCAGTTTTACGGCTGTACAGGCAACTTTTCAGAGTTGTCTGCTCTGGTGCCTAACTTTTTCGCATGAGTTTCAGACACTGCTTTCACTCTCAAACGTCATATGCGTCACACAAAGCAAGAGATTCATGTGATCAAGTTGAAGCAATAAAACAAATTATTTTAATGTAATATACATATATGCTTCTGTCTAATCCATCAATGAAAAAGGTCTTTTCCTAGTTTCTTGCACATGATCATGTTGTTCCAAAACAGGAGATCAAATGGAGAAATCGGGTCAGTGTGTGTGATTGCTTCTGTCTTATTCCTCAGGGACACCAGAAGCTCAGGCCAAAATCCAGCAGCAGTTGTTGGCGCTCACCGTCTCTTTCAATCACAGCGATTGAAACCGACTCCCCGAAGCATCGTCTGGAAAAACTCGAGACGCATACTCGAATATAATGTGTTGAAAATGACCCGAAATAGGTCAATAGTGGGGCATAGCATTGGTATGATTTAGTGTCAGGACCAGAACGGAAACAGAACCCAATTGCGTTGCAATCCTCACAAGTTTTATTGGAGGAAAGAGAAAGGGCTGCGCCCACGATCCGGTGTTCGCTGGACGCGGGAAGCAAGTCGCTCTTCTACTCGGATGCTGCTCCGAACGCGGAAGTGGATCTTCGGTAGCGAGCGATGGCGGTGTCAGGGACAAAAAAACGGGTCGGTAGCCGGGGACTGGGAGAGCAAGGCGTGGTTGGAAGCGAGTCGTAAGCCAGAACGGGAGAGTATATGTAGTCGGGGACAAAAAGAGGTCAGAAGCCGGAGACAGACGGGAGCAAAAAAAGGGACAGGTGGGCCGCATGAGATGTGTGTCGCAAGTGTATCGGCGCTTGGTTTATGTTCCTCAGACGAAGCATATCCCGCCCTGCCCCCGTCTTACATAAAAAAATGCATCCCTGTCGGACAAATAACAAATCTCCATTTCATTACTGAGGCGGCTTTTTCCTCCGGCAGACGCACCGTCGTGACTCACGGTGGCCCCGATAGCGTCCCGATGCCACTAACGCACGTTAGCTCGGAGAAAATCCAAGAAAATGTCTCTGGTTCCACGTCGGACGGGAGAAATTTCCGGGCCTTCGCATCCGTTGCGAGATAGCGAGAGCTACCCGGGCCAGACATTGTCAAAGGATTGCTCTCTTTCGCTTCCTTAAGCAGTTTGGGATTAAGGGATGACAAAATAGGGAGAGAGATTGGAGTGCAACCGGGTACCAAAAAAAACAAACATACGCAATCCATTTTTTTCCCGGGAAGCGCTTATCCTTTGTGTGTGTGTGTGAGCGGTGCATTTGTGGTTTTTCGTTTTTCTCATTTGCTGAGAGCTTGTCGATGCGAAGGGGTTTCAACCAGTGTAACCTCATTCAATCATTTAGGAGTTCCTGAAAAGTCTGAAGCTATCTTTAGCGATGACATGTTTTCTTTGCACTTTGGAAACTTTTAACCTGAAAAATCATTTCAAGGGACAGTGTGTATATTTACATATGAACTATTATACCAATGTGGATTTAAAAAATATTCAAAGTTTAAACATAGAATTCATGAGATCAAACCTCCTGCGTGGAGTTTCCATATTCTCCCCGTGCTTGCGTGGGTTTCCTCCTGGCACTCCGGTTTCCTCCCACGTTCCAAAAACATGCATTTCAGGTGAATTGGCCGGTCCAAATTGTACCTAAGTGTGAATGAGCGAGCAAATTGTCTGTCTCTATGTTGGTAACCAGTTGAGGGTGTCCCCTGCCCACTGCCCGAAGATAGCTGGGATGGGCTCCAGCACCCCAGCGACCCGACTGAGGATAAGCGGTGCAGATAATGGATAGATGGATGGATAAACATTGATTACCTCTTTTGCATTGCGGAATCCATACCGAGTCGTCGCTGTCGTGTTCGTCTGGCATCCTGCTGCTAAGCCCTGCTCATCTGGCACTGGTTTTCGTTCATTTCGTTCATTTGCGAAATTAAAAAAAAAAGATAATTTTAGGCCGTTACCTATCGAACTGATAACGGCAAAGTATGACGTCACAGGTATCACCCTGATCAAGAAATAAAACACCTGATAATTGTAGCCACGCTATCATATTTAATCAAACAACAACACCTATATTTTCATTTTCTGTTGAAGTAATAGTACAACTTGATCATATCTTCTCTCGACCTCTTCATAATGTACATGAGGCAATGAAGATCTGGGCCCAGATTCGTCTCATGGCTTAGAATATACACTATTTTTTGGAAGCTTTTATTGCGATTATCTTCCTTATTATGAATTATTTTCTGTAGAAGTGGTAGTGAAACTTGGTTGTGTGTCCTCTCTACCTCTTCATAGTATGTACGAGGCACTGGAGAGCTTAGCCATAAGTCGCATGGCTCAGGATTTACACTACTTTTTGGAAGCTTCTATCGCGATTATCTTCCTTATTGTGAATTATTTGCTGAAGAAGTGGTAGTGCAATTTGGTTGTGTCTCCTCTCTATCTCTTCATTGTATGTACGAGGCACTGTAACGCTTAGCCATAAGTCTCATGGCTCAGAATGTACACTACTTTTTGGAAGCTTCTATTGTGATTATCTTCCTTATTATGAATTATTTTCTGTATAACTGCTAGTGGAACTTGGTTGTGTCTCCTTTCTCCCTCTTCATAGTATGTACTGGTCACTGGAGAGCATAGCCATAAGTCGCATGGCTCAGGATGTGCTCTACTTTGAGCATTCATATTTCTCATTTTAATATATCTGGATTTTCTATAGTGGGAGTTTAGCACAACTTGGTTGTGTCTCCTCTCTACCTCTTCATAGAATGTACGAGGCACTGGAGAGCTTAGCCATAAATCGCATGGCTCCAGATGTGCTCGACTTTGAACATTTATATCTCTTATTTTAATATATCTTGATTTTCTATAGTGGGAGGTGCAGCGCAACTTGGTTATGTCTCCTCTCTACCTCTTCATAGTATGTACGACGCACTGGAGAGCCTAGCCATTAGTCGCATGGCTCAGGATGTGCTCTACTTTGAGCATTCATATTTCTCATTTTAATATATCTTGATTTTTCCATAGTAGGAGATGCAGCATAACTTGGTTGTGTCCCCTCTCTACCTATTCATAGTATGCACGAAGCACTGTAAAGCTTAGCCATAAGTCGCATGGCTCAGGATGTGCTCTACTTTGAACATTGATATTTCTCATTTTAATATATCTTGATTTTCTATAGTAGGAGTTGCAGCACAACTTGGTTGTGTCTCCTCTCTACCTCTTCATAATATGTACGAGGTACTGGAGATCTGAGCCATAAGTCGCATGGCTCAGGATGTGCTCTACTTTGAGCATTCATATTTCTCATTTTAATATATCTTGATTTTCTGCAGTAAGAGTTGTAGCACAACTTGGTCGTGTCTCCTCTGTACTTCTTCATAATATGCACAAGGATCTGAATGACTTTGCTATAGCCAGTGTTCTGGCCTTGGAACGATTTGAAGAATTCATGTTTCTCATCCTAATACATTTCCATTTTCTATGAAAGTAGTAGCACAACTAAGTCATGTCTCTCTTCTAACTTTTCATAATGTGTGTGAGGCACTGGAGAGCTATTCCATAAGATGTAACAAGAACCAGGATGAGAACTACTTAGAATGATTCTCAGTGTTTATGTTCTTTATTGGAATATACAGTATTTTAATTTCTATGATTGCACAATTTGCTCGTGTCTCCTCTTGAATGCTTCATAATAGATCTAAAGCACTGGAGAGTCTGGCAATATTCAGTTGCATGGCTCAAAATGTTCAGAACTTCTTAGAAATATTCTTAGCAAATTTATGTTACGCATTATAATTTATTTACCTTTTCTATAGAAGTAGTAGCAAAACTTGGTCATTCGTCCTCTTTACCTCTTCATGATATACTCAAGGCATTGCATATATTTTCTATAGTCAGCACAGTTCATGTCATGGGAACCTGTCATGGGTTCAAATCCAGCTCCAGACTTCCTGTGCGGAGTTTGTATGTTCTCCCCGTGCTTGCGTGGGTTTCCTCCGGGCACTCTGGTTTCCTCCCACATTCCAAAAACATGCATGTCAGGTGAATTGGCCGGTCCAAATTGTCCCTAGGTGTGATTGAGCGAGTGAGTTGTCTGTCCCCGTGTGGCCTGCGATTGGCCGGCAACCAGTTCAGGGTGTCCCCTGCCCACTGCCCGATGATTGCTGGGATGGGCTCCAGCACCCCCGCGACCCTACTGAGGATAAGCGGTGTAGCTAATGAGATGAGATGAGAGTCTTTAAGCATTTATTTTCCTTAGCCTAATATATTTTCTTTTTCTATGGAAATATTAGTTCAATTTTTTCATGTCTCTCTCCTATCTCTTCATAATGACGGTGAGGCACTGGAGATCTTGGCCGTAACACATCACATGACTCAGGATGATAACTGCTGGTAGGATTCCAAGCGTTTATGTTCTTCATTAGAATATACAGCATTTTGATTTTCTATAGATGTAATTGCACACGTTGGTCGTGTCCCCCCCTCTCTCACCTTTCATAATGTGCTCGAGGCACTGGAGCGCCTGACTCATATTTGTAATTTATAGTTTATCAGTGGGGGGGAAACAGTTATTTTGCATCCCCAATGTAATTCATCTCCCCTGCAGCAGTTCTGAAACGGCAAACAAGTTTTCCGCTCACACTTTTCGCCGGGTGTGAAAAGATGCTGAGTTCTCCTGTACTCCGACTCCCATCGTCATGGCAACAAGGCTTGGGAAAAGCGTTTGAGCCGGGTACCAACGGCAACTTTTATCAAACAGCTGCAGATGTTCGCACATGCCAGCACGTGCAAGCTCTGCCGGGACTCCGTTTTTATTATATTTAACTCGAAGTTTACAGTTTGATGGAGATGTGCAGGAAAAATCACAATGATTTGCATAATGCACATACCATTTTATTTCTCTTTCAAATACAGTCAGGAACAGAATCAGGACCCAATCGCATGACGTTCTCACACAAGCCTTTGATTTTATGGGAAATAGGGAGTCATGCACGTTAGGCAGCGGTCTGGCATGGAATGACAGGAAGCCAGAGACCGACGAGATTGATACGATTACCCGAGTAGATATCGGACAGATGGGTTCGATACCGGACAGGACGGGACAGACAAGATAGATAACGAATCAGGATATCGAAAATAAACAGGAGAAACTAGACAGGAACAAAACTGGAAACCGATATTAAACTACGGGACTGACAGGATTGATATCAAAACAGGATATCGAAATTAAACAGGACAAAATAAAGGAGAACAATACCGGACAGGAAATACCAACGGCAAACGGGACCGCGGCAGAACCCATATCTTGCGGGGCAAAGGTTTGTTGACAGACTGACCAAGGAAGAGTGAGAGCACTGAGCTCAAATAGAAGTCAACAAACCGCTTGGCGGGGCCAATTGGGAGCCATGGCAACCGTGACAGTCAATGGACAAGCGTCCTCTTTAAGTTCTCACGGTGTCCAACAACAACACACAGGGTGCGACAGACGTTTCAAAGTAAATATTTTATGTGCCCCATACAGTTCTAAAAATACGGTACTTGATACCTAAAATAAGTTTTCTGATTCCTGTGTTTTCGCATATTTATTACTTACAACGCTTTTCAGATCTTCAAATCACGAGACAACCCAAGGAAATACAAAATGCAATTTTGAAATGTTGATTCCATTTATGAAGGCCCGATGTACAAAGTAATTGCCCCCTGCACCTAATAAATAGCAAGTTGGTCCACCGTTGGCAACAGAAATCAAATGTTTACAATAATTAGAAATTAATCTTTTACACAGCTTTGGATGAAATTTGGCCCACTCTTCTTTGCAAAATAGATTCAAATCTGCCATTTTGGAAGGTGTTCTAGCATGAACCACAGCATCTCAATTGTATTTAAATCCGGACTTTGACATGGCTAATCCAGAACCTTCCTTTTCTTTTTTTCTGAGCCATTTAAAGACAAAGCGATTTCCAAGACCAGTGAACCACTGTCAGAGCCATTAATTGGAGAAACCTGGGAACAGTGGCAATCAACATATAAAAAACTGTTTTTTGTATTTCCTTGGGTTGTTTGATATCAAAATTAATTTGACAATCTGAAACTTTTGTGAATTATAAATAAGCAAAAAAAACACAAACATGAGAAAAGGGGCAAATACTTTTTCACGGCACTGAACTAAAAACAAGCACATTCTTTTGCAAATGCGGTGAGAGAACCTTTTCCAAGGTACATTTATAAATAAACTAAACTTTTTGATTGATGGAGATGCATGAAACAAACCATAATGTTTTGCATGGCGCACCTATCTGTTTTTTCATCTACTGTCAATGCCCAAGCTTTACCCTTTAATGTTCTCATGGTGTCCTCTTCTACAACAACACACTAACAGCATGCAAGAAAATCAATCCATTTTTGGAGCACCTCATAGTTGTGAAAGTACGGTATAATTAAAGGGACATTAGCGTTGAATCTTCTTATTAAAGAAGACCATAAAGTCATGGGCTGAATGGGTAGAACTATCTGGAATAATCTGTTGCCTCGTTGGCGATAATACAGTGTCGAAAAGGATTTTGGGGTTATTCTTTTGTGCCGCAATCACCTTCGAAAAATAGGCTGATTTTGCGGAGGCAAGGGCTGCTTAAAACTTTTACAAGTATTCACAACAGGTTTGACAGAAAACCTCAAGCTTGGTAGCGCGCCATTTTCTTTCAGATGTCCCGCAGTCTTGTTTAAGCGATCTAGTTTCATCAGTAAACGAAGGCGTGCATCTTTTAGCTCGTGATTTAAGCCGTAGGGGCGCTACGGAATCCAGGACACTAGCCAGGGTTTCATTGAACTCATTCATGAGTGAGTCAATAGAGCCTTTATGCAATATTTTGTGCTTCTTAGTGGTAAAAAACAAAAATATGTGAACTATCATGTAAAATGTATTTTAAAATACTTTTAGGTCAAGAAAGTTCTATTTATTTATGTCGCCTTAGGCTCTCCCAAAGGAAGCTGATATGATTGTTATTTGTGAAAGGCTTGGCAAAAATATGAAGAAAAATTGCGTGTTTTGTTTACTTTGAGTCTCTGTAGTTTGCATACTTGTGCTTTGTAGCTCTAGTTTTTAGTTGCCTTACATAATACAGCCACATCTAGTGGTCAAATATTACACCGTGTCACTTTAAGAGATCTAGTATCAAGTCAAGTCATGTTTATTTGTATAGCCCTTTAATCACAAGGAGTCTTAAAGGGCTGCACGGACCACAGATTATTGCAAACCACAGACTATTATGACAGCATGCCCTGATCTAAAACCTACATGAGGGCAAGGAAAAACTCAAAAACCTCAACATGAGGAAAATGAAGAAACCTTGAGAAGGCCTTCCAGGATCATCAGGCTGCAATGGATGTTGCAATAACAAATAATCAGAAATTGTCAAGTTTTATTGAAGGAAAGAGGAAGGGCTGGCTGTGCCCACGATCGGGCGTTCCCTAGGCGTGGGAAGCAAGTCGCTCTGGTACTCGCTCTGGTACTCCGAACACGGAAGTGGCTCTCCCGTAGCGAGCGATGGCAGTGTCAAGGACGGAAAACAGGTCAATAGCCAGGACAGGAGAACAAAAACGTGGTCGGGGTCAGAAACGAGTCGTAAGCCAGGAAAGGAGAGTAGACGTGGTCAGGATCCAAAAAACGTGTTGAAGCCGGGGGACAGACGGGAGCAAAAAACGGGACAGGTGGGAGTCAGGGTCAAAAACGGCTTGCCTAGTTTTAACTGAGGTTCGCAGACCGACTGACAAAAGGGGACAGATAGGAGTGGGTTTAAATTCGGACAGGGAGCCAATCAGAAGCCGAGGCAGTTGGCGCCAAAGGAGCGGGCACTGGTGATTCACATCGGTAATCATGACAGAAATATCCACTGGCTGCTAAAAATGAGAATTGGTATCCTCTTTCTTCACCAGTAAAACAGGTTAAAATGTCTTGAAGCTAAAAACAAACAAAAATAACCATTTTTTTCTGTTAACAGGGTAAAATGTTTGTTTTTTTCTTCTTCAAATCCTTAAAACACAAGATTTTAATGCTTTGTTTATGAGTTTTAGTGTTGTAATGGGCCGACGTTGGCCTAAGATTAGAATAGCATCCATTCATGAGTTCCAGTGTCCCTTTAATAAACAAAACCTGCAGCGACGGAGGGGACAAAAGGGGGAGTCTTCCTCTTCGGCTGAGAGGAGAAACACAAAAGCTGCGTTGTCGCGCGTGGAGTTGTGCGCCGGAGAGAGAATCACGTTCCACGCAACATACAGAGTTTGTGATTTTGCAGAAGCGGAATACGACAAGATACAAGAGCCCGTGTCAACTAGACAGCAAGTCTCGGTAGAGCAACTTTTCCCTGCATCGCTTTGAAACGTCAATCACTTCACGGTGGGCTGACGAAAGCACGCAGTGAGAAAATGGAAGAACAAAGGAGGCCGTCTGCCCAAAAATGTCATCAAATATGAGACAATACAGCCGTGGAGTAACCAACAGTGATCCGAGGACCCAAGCGGGAAGACAAAGGGATCGAAACCACAAAGTTTATCCACAAGTCCGGTCACTTTAGGAAAAATAACTTTATTGTTGTTTTTAGTGTGCTATTCCAAATTTACCGGTTGGGTTTTGCAGACTGGGGTTTCGACTTATCCATAAGAAAAGGGGGTGACAGAATACGGCAATAATATGATGTAATAATATGATGATAGCATTTAATCAAAGTCTGTAAACCAATCACATTGCAGAAAAACCCAGGACAACCAACATTTTCACTCACTTCTCCTTCAAAGTCTTGAAACTGACTTATACAATGATGTTATTAGTGTGACACTATGGTAAAACAGTTAATTAATTATAGTCTTGGTGCCACTCCTGTCCCCTGTCTCCCTTCATGAAAGTCCCCGAATAGTAAAAAAAAAAAACAGAATCATTTTTCTACAGTTGTGTAGAAGATATTTTTTTGAATTTCCTGAAAAAAATGCATTGTTTTTTTTCATGCATAATTTCAAATTGAGCGCTCATAAAGGGGTCATAATCTGTTAGTTTTCTTCCATTCTGAATGTCTCAAAACCAGGGGTCCCCAACATTTTTCAGGCTGAGAGCTACTTTTTTTTGCTACTTATTAGCGCAAAAGGCACCTATTTTGATTGACATTTCTAAAATAAACACTTATCTTGTACTACTTGCCATATCCATCCATTATCTGCACCGCTTATCCTCAGTAGGGTCGCGGGGGTGCTGGAGCCCATCCCAGCTATCTTCGGGCAGTGGGCAGGGGACACCCTCAACTGGTTGGGCAGGGCATGCTTGCGATATTGTTACTATTTTATCACCAGGTCAATTCCTAAAAAAACTAAAGAGAGAGAGAGAAAGAGAGAGAGAGGGAAGGTAAATAGAGAGTAAGAAAAAAGAGAAAAAATAGTGGAAAAAAAGAGACAAAGAAAGGGGTAAAAAAGTGAGAAACACAAAGACAGAAAGAGATGAAGAGGAAGAAAAGACGAGAGGAAGAGAGAAAGAAAGTAAAAAAAAGAAATAGTGAAGAAAAAAAAGAGAAAAGAAATTAGAGAAAGAAAGAAAAAAAGAAGGAAGTAGTAGGTAGGGTTCAATTGACTCAAACACCCCAAAACATTATTTGACTAGAAAATCACAATGACCCACCAATGGTGAGCTATTTTCAGAAGAGGCTCATGAGCACCTCACCTGTCCTCAGGGGGCACCCAGGTGCCTACGGTCACCATGTTGGAGACCGCTGCTCTAAACCAATTTGAAGAAAATAATCTATTCATAAACAAAAACAGAATATCTACATGTCCACACAAGTAAATTTATTGAGAATATTTAAAAAGGTAGCGGTTTCCAAACTCAGTATACCAAGAGTCTCCAACGTGGCGACCACCTGAGTAGCCCGCGTACTGGTACAGCAAATATATCATGGGTCATTGTGATTTTCTAGGGATTAGATTTCTACCTCCCTGTCACGGTTGCTATTGCGCCCTACCCGTGTGGCGCCAGCTGCGGCTTGTTGACAGATTGGCTTTCCGTCTATTTAGGCACAGTGTTCTCACTCTTCCTTTGTCAGTCCGTCAACGAACCTCTGCTTCGCAAGATGTGTGGTTTTGGTATTTCCTATCAGATATTGTTCCCGTTTTTGTCCTGTTTATTATTCTCCCCGGTTTTCTTTCCCGTCTAGTTTGTCCTGTTTAATTTCGATATCCTGTTTCATTATCAATCCTGTCTGTCCCGTCCTGTCCGGTATCGACCCCATCAGTCTGATACCAACTCGGGCAATTGGTATCGATCTCGTCGGCCTCTGGCTTCCTATCATTTGACACCAGACTGCTGCCTAACATGCATGACTCCCCATTTTCCGTAAAATAAAAGGCTTGTGTGAGAAACGTCACGCGTTTGGGTCCTGATCCCGTTCTGGTTCATGTTTGCCCACCTCTGCTTTCCAACAGTTCAGATGATCTCTGTTTGTTTCCTCCCTAGTTTGCATCCATGCAAGTCCACTTCACCATATAGCTTTGAGAATACGAATGCTCGACACATTCAGTCCTTTAAATATCCCCGTCCTATTCTTAGGACCTAGATAACAACTTAGTGCCTTCTCTTCACCTGTGAGCATCTCTCACCTCCTTGCATTCCCTACCTGGTACATGTAAGTGTTAAAGTACGTCCCATTCTGCAGGTGGATCTTCACCGTGGGCTTCATGGCTGAGGCTGTACATAGCAAATCCTTCCGAGGCAAAGAAAACCCCCAAAAAAGAGATGGAAAAGTGCATTGGCAAGCTGCTCCTTACCGCTGTTCCCTCTGCCCTCCAATAATGCTCAGTTGGCCCGGGGAAGGGCGAGCAAGAGGAGAGAGAGAGAGAGGAACGAGGGCAGAAGCAAAAGGACGGAGGTAGGCTTGGCTTTCATATGGGAGAGAGAGTCATCAGCTGATGGCGGAGGAAAACCGGCCACCTGTTCTGTGTTTATACACTCATCTTATTTTTTTGTGTATAATGCACATTTTTTTAACCTAAAAAAACACGTGAGGTTTTACTGTAAAATACAGTGGTACCTCTACTCACGACTAGCTTTGTAACCTGAAAACTTCGTAAGTAGAGACGCATTTTGAATATAAGTGCGCTAATTCGTTCCAAGTCCCGCAATTCTATATTTTTTTAAATAAATCATGAAAGAGCATCAGAACACGAAACAAATAAATGATAAACTGCGATTACTGCTCTAAAACATAAAACGAGACGCACATAATGTAAATAAAAAAAAAAAAAATGAATTCAAAAAAATACTCATTTACCATTCACCATTCAGTGTTTTTTGCCTGGCGCTTCTTGAACAACTGATCCAATGACGTCTGCTCTTGCCAGTGTAGTGAATATGAGAGGTATTAAATTAAATTATACCATTGGGCAGCACGGCTGCGCAGTGGTTAGGGCATGTGTGGCACAGTACTGAGGTCATGAGATCGAACCTCCGGTGTGGAGTTTGTAGGTTCTCACCGTGCTTGCGTGGGTTTCTCCCGGGAACTCTGGTTTCCCTCCACATCCCAAAAATATGCATGTCAGGTTAATTGGCTGGTCCAAATTGTCCCTAGCGAGTGAGTTGTTTGTGTCCCTGTGTGCCCTGTGACTGGCTGGCAACCAGTTCAGGGTGCCTCCTGCCCACTGTCCGAAGATAGCTGGGATGGGTTTCAGCACCTCCGCGACCCTACTGAGGATAAGCGGTGCAGATAATGGATGGATGGATATGTACTGGTCCGAGCCGTTGAGCGCCAAATATTTCGAAACAGGACGTATATCGGCCCCGCCCCAAAAAGAGAGCAGAGAGAGTCGAAATGAGAAGGGACACGTTGATAATTTCATCCAAACATTCAGTCGTGTTCCAAAGTTGTCCGGGCGACAGTGGCATTTATACTGTGTTCGGTCAGCGATGACGTGTTGTTTTTCTCTAGCTGGGTGCTCGATTCGAGTTGTCCTCACTCAGCCAAATTTTTATCAGTTAAGCAAATAGTTGGAGTTGCCCTGACCCAGCCAAAGTCCTGTCAGTCCTGTTTCTACTTTTATTCCACAATAATATTTGCCGACCACAATCGAAAAACACAGAACGTTTTAGGAATTAAACTCAGGTCTTGGTGGTGAGAGCGCTATATCCCAACCAGTAAATCACCAGTGATGTAGATGACATGTGATAAAGCATTCGATTTTATCCTTCTATCACATTATATTTATTCACAGTACCCGACATGAACGTTAGAGAATGGCGAAAAAAAAAGGACATTAAATAAATAGTTAACTTTATGTTGGGATTGTCCTTATAGTTATGTCGTAAATATATTATTTCAATGACTGCTGCACTTATTCAACAGCGTTCGACGCTTACAATGCTTAAATTTGAGCTGAGAGAAAGTGGACAGTGGGTCTTATTTTCCCACTAGATGTCGCTGTATTCTATCGTGCCACCATGCTTTTCCCTTTATTCAGATTTCCCTATGCTTTGTAAAGTCGGCGATACAATACTGGGATTTTTGCACTGCTTCTATTAGCCTTAAGTCCCGGGACTTTCGGCAATGCTAAAGGGAGAAGCAAAAAAATATGATTACCATAGAAAGGAAGCTTTGTTGTTGTACAAAGATACGACAAGGGCACACACATTGTTACCTTTGCTAAGAAATACGACCGTTACCAATTAACTATAAGCACCAAAATTAATAATACGGAAAAGGGCACGGCAATCTATTCAAGTTCTCCCTAAACCTCTAAGGTCGGAGTGGTACCATTTCCTATAGTGTGTCATAGGCAAATACAGCCTTGGTGGGGACCATCCCTCTTCAGGTCGACAAATGTTTCCACCCGGTCTCGAACCGGGGACCTTTCATGTGTAAGGCGAATGAGCTAACCACACAAACACCAATCTATTGAAGAAATTGTAAAACCAGTCTTTGTTTTCAATCCGCAGTCCCCTCCCCCTCTGCGTCCACCCACTAACTCCACTGTCATGCCTGATTCAATATTAACAAAATGACTAATAATGCTATTTGTGGTACATGTTGTGGATACTTTGACAATATCACCACTGCTTACTACCAGAATGCAATACTATAATCAGATTATGTCTTGCTCATGCCATGAGGCTCTTTAACTCCACCCGGGGGAGTAATAGCCCACATTAAACCCCACCCCCACATTTACATATTAGCCTATTTTTATTACAGTGTGTATTTTCCATAGCACTATTTCTGTATTCTATATCTCTAATTTTATTATTTTATTTTTCAACACAAGGATAGTGCTGGAAGTGTGAATTTCCCTACGGGGACGAATAAGCGGAAGGATTCCAGAGGAGATTGGAGAGCCGAACGTGCCACTGTGCACCCTCTGACGATCCTTCTCCTGCTGCAGCAGCTAAAATTCTTGCCTTTGCCTGCCTTCCTTGGTCAGCCGTTGGGCCGTTGTGCCCTCTTTTAGACCCGACACTCTCTCTCTCTCTCTCTCTCTCTCTCTCTCTCTCTCCTTCTCTCTCTCTCTCTCTCTCTCTCTCTCTCTCTCTCCAACCACAATAATAATATTCAGTTTAACTTGTCATTTTGCTTTCAATGTTTTACAAAATGCAGTATTGTGACACCAGGAAAAGGCCATAAAGAATGAAACCCAGTGTAAGATTCTGCAAGTCTTGTGACACTGGGAATAAGCCATGAAGAATAAAACCTTTTCTAAGACCCTGCAAGTCTTGTGACACCAGAAATAGGAAGATACCAAAAAGAATAAAGTTCATCGTAATACTAATAAATTAATAATACTATATGCGTCACACACGCTGCATGACTTGTGCCACCATAAAGAGGCTAAGACTTTGGACATCTTGTAACACCAAAAATAGGCTGAAACTAATCAAACCCATAGTAATACTAATAAATGAGTTCATATATGATAAGAATCTGCGTCACACACCCTGCATATTTGGTGACAAAAACAAGAAGCCAAAAAGTATAAGGCCCATAGTAAAACCCTACATGTCTTGTGACATTAGGAATAGGACAAATATAATGAAGCACGTCGTAATAATAGTGAATAAGTTAATATAGGATATATGTGTCACACACCCTGCATGGGTGGTGACACCAGGAATAGATAAAAGAGGCCCATAGTAAGATCCCTTACATCTTGTGATACCATGAATAGGCCTAAAATAATAAATTTTACAGTAATACTAGTAAATGAGTCAATATAGGACTGTCATGATTGCCTAAGTGAAGTTACCTGGGGGCAATCGTTTGGCGCGCTGGAGCGCGCTCTCTGATTGGCTGACGTTCTCCTCTTAAGCGGTCAGCGTCCAGAGAAGGACGTCAGACCGTACTTCTGTGTTCCTGTGTGTTTTGCCAGATTACCAAGTACCAACGACTATTCTTGCTTGATTCCTGCCTGCCTTCTGATTTTGACCTGTTTCCGTTCCACGTTTTCGACCTACTCTCCCGCCCTGGCCATCGACCTGCCCGCTAAGCTGTACCGATTCCACCTACCCGTCACGGAACTGCCATTCCGTCCGAAGTGGTTGACAACCGACAGACGCTGGCGTCCAAAGCCAGTTCCGACAACTCTTTCTAATAAAGATTCCTTTGAAACAAACGCAATTGGGTCCGAGATTCCATCCTGTCATGATAAGGACAACCTTTGCACCATGTCGTGTGACACTAAGAAGAGGCCAGAAAGAATAAATAGGAGGCCCTTCTCAAGGTTTTCCATTTTCCCCATGCTGAGGTTTTGAGTTTTTCCTTGTCTGCAGTCTTTTGAGACATTTTTTGATTAAGGGCCAAACAAATAAATGGGACTTGACTTGACACAGTCCCCCAGCACTGGTGGGGGTTTTTCAGAAAAGATCCGCGGGCATCTCAGCTGTCGTCAGTGGTTACTTGGGTGCCCGCGGGCCCCACCTTGGAGACCCCCTGTATTAGAGATCTTGATTGCAAGCAAAATACTAAATGTTTTTCCACTTCTTGGCTTCTATTTTCATTCCGCACAGTTGAAAGGAAAATGTCATCGGGACTCATCTTACTCAAAGCAAAAATAGTTCATGGCAACAAGTCTTGCGCCTAGTTGCTATGGAAACAAAGCCCCACCGCAGCTAATGCGTGCTAGCTTAATTTGTTGAATTAGTGCAAATGTGGTGACTTTCACCATTGAGTGACGTCATTGAGTGCACCCTGCAGCCTTCATCAGGGTGCTTCCACCCTGAAAACCCCTTATGTAGTCCTGCACGGGCCGTGGGGACACATTGCCCTCTACTGGACACCTGAAACATTTAAATTTGAAACCGAACGTGGCTGCATAAAAAAAAAATGTACAAAACATGAATTAATCATTTTAAGTGATTTCATTTGGATTTATGAATAACATGATATTTAACATTTCACAGGAAATAATATGATTTTAAATAATATAAATTAAATAAACATTACCATGTACAGATTTCAAGTATTATGTTCCTTGTATTTCTAAAGTTCTACTTTATGGTTACATCGAAACATGTCTTTTCCATTTTTGGGAGTAAAATAAAAATAATAATTCTTCGAAAAAGCAGTTTATCTATCTATCTATCTATCTATCTATCTATCTATCTATCTATCTATCTATCTATCTATCTATCTATCTATCTATCTATCTATCTATCTATCTATCTATCTATCTATCTATCTATCTATCTATCTATCTATCTATCTATCTATCTATCTATCTATCTATCTATCTATCTAGACATCTAGACATCTAGACATCTAGACATCTATCTAACTATCTATTTACCTTCCATAAAACATTGAAAACGAGCACATTTTTATTGGTTTTTGCTCATGTCAGGATTTTCTTTCAATGACAGAATTAAGTTTGCAATGTTGTAAAGTAAAACTTTCATTTTGTGTTCTTTTTTCTATTTTAAGAATTTTTTTTTAAAACAAGTTTAGAATATAGTTACTTTTTGGAACAAAAAAACCTCCATTGAAAGATGTAATAGTGCGCCGGCATTAAATTTCACTTCGTCTCATTGTTGTTGTTTCCACGAATGGGAATGTTTCTTGTTTTGTCTCCTTTCAAGTTTTTTTAGGTTACATCTAGTTGGTGTTCCAGCATTATGTTTCATGGTCTCTTTGTCATTCCAATACTTATACAATACAACACATTGAAATGTCTTTTGTATTGTCTGACTTTCATGTTTTGTTCTGTTAGAGCGAGTTATTGTGCCTGCATTGTATTTCATGGCCTCATCATGACGCTCTTCATTTTCATTCCATCCACATGTAGGTAAGTTTCTTGTTTTTTTTTTACTTTCATTTTTTGTTCTGTTACACCTGGTTGGTGTTGGAGTATTCAGTGAGAGTTAGTTAATGTACCTGAATTATATTTCACCATTTTGTTCTCATGGCACCCACGTTGCTTTGTCCATATGTGTCGTGTTTCTTGCGGTATCTTTTTACCACTTTTCGTTCAGTTAGAGCTAGTTATGCCTGCATTAGATTTCACAGTCTTGTCATTATTCCCCGGACAAAACCTTAAGTTTTCTTACATTTTAAAACTGTGTTTGGTCCTGTTAGAGCTGGTTGGTGTTTGAACATTACATAGTTGTCCTATTGACAAGTGACTATGTTCCCTCCTTTCTATTTCTATTGTCTTTAGTTCAGTTAGTTCTGTATTGTCTGCCTTTCATGTTTTGTTCAGTTAAAGCTATTTATGGTGCCTGTATTATATTTCATGGTCTTGTTGTCATTCGAATCTCGTTGGTGTTCGGTCTACATATTGAAATGTCTTTCTGACTATCATATTTTGTTCTGTTAGCGCATTCTATTTCTTGGCCTCCTCATCATGACACTCTTCATTTTCATTCACATTTAGGTAAGTTTCTTGCCTTGTTTTACTTTCATGTGGTATTCTGTTACAGCTGGTTGGTGTTGGAGTATTCAGTTAGAGCTAGTTATTGTGCTTGCATTATATTTCACCATTTTGTTTTCACGGCTTTTACGTTGCTTTGCCCATATGTGTGATGTTTCTTGAGGTATCTTTTTACCACGTTTCGTTCTGTTAGAGCCAGTTATGCCTGCTTTAGATTTCACAGTCTCGTCATTATTACCTGTCCCTGTGGTGAGGGGCCCTCTCCTTGTGAGAGGTAAGAGAATTCTCCCATCATGGTCCTCTGTGTGTCGTAAGAGGCGACTAAAGTGAAGGGAGCGAGGGGACTGGGGATCCTCTCCTCTCTATCTCTACTCCCTAAGAGACAGCAGGGCAAAGAAAGGGGGGCGGGAGACCGAAAGGTCTCGCAAACCCTAGTTATAGGGTCATTAAATGTGAGAGGATGTGGAAGTAAAGCGACTGAGTAGAAGAAAGAGGAGATCGGAAGGATGATGACTAAAAGGAAGGTTGATGTGTTAGCCTTGAGTGAAACAAAGATGAAAGGAAGGGGTGAATTACAGCTTGGAGGTATGTATGGTAGAAGGTCTGGAGTTACGGGTGGACATGCTAGAGAAGGAGTGGCTGTGCTTGTGAGTGAGAAAGCAAAGGAAAAACTGATGGAGTGGAAAGAGATATCTTCCAGATTGATGTGGGTGAGGTTAAAGTGGGGTGTAGAAGTATGGATGTTTATAAGTGCATATGGACCTGGTTTAGAAAGAAGCGCTGAAGAGAGAGAGGAGTTCTGGAAGGACTTGTCCGAATGTGTGGCAAGTGCGAAAGAAGGGTGGAAAGTGGTAATACTAGGTGACCTGAATGCTAGAGTGGGTGATGAAACGGTTGAAAATGTGATTGGTAGATATGGAGTACCAGGAAGAAATGAGAGTGGGAAGAAATTGATCGAGTTATGTGTGGAAAATGAGTTGGTGATTGGAAATACATTGTTTAAAAAGAGGGACCTGAATAAGTATACCTTTGTCGGAGTGGATAGTGGCAAGATGATGGACAGAGCACTGATGGATTATGTAGTGGTTAAGAAAGGGATGTTAAGTAGATTGTTGGATGTGCATGTTTACAGAGGTGAAATGAGTGGTATGTCTGATCATTTTTATGTGGAAGGAAAACTGAGAATAGATGGAGGGCTAGTTATAAGAAGCGTGTGAGGGAAGAGGTGAAAATGTCAGAGTTGAATAAGGCAGAAAAGGAAAGAGAGTTTGAAGAGAGGATAAGGGAAGAGTATGAACGGGTTAGTGGAAGAGAAATGGAGAGTGTGGAAATTGAATGGAAGTGGTTTAAAGAGGCAGTGTTGAGGAGTGCAAAAGAAGTGTGTGGAATGAGAAAAGTTGGTCGAGGTATTAGAAAAGGAAGTGAATGGTGGAATGATGAGGTATCAGAGGCTGTGACAGAAAAGAGACGTGCCTTTGAGGAGTGGCTGCAGGATAAGAGTGGCGATGCGTATGAAAGATATAAAGTGAAGAAAAGGTTAGTAAAAGCGGCAGTGGAAGCAGCGGAAAGGAAAGCAAATGATGAATGGTGTCGAAAGATAGGAGTGAAATTTGAGGAAAGGAGAAAAGTGTTCTGAAAAGAAGTGAAAAGAGTAAGAAACAGTGAGTCTGGAAAGGGAGAGAAAGTGAAAGATAAGGATGGTAGATTGCTGGTTAGCGGTAGTGCAGTCAGGACGAGATGGGCAGAGTTTTTTGAGGAGTTGCTAAATGTGGAGGATGGGAGAGAAGTGAGAGTTGAGGCGATCGATGGTATGGAGGGAATGCCCGTGTTGGGTGATTTAAATGTGAAGCCTGTGGAAACATGCTAGGTGCCGGGTTATCGAGTGGCGGGAATTTTGTGTTGCTCACGTCGTCGCGTCTACGAGATTGTTTCAGATTCCTACTTTAGCAGAATTCTGGATTGAGACTTTTTATCTTGAAAAGTTTCGGGTAAGTATCTCGGACGATTGGCGCAAGGTAAGTGCCGCGCACAATTGTTTTTACAGTCGGAAGCTGCTGCCGATCGTTGTTGAAGGATATCCCCTCCCACGGCTGCTAGGACGCTCTTGGCATCCGACGCTTACAAGTAAGTATGGGTTGCTGTAAAGGTTGCTCCCGTGTCCGTAGGCAGGTTGCCCTTCTAGAGGGACGTGTCCGTGAGCTAGAGCAGTTTAAACGGAAAATGTTAGGTGCCTCGGACACCAATGCTAGCGTGGGTTGTAGCGAACCTGCTAGTCCGGTTAGCATTAGCCCTAAACGGCATGCTAATCGCGGTGAGCCAATTCAGACGCATAACAAGTTCAGCCCCCTAGCTAGTCCCACTCCACCCCGGTCTACTGGCTCCCGCACCCTAGTTATAGGTGACTCCATCACCCGTAACATAAAGCTTAGCACCCCAGCCACGGTTATGTGTATTTCTAGGGCCAGAGCACCCGACATTGAGGCTAATTTGAGGGAGCTGACGAGCAAACCTAGACACCAGGACAGGGCTAGCTACACCGATATAGTCATTCATGTCGGCTCCAATGATACTAGAATGAGACAATCTGAGATTACAAAGAAAAATATTGCTAGGACCTGTAATCTCGCCAGAAAGATGAGTCGGCATCGAGTAATTGTCTCTGGCCCCTTGCCTGCGAGAGGCAATGATGAGAGGTTTAGCAGACTAGTCTCGCTAAACCGATGGCTGGCAAGTTTTTGCAATCAGAAGGGATTTAGGTTTGTGGATAACTGGCCTGCTTTCTGGGGCCGACCTGACCTGCTGAGGAGAGACGGCCTTCACCCTAACTGGGAAGGTGCTCTCACTCTTTCTAAAAATATAGATTACTGTTTAAGCCTTCCATGACAGGATACACTAGTGCAGGCCAGGTCACAGGTGATTAGTGAACCTGTTACCATGGGTGTGGAGTCTGTAACGCTAGAGCTAACTAGCGCTATGCTAGATTCATGCAATTCACATAGTTTTTGTAGTTTAGAGTGTTCTACTGACTGCACCATACACCCTGATTTATAGTATTCTATAGCATCTTCTTCTGTGCCTCTTACCTCTGTTTCTCCCTTGTTAGGTGAGGAGGGAGAAGAAATAACATTATTTTCTACCAATAGTCATCCTGCTACTCCACTGGTCAACAATATTCCTGTGGTATGGAATTCGGGCCGCATCTGCCGTCATGCAAGGCACAAGACCCGGGACCGGCAGTCGAATCCTGTAGTGGTTGCCACTAAGGTGCAAAATTCGCGAAAGGTTTCAGCTCAGTCCACAGTGCTGAAGCTTGGCCTTCTTAATATTAGATCACTAGCCTCCAAAGCTTTACTTGTTAATGACCTTATTAATGAACACAATCTTAACCTTATTGGCCTTTGTGAGACCTGGTTGAAACCAAATGAGTTTGTAGTGTTAAATGAGGCTTCTCCCCCTAACTTTGTGAGTGCGCACTTGGCACGACCATGCAAAAAAGGTGGATGTGTTGCTCTTATATCGTAAAATAGGTTGAAATTTACTCCTTATACCCCTACTAGTTTTAAAACGTTTGAAGCACTTGTTATGAGGTCCTTAATGTCAACACCAATTTATGTAGTTGTTGTGTATCGCCCACCTGGACCATACTCAAATTTTTTGGAAGAATTTTCTGATTTGTTAACAGACTTAGTTACGTATGCGGATAATGTTGTAATTATTGGTGATTTTAATGTTCACATAAACTCCCCATCAAATTCACTTGCAATTGCATTTAAGTCACTGATGGATACATTTGGTTTCAATCAAATAGTTGATGTGCCAACTCATAAAGATGGGAACACTCTAGATCTTGTCCTGACCCGTGGCGTAGTAGCCTCAAATGTTACAGTGTTACCGTATCCTAATGCCATCTCTGATCACTATTTTGTTAAATGTGAGGTGTTGTTTAATGTTTACTGTGATAAGGAAAATATAGGCTTTAGCAGTCGCAATATCCACCCTAAAACGGTGTTAGCCTTAAAAGAATTATTACCTACGGTAACTGCAGCCTTCCCTTCGTACACTGGGTCTGTTGACTCACTTACAAACAACTTCAATACTGCTTTGGTAAATGTTCTTGATTCTGTGGCGCCCCTAAAGTATAAATTCCGACCCAAAAAGAATACACCTTGGTTTACTGAAGAAACTAGGTTACTCAAACAAAGTTGCAGAAAAATTGAACGAAAATGGCGCACTACTAAGCTGGAGGTTTTTCGACTGGCCTGGTGTGACAGTTTGCTGAAATATAAAGTAGCTCTTGCCTCAGCTAAAGCTTCGTATTTCTCTAAGATTATTGTTGAACATAAGAATAATCCAAAATTTTTATTTGACACAGTGGCGAAACTTACCAGACAACAACTTAACCCAAATGGTTGCACTCATTCTGCTAATGACATTATGGAATTTTTTAATAAAAAGATTCAACTAATCAGGAATGAAATTTTAAAAGAACGCTCTGTTTCCTCCTCCTATATCAAAGATGTGGAGGTGCTAGGTATGGACTGTGTCAGCGGTTGTTTAGAAACATTCTCCAGTTTCAATGAATTGTCCCTTGATAATCTAACACAGATGGTCAGTAGGGCCAAACAAACTACGTGCCTGCTTGATCCGTTTCCAGCTTCACTGGTGAAGGATCTGTTTGAGATCTTAGGACCATCAGTTTTAAATATTATTAATATATCGCTATCCTCGGGTATTGTTCCCGTAGCCTTCAAGTCTGCCGTCATTAAACCCACGCTTAAGCGACCTAACCTTGACCCAGAAAGCCTAGGTAATTATAGGCCAGTGTCAAATCTGCCATTTCTTGCGAATTTACTTGAAAAGGTCGTTGCACAGCAGCTAAATGACTTCATGTCAGAAAATAACCTTTTTGAAACTGTCCAGTCAGCATTTAGAGCAAATCATTCTACTGAGACAGCCCTTGCAAAAGTAACCAATGATCTCCTTTTAACAATAGATTCTGGTGCCTCATCAATGTTACTGCTGCTGGATCTCAGCGCTGCTTTTGATACGGTCGACCACAACATATTATTGATTCATCTAGAACGCATTGGTATCTCAGGAACTGTACTCTCGTGGTTTAGGTCCTACCTGTCAGACAGGATGCAATGTGTTAACTATGGCAATATGACCTCTAAACAATCTAATGTCCCTTGTGGTGTTCCTCAAGGCTCTGTACTTGGCCCCCTTCTTTTTAGTATTTATTTGATCCCGCTTGGTGACATTATCCGCAAGTATAATATTAGTTTCCATTGCTATGCAGATGACACTCAACTGTATGTGCCACTGGAAAAAACTGGACATTTAAGTTTTAGAAATCTGGAGGATTGCCTTACTGAGATTCAAAGATGGATGTCAAATAATTTTTTACGCCTTAACCCAGAAAAAACTGAAATGTTGATAATTGGTCCAGCTCACTGTCGTCATTTGTTTTCAAACATTACCCTGAACCTAGACAAATGTAATATCACCCATAGTGACTCGGTCAAAAATCTAGGTGTTATATTTGATCCTAATCTGTCGTTTCAGTTACATGTGAAAAATATTACTAGAATAGCTTTCTACCACCTCCGTAATATTGCGAAGATTCGTTCAATGCTGTCCCAATCAGATGCAGAGATTTTAATTCATGCGTTTATTACTTCTCGGCTTGATTACTGTAATGTATTGCTTTCTGGTCTCCCGATGTCTAGCATTAAAAGTTTGCATCTGGTTCAGAATGCGGCAACTAGACTTTTGACTAAGACTAAAAAGTTTGAGCATATTACACCTGTATTGGCCAACTTGCACTGGCTCCCAGTCCACTTAAGATGTGACTTTAAGGTTCTCTTATTAACATATAAATGTTTGCATGGGCTTGCACCCTCTTATCTCTCTGATTTGATTTCCCCCTATGTTCCTGCACGGAGTCTGCGCTCGGAAAATGCCGGTCTACTTGTGATTCCGAGAGCCAAGAAGTCTGCGGGCTCGAGAGCGTTCTCCATCCGGGCCCCGGTGTTGTGGAATGCCCTGCCTCTGGAGATAAGATCTGCAACCTCAACGGAAGTTTTTAAATCGAGGCTTAAGACACACTTCTATTCCAAAGCATATGATTGATGCCCACCTCGTATTCTGTTTTGTCCTGTCTTTTTCTGAGGCCTGCCTGGCTGATACGAAGGAGAAGGATGATTTGGGATGGGTCAGCGGACCGGGGTCTGACCTGCAGCATGTCAACCCCTGCATTTACCAGCTGGCGTCGTCGTTGATGTCATGCTCTTTCCGGACATTTTCAACATCTTACCTAGTGTTTACTATTCTGTGTACAGTAATGCTAATTGTAATTCACCCTGTTCAATCCTGGAAGGGGGATTACCACATGTGAGGTCCTTTCTCAAGGTTTCTCTTTTCTCCTCACACTGAGGTTTTTGAGTTTTTCCTTGCCCGCATGCTGGTTTGCTAGTTTAAGATCAGGTAATTGTGTAATTTTGTAACTGTAATCCTGTGCAGTCCTTTGAGACATTTTTGTGATTAAGGGCTATATAAATAAATTTGACTTGACTTGACTTGAAGAGGCAGTGAAAGAAATGAAAGGGGGGAAGGGTTGGACGGTTGTACTGCTGAATGCCTGAAAAAAGGTGGCACAGCTATGATTGACTGGTTAGTACGCTTGTTGAATGTATGCTTTTTAAATGGTGTGGTTCCTGTTGATTGGTGTAGTGCATGTGTGGTGCCATTGTATAAGGGTAAAGGTGATAAGTATGAATGTAGCAATTCGAGAGGTATCAGTTTGTTGTCTGTGCCGGGTAAGCTGTTGGGAAGAGTCTTGATTAAGAGAGTGAGAGAAAGAACGAATGAGGTGGTGATGGAGGAGCAGAGTGGTTTCAGAAAAGGAAGAGGACGTGTGGATCAGGTGTTTGCAGTACGACAGGTGTGTGAGAAATATTTTGCAAAAGGTAAGGATGTTTATTTGGCTTTCATGGACTTGGAAAAGGCATATGACAGAGTTGATAGAGAGGTGTTGTGGCAAGTGATGGTGATGTATGAAGTGGGTGAAAAGTTGTTGGAAGCATTGAAGAGTTTTTATATGAACAGCAGAGCATGTGTAAGAGTAGGTAGTGAGACAAGTGAGTGGTTCCCTGTGTTGACTGGTGTGAGACAGGGGTGTGTGATGTCACCATGGCTGTTTAATGTGTACATGGATGTGTGGTGAGAGAGGTGAATGCAAGAGTTTTTGGCAGAGGTGTAGACATGATGGACAACGGTGGAACAATGTGGCAGGTAAGTCAGTTGTTGTTTACAGATGACACAGCGCTTGTGGCTGATTCTGAGGAAACATAAAGAAGGTTGGTAACGGAGTTTGGAAGAGTATGCGATAGGCGTAAGTTATGTGTCGATGTTGGGAAGAGTAAGGTGATGAAGTGTTCACGTGATGGAGTGGGCATGACGTTAGAAATCAGGTTGCATGGACAGGTGCTGGAAGAAGTTGAAAGCTTTAGGTACTTGGGTTGTGATGTGGCTGCAGTTGGTGGAATGGAGTGTGAGGTATTGCAAAGAGTGAATCAAGGAAGCAAGGTTTTGGGTGCTCTGAGGAGAGTGATGAACAACAAGAGTATGAGTATGGATGTTAAGAGGGGACCGTATGAGAGTGTGATTGTGCCGACTGTGTTGTATGGTGCAGAGACTTGGAGCCTGAACGCAGATTTAAGAAGGAAGTTGAATGTTTTTGAGATTAAATGTTTGAGGACTATGTTAGGAGTGACAAGATTGGATGGACTGAGAAATGAATTTGTGAGAGACAGAACTGGAGTAGTCGTGGAACTGAGCAAGCGTGTTGATAAGAGAGTACTCGGTTTGTTTGGACACATGTAGAGGATGGATGAGGAGCGAATGTTGTAGAGGATCTACAGAGCAGAAGTCAATGGAAGGAGACCAAGAGGAAGGCCGCGATTGAAGTGGATGGATGGTGTTATGAGTGCACTGCAGGAAAGAGGTCTAAATATAATGGAAGCTAGAGCTCTTGTTGGTGATAGAAAGGAGTGGAGAGGTGTTGTGAAAGGATAGTGGGATTGTGGACGCGTTCCTAAGGATGGGTTGGGCACCTGTATGATGCGGCAGGGGTAAACCAGTGAAAGCTGTCGGGCCCTGTTGTTGAACAAAAGAGTGTGTTGTGTCACCCTGACCCGAGTGACATGGCCGCTTTCTGGTGTCCCGTTTCATCTGGAGGGACGAAAGCATGACCAACTTGGGTGCCGAGTTGCCCAACTTGTTTGGGTGTTTGGGCAATTGGGTTGGCCATGGTCCCCCCCCAATTTTTTTTTTTTTGTTATTTATTTCCCTTTTATTTTCTTTGTTATTGTATGTGTGTGTTTTGCTGTCGGTCACCCCTCTTGAGGGATATGACCAAGGTAGATAGGTAGATAGTCATTATTACCCAGACAAAACCTTAAGTATTGTCTGCCTTTCATGTTTTGTTCAGTTTGAGCTATCTATGGTGCCTGTGTTATATTTCCTGGTCTTGATGCTGTTCTATCAAGTGCAGGGATGTTTTTAATTCAACTGACTTTGATGTTTTGTTCTGTTGTTAGAGCTGTTTGGCTGGACCATTATCCACATGGGACTCTGTACACTGAACCAGGTGGTAATCCACCAAATTTGGCTTCTTCCTCCTTTCAGGTTTTCTTCAGTTAGAACTCATTTGCGCTACGGTATATCCTGTGTGGTGGTCCTTCATGTTTTGTTTATTTCGATGTAGTTATTTCTCACCAGAGATGTGTCGTTGAGCCCGAGTTAGAGCATCCATTTAAAAATTCTTGTAAATTTCCTTGTTCTGTTTTGTGCACTATTTAATATCGATTCTTCCTCCGGGGAATAATATTGTTGCGTGTACGATTATGGGATCCTCCTTTTCTGGAAGCTGACATCTCGGCAGCAGGCCGAATCGTTCCGGGGTTCCACCCGGCCTCTCCGAATAGGCCGTGTCAGCTTTGTTTCCTCCCCCCTCGCTCATTTCGCGTCGCCGATTCTCATCCCGACCTGCACGGGCAAAACGCTACGCCCCAGAAAATGATTCTATTTATAATCCCTTTTTCATTGTCGTGAATCTCAATAAATCAGCGTCATCTCAGTCGACTTGATTTACAAACAGCCGCTTCCCAACAGACAGGAACACGAGCCCGGCCGATGACTCGTATTGGTGTTAAAAGGGGATTTTTGAAGGTCACGCATGCTGCCCTTGACCTTCACGTCAAGTCCCATTTATTCGAGACGCCCTTATTCGCAAAAGGTCTCAAAGGACTGCAAGGGTTACAATGACACCAACCAAGGCATCATAAAGATGCTAAGAAATATCCATTCATCCATTCATTATCTTCACCGCTTATCCTCAGTAGGGCCTCGGGGGTGCTGGAGCCCATCCCAGCCATTACATCCACTACACAGCATCATCTCCAAACAGAAGAGCAGCTTCAGCGACAGACTGCTGTCACAGTCTTGTTCCACGGACAGACTGAGGAGATTTCTTCCTCATGCCATGAGGCTCTTTAACCCCACATTAAACCCCACCCCCACATTGCATATTACCCTATTTTTTTTATAGTGTGTATTTGCCATAGCACTATTTCAATACTCTATATCAACACGTTATATTGGGAATTTTTGTATTCTATTTCCTTTATTTTATCTCATCTCATCTCATTAGCTGCACCGCTTATCCTCAGTAGGGTCGCGAGGGTGCTGGAGCCCATCCTAGCAATCATTAGGCAGTGGGCGGGGGACACCCTGAACTGGTTGCCAGCCAATCGCAGGGCAAACAGGGACATACAACTCGCTCGCTCATTCACACCTAGGGACAATTTAGACCGGCCAATCCACCTCAACTGCATGTCTTTGAAATGTGAGAGGAAACCAGAGTGCCCGGAGGAAACCCACGCAAGCACGGGAAGAAAATACAAACTCTGCACAGGAAGTCCGGTAGCTGGATTTGAACCCACACAGGAGGTTCCCAAGACCTTAGAACTGTGCTGCACTAAATGCAGAAGTGGGACTTCCGTTGGCGAGCGATGGTGGGAACGGCAAAACGGGTCAGTAGCCGGGACAGGAGAGCAAAAACGGAGAGCATCCCTTCTTTTTCTTCTAATAAAACCTGTGAGAAACGCAACGCAAGTGGGTCCTGTCTCCGTTCTGGTCTTGACACATTCATTAATTGAGCCCTTGATTTCCATCTTGTCATTTCATCAACTGAATTATTATCATTTCTACCAGCCCGGTGGCCTTAGGGTTGGCCGCCCGCCTCGAGACCGCGATATCACAGGTTCAAGCCTCGGTCGAGTCATACCTAAGACTTACAACGTTGTTACCAATTGCCTCCCTGCTAGGTGCTGGGCATAAGGAGTTGGGGGTTTTGGTCACCTCATGACTAAATCTAGGGGAAAAATTCAACAAACAAAAAAAATAATAATAATAATCATTATCACTTTTTTTAACCTCTTGTGTGGTAGTGGAAAGCTGTCCCTCTTTTTTCTAATAAAACTTGTGAGAAACGCTACGCAAGTGGGTTCTGTCCCCGTTCTGGTCCTGACGTACAAAATACGTCAAGACGGACCAGACCGAGATAAGCTTGGGCTTTTTCCTGTCAACTCTTTTTCTGTTGGGAATTCTCATTAGCTGCACCGCTTATCCTCAGTAGGGTCGCGGGGTGCTGGAGCCCATCACAGCAATCATCGGGCAGTGGGCAGGGGACACCCTGAACTGGTTGCCAGCCAATCGCAGGGCACACTGGGACAGACAACTCACTCGCTCAGTCACACCTAGGGACAATTTAGACCGGCCAATTCACCTGAAATGCATGTCTTTAGAATGTGGGAGGAAACCGGAGTGCTCGGAGGAAACCCACGCAAGCACGGGGAGAACATACAAACTCCGCACAGTAAGGCCGGGAGCTGGATTTGAACCCACGCAGAAGGTTCCCACGACCTCAGAACTGTGCCGCATACGCGCTAACCACTGCGCCGCCGTGCTGCCTGTTGGGAATTAACTATCAAAATGTACCGTTTACCAAATTGTTCAAATTAGTTATTTGACTCCATTAACCAAACACAACCTAGATTCACCCAACAAGTTATGCACGCACGTTTCTTGACGGAAAAGATGAACAGGAAAGCCGACATTTCCACCCAGGGGAAGATTTAATTTAATTAACCATTTAACTAAGTGTACTCCATCGAAAACGGACGAATCAATGTTGTTGGAGTCTCTGGGAAACCCTCTTCCAAAGTCCTTTAGCTCTCCTCTCATTGGCCATCCTCTCCCCACACAATGGCGCGCCGACTCCTCCCACGGGCGCGCCAATGAAGCCCAACGTGGGCTTCACAATCTCAGAGACGAGCGTCCCGATGCCTGTGGTTCCTCAAAACAACGGCGAGCGTTTCTCAAAACAACGCCCGCCGTCCTCCGTCTGAGTCCTGTTATCAACTGAACTTGACAAAATATTCTGCATTTGGAACGGCCTGACCTGTCATTGAACTAAAGCCTACTCAGTGAAAATCTTCATTGCATTATGAGTCAATCATATAAAATCCTTTATAGTCAAATGTATAAAATCCTTTAAGTCCTAAAACGAAAGGAGATACAAAATCAAATTCCAAAAGATCTGTTTGTCCTCAAATGGAAAATGCTGGCAGATATTATTGCAGGCCTGGAGACTGTCGTTGTATAGGGGGACGGATTTGCTTTTGGAACCAGATTACGGCCAAAATGATTTCTTTTTTTTATAGGGCAAGAGAGCAGCCCAAGAAAAATCACATTTCCTAAATAAATCATGGTGATCCGGTGATGGATGCCACAAACATGCTCGTGCACGCTTTCCCTCCAGACCCTTTGATTTATTTGAAGAGGATTTCAAGCCCATGCGCGGTCATTTGAGTCTTTGCATAAATATGTGCGTGTAGTCACCGTAGAGGTCCCTTATAATCCCTCACTAAGAGCCCAGCTCTCTCCTTGTGACTCATGCAGTGGCAGCTCATTTTCCCCAGGCTTTCAAAAAAAAAAATGGGGAGTTTGCAGCACAGCCCGGCGTTTTATTTATTATTCGGGTGCGGCTCGGCCAGCGCGATATCAGTGGGTGTGGGGCGCCGTGATGGAGTGAGCTCATCTGTACTAAAAAAAAGGGGGGGGGGTGTTGTGTTGTGTGTGTGTGTGTGTGTGTGTGTGTGTGGGGGGGGTAAGTCTATAAATATTGTAGATGACTGCAGTTGGCGCTCTCAGCAAGCGAGTGTATGATGTCATCCAGGAACGCCACTCACTAGGACACAGGATGCTGCTAAGGCCGGTCACCGTGGCGACGGTGGATGGGGTCTGGAGCGATGCGCCCGCTTCAACTCGTCTCTAAAGTGTTAGCCATTCAGAGGTGGGAATAGTTTACTCAAGTAAAAGTACTCCTACTTGAAAATAATATGACTCAAGTAGAAGTAAATAGTAGTCCAAATCATTATTTGAGTTAAAGTAAAAACGTGAAAATTGGAAAAACAACTCAAGCAATGAGTAACTGTATCAATCAGATCATCAAATCATTAAAGTTGCCACGGAAGATCCACTTCCGCGTTCAGAGCTATCTGCTCCCCGCGTCCGGCAATCCCTGGATTGTGGGTGCAACCTTTTCTCTTTCTTCCAATAAAACTTGTGAAAAACGCAACGCAAGTGGGTCCTGTCTCCGTTCTGGTCCTGAAAGTTCTTCCTTCTATAATATATCAATATTTGTATTTAATATCAGAAAATTTTGTCTGGAATTTTTCCTAATCTTGTTGGAAAATATTTATCAAAATTTAAAAGTAGACAAGATAATTTTGCTGAATAGAGTTAAGAAACATATATATCTTAAAATATGAAGTTTTGTCATTCAAATGAGGTAAATGGTCTACTGATTGTGTAATAATTCAATTGTTTGCAGATAAAAATTCAAATCTTTTACTGTTGTGGAAAAAAACCTAGATCATTTTACCTAGATGGAGTAGGGATAACTATTGGTCATCTCGCTGTTAAAGGTATCCCCAATAAACTAAAACTTTGTGAAAAGCAGGACGAAAAAAAGAGAAGAAAAATGGTGCTGTTCAGTTTCTGTAGTTTGTATTCTTCCTTCCTCTGTTTTGGTTGTGCCAGTAGCTAGCTAGCTAGCTAGCTAGCTAGCTAGCTAGATAGATAGATAGATAGATAGATAGATAGATAGATAGATAGATAGATAGATAGATAGATAGATAGATAGATAGATAGATAGATAGATAGATAGATAGATAGATAGATAGATAGATAGATAGATAGATAGATACTTTATTCATCCCCGAAGGGAAATTCACACTTCCAGCAGTATCCTTTTGTTGAAAAATAAAATGATAAAGTAAAGGATATAGAATACAAAAATACCCAATATAACGTTTTGCTATAGAGTATTTAAATAGTGCTACGGAAAATACGGGTGGAGTTAAAGAGCCTCATGGCATGAGGAAGAAATGATCTCCTCAGTCTGACCGTGGAACAAGACTGTGACAGCAGTCTGTCGCTGAAGCAGTACTGCAACATCTAGTGGTCTAATATGACACTGTCCTCATAAAGGGTATTTTTTTTTAAATGACATCTTATTTGAATAAGTAAATAGCCAGATTTCATAATTGTCGATTATCAAAAAGTTGTTCATTTTGGCAGTCTTCAATAGATTAGCGGTGTTTAAAACCCTCATGTTGTCCTCATTTTAAGGACCTTCTTTGTACTTGATTTTACAGCTTACATGAAAATGTGAATAAAAACATTTTATTTTTTTCTACCTTTGGGGCCAATCTAGGAAAAGTCAAATCCTTTAAAGTTTAAAAAATACATCATTTTGTAAGGTATTGACATTTTCTAACCCGCAATCTGACACTCAAGACACTTCACGTGTCTTGTCCAAACCCTTACTGTTGGAGCATGTCCTGAAGCCGGGAAGTTATTGAGCCAATTATAGTCCACATATTAATTTATTTAGCCGAATCACATAGTTTAACAAATCAGGTCTCTGTCTGGGCCAATTACAATCGTGTGCAGGGGACAAGGGGGGCTTCTGGGTTGCCCCTTATATGCCACATGGGATGAACTGTCCCCGCCCCATGATCAAGCCTCTGTCTGATTACTCCGCCCCGTGTTGACGCAATTTTCCCAATCGTCCTTTGAAGCATTGGGAGAAGGGTGATCGCCGTAGCCCCCCAGGCGAGGTGATTAAATCATTATTATCTGCACAGACTGAAAACAAACATTCCAAGGCAAAGTGCGGTTCACGACAAACCTTCTTTAATAGTTTGCCCTCAAACACTGAAGTCAGATTTTAGAACGAGTATATTTGACTTGACGTAAGATAAAACAGTGTATAAAATAGTATATAACTTCATTAGGGTATTTTGTCAGGGTTTTTAACAACACAGTAGCGGGTCATTTTGACCCAAAGACAACAGGAGGGTTAAGTCCAAGGTAATTTGCCACCTTCCCACCAAGCGAGACGAATGCAAAAGCAGCTTTCGGTTCTTCCCTTAGGTTTAGCGCCTCCTTTTATCCTTGCGAGTACGTTGAACAGGGAATTCCTTCACGCTGATCTCCAGCCAGACCTACTAACACACTGAGCCATCGAACGAGCGGCTCCGCTTTGGCAACCCATCACAAGCCACCGCCGAGGTTGGGGCCGCATCTGCCAGATATACACGCCAACTTTTACACAGTCTTTAAAGTGAGAGTGGGTAATTATTCACCACCAGAGCTGGTTGGAGCTTAGAATGGAGCAGCAGCACGTGCAGAAGCACTATGGTAGTCTACTTGCATATGTTCTGAGTTTCAACCGGCTACAGGACATGACCAACAATCCCCACGGTATCGCCAAAAACATCACCATTAAAGGATTTCATATATTTGTCTATAAAGGATTTTATACGATTGACTCAGTTTAATACGATGAAGATTTTCACTGAGTGGGCTTTAGTTCAATGTACGAGGTCAGGGCAGGCTGTTCGAAATGCATAATATTTTGTCTAGGGAATTTTGATAACAGGACTCGTGGATTTGCTGACGAAGGACAACAGCCGCTGTTTTGGGAAAAGAGACATCAAGGCGCTGTGTTGTGAGATCGTTGGGCGCAAATGACAGCTTGGCACGCCCATGGGAGGAGCTGAGATGCCATTGTGCGGGGAGACGTTCGCCAATAAGAGAAAGCTAATGGACTTCAGAAGAAAGCTTCTCTCACACTCCAACTTCTTCGGCCGTCTCCTGAGTACACTAAGTTCTTCTGTTAGGAAAATAAATCCGCCCCTGTGTGAAATGACGGCTGTCTTGGTCATTTTTCTCTCAAGAAATGAGCGCGCAAAATTGTTGGTTGAATGTAGGTCGTGTTCTGTTAATGGAGTCAGATAACTAATTCGAACAATTTGGTAGGTTTTGATAATTCCCAACACCATCAACCACTAAGAACTTGAACCTGTCTTAAATTAAAATACATTGGAGCTGTCCTATTAGAACAGGTATCAGGGACCGGGCAGACATAGCTCAAACAACAGCCACACTTTCCAGACCTAAACCTTTTTGGAGGAACACGAACATAGCAATTAGATAAAAGATCAAAATGGAGCTGAAGCATGTGCAGAAGCACTATGGAAGCCAACTTGGCAAAATCTGGTAGTCTACTTCCAAATATTCTGAATTTCAGCCAGCTACCCCACATGAACAATAATGCTCAAGGTATCACTACAAACATCACCTTCAACCTCAGAGAGCTGGAACCGGTCACCAAATTCATATAACTTGGAGCTGTCATGTCAGAAGAGGGATCGGAAACTGAAATCATGGCCAGGATATCTCAAACCACCACTATGCGCAGATGGAAACTTCAGATCCTTCTCCAGGGCACAGTCCAAGGGGGCAAAGGAAGAACTGGGCCCACAACAACCCAAACTCAAAAACGGGCCAGGAACCATCACCAGTGGAGAAAACTGTCCAGAGTTGCATCCTTAGAGGTGCACTTGCCAGACTTAAAGCCATCTGGAGGGACAAGAACATAGCAGTAAAATCAAAGATCAGACTGGTGCAAGCGATGGTTACTTCAATCTTCTTCTACGCTTGCGAGACATGGACATTCCCAGCAAAACTAGAAAAGAGAATCCAGGCCTTGGAGATGCCATGCCACAGGAAACGTCTAAACATCAGCTACTTAGCCTATGTGACAGACCAAACAATCAGAAGGCACATTGGACCCTACCAAGAACAGTTGTCAACTATGCGCAGACGGAAACTTCAGATCTTTCTCCAGGGCACAGTCCAAGGGACCAAAGGAAGAACTGGGCCCACAACATCAAGGAATGGACTTTGCCAGAACCCAAATACAGGCCAGGAACCATCACCAGTGGAGGAGACTGTCCAGGGTTGCGTCCTCAGAGGTGCCCCGACGACCTTTGAACGTGACAACAAAAGACCGAGTGACCTCGATACACCCGGCGCAGTTGAAAAGGGCCAATAGCTGGAGTTGGTCTAGCTTATGCTAGTTTGGTAATGCTACCTTCCGTGCTAATTCGTTGATCACCTTTTAACAAACCAAACTTAACCGATCCGTGTTAATTTGTCATCTTGTTGGCTAATGGTAGTCTGATGATGCATGTTAGCTCACGCTAGTTTGGTACTTTCACTTTTTTAACAAACCAGGGGTACTTAATCTGGGCTGATTTATCAGCTAGCCACCTAGTTAATGTTCGCCCTGCATTTGAGTTGTTCATATGCTTCTTAAACAAACTGGACCTACTCAGAGCTGGTGTATGCAACTAACGTTATCCAAGATGAGTGGCTCGAGAAGAAAACCGTGAAGGAAAAAGTGGAAGACACTTTAATCATGGGACTCTGGGGCATTCGCTTTTATGATCATGCTCTGGAAGGCGTGTGAACCTAAAGAACTAAGGAGCCGCTAGCAATCACAACAGCAGCTAGCAGCATGCCATAGCCTGCAGCCATGGGGCTAGCAAGAGAAGAAAACAGTGGGGGAAAAAGTCGAATATGCCTGAATCACGGCACTCAGCAATGGCCGCTTGCATTTCCCACTGTGGAAGGCTTACACCGTAGGACAACGCAGGAGCATCTAACAATAGCGGCAATTGGCAAGCCATAGCCTGCCGCCAAGTAACAAGAGTGGCTAAAGAAGGAAAATGGAAAAAAGTGAAATATGCCTGAACCACGGAACTCGTCAATGGTTGTTGCATGACCGGCTGTGGAAGGCGAGTGACGACTAAATGATGAAGCAGGAGTAGCTAACAATAACAATAGCAGGGAACCATATGCTACAACTAGGTGCCTGGAGAAGGAAACAGTGGAAAAAAGTAGAAGATTCTCGAATGACAGGACTTGGCGACCACTGCACTCAGGGCTCAGCTGTGTAATGTTGCGTGCTTAAAGCACCACTGTGATTGGCTAACTTCACAAAACAGTTTGGGCTTCTGCAGTAGCAAGATGGCGGAAAAAGATGTAAGCATCTTCGAGTTGTGTTATATAATTACAAATTTATAAAGCTTAATCCTGTTTATGGGGTACTACATGTGTTTTTCTGCTTATGATTTGAATCCATTTTGTTTTATATATATGAAGGGAGTTCTGCGAAACCCCTAGGGGTCGCTGTATGATAAACATGGGGGCTTTAAAATAAGATAAAGGTGTTTTTTGGGGGGTTGTCACCTCATCACATTACTCACAGCTTCAATTAAGCGGCGTCGCTGAAAACCGTCGGCATCCCGTGAGAAAAAAGGCGCCGGGAAGTCAGCATCCCGCCTCCTCTCCTCCCGTTTCCATGGCGACCAAATGTGAAGAAAGTCTGACTCGACGCGTTGGCCGAATAGAGCTCCGTTGACTCGACAGTTAGATGTCCGCACCAGAAAACCCACCCGACCCCACAACTTGGTCGTGTAATCCTCTTAATGAAGTGCTTGAAACAACTGGGAATGACTACTTGTTCGAAGGATTGGAAACATTCACGTTTCTTATCTAAATATATTTTGATTTTCTATAGAAGTAATAGCACAACTTGGTCGTGTAGTCTCTCTACCTCTTCATGAGGTGCTGGAAACACTGGGGAGCAACTACTTGTTCGAAGGATTTGAAACATTCATGTTTCTTATCTAAATATATTTTGATTTTCTATAGAAGTAATAGCACAACTCGGTCCTGTAGTCTCTTTACCTCTTCATGACGTTCTCCAAACACTGAGGAACTACTACTTGTTCAAAGGATAGGAAACATTCATGTTTCTCATTTAAATATATTTTGATTTTCAATAGAAGTAATAGCTCAACTTGGTCGTGTAGTCTCTCTGTCTCGCCATGACGTGCTCAAAACACTGGGGAGCGACTACTTGTTCGAGGGTTTTGAAACATTCATGTTTCTCATTAGAATTTATTTTGATTTTTTTAATAGAAGTATTAGCACAACTTGGTCGTGTAGTCTGTCTACCTTTTCATGACGTTCTCGAAACACTGGGGAGCTACTACTTGTTTGAAGGATTGGAAACATTTATGTTTCTCATAAAAATATATTTTGATTTTCTCTTGAAGTAACAGCACAACTTGGTCGTGCCTCCTCTCTACCTCTTCGCAATGTGCATGATGATCATTTTTCAGCGTTTTGAACTAAAGCAAGTACATTGAGTTCATTTATCTTGTCACACTCCGCAAGCGTGTGTTTGAATCGCAACACAATGTCTTACGTTTTCTTCCTCTTCACGTTCCTTTACACCCAAGTTGCAGGATGGGTAAAACAAGCACTGGATTTGAGATGTTTTACTATAGCAGGATATTCCAGGCGCACGTTAGCTTCAGTACAACGATTCCTAAGGGTGCTGTCAAAATGGCTGACAACTACTTCTATACTAGGAGGACAGTCCCATGGAACGAACTCAACAAAAAATCCCGAAAAAAGGCAGCCTTGTAACATCATAGGCGTCGCCGTGAGCGGCAGCCTTTCCAACAGCTCCGTGTTACTTCGCTCTTTTTGTGATTTGTCTGCTTTATCTTTGTGTGTTTTTTGTCCCGTTTGACAACTACACTTTGGATTACTTTCGGTTATGGGTTTTAACGCACAAAAATGCGTTTATTCGAGGAATCGACTCCTTGCCCTGAAGAATTCTTGTGCCAGCGTGATGAGGGGGCCCTAACGTGGATGCTGAGCCGGAGCTAAGGCTAAGCGGCTAGCGGCGTTATAAGCCTTCGGTACTGTCCGTAATCATGGGAAATGTGAACTCTCTACCAAATAAGACCGACGAACTGGCTGTGCTGGTGAAAAACATCAAAGCGTTCAGGGAGTGCAGTTTGCTGTTTTTTACGGAAACGTGGCTCACGTCTAGCATCCCGGATGCTAATGTGGATGCTACATGAAAACGAGGTGGTGTAACCCTGGACACAAAGATTTCTATCTGCTGCAGGGACGTCAAACTTTTGGCCTAGCGTAAGACGTCATCCACTCTGTTGTTGCTAAACTACAACACAGCACCCCGAGGCCATCTATCTATCTATCTATCTATCTATCTATCTATCTATCTATCTATCTATCTATCTATCTATCTATCTATCTATCTATCTATCTATCTATCTATCTATCTATCTATCTATCTATCTATCTATCTATCTATCTATCTATCTATCTATCTATCTATCTATCTATTTACCTTCCATAAAACATCTATCTAACTTCATCGGAAACAGGCCCCGAAGAACCTTTTGTTTCGATGTCTCGTGCTTTCCTGCCTCCTTTGCTTCCTCGGTGGCATTCAGCTGCTCACTTTCTGCTCCATTTTGCATCAACCCAAATTCGGCAATCAGTCGCATCATTCGACCCAAAGATCGGGAGGCTCGGTAACGTCCTGTCGCCGATCGCTAACGGCACGCTCGCAAACTGGGACGTTTTTAGCTGCAATGGCTACTACTACTGGGGTAGTGTGAGGAGGGTAACGAGGACAGCAGAGAAAATAATCGGGACTACACTTCCCTCCATTCAGGACATTGGCCAGAAGCGCTGCCTATCCCATGCTAAGAACATTACCGGGGACCCCTCTCACCCCCATCATGGACTGTTCACTCTGCTAGCCTCTGGGAAGAGGTACTGCAGTGTGCGGTGCAGGACCACCAGGCTCCGCAATAGTCTAGTCCCCCTGGCCATTAGACTGTTAAATGGTCAATCTAACATATAGTCAACTTAAATCTAAACGGCTGCTAATCTGACTTTTTGCACTACTGGCAGTTTTTTATAGCTTGCCACTCATTGCACATTGCTCTCTGCACTATTGTAATTACAGCGTTATTGTTACAGTGTTAATGTTACTGTGTACCTGACTTGTTAACCTGACTGCCCATTTTGCACATCTGGTTAGCTACTCTTCTTGCACTATCGGCACTATGGTAAAATACTATACGTAGCCAAAATATACAACTTTATTTATATCTGTACATTCAAGGAAAACTGTGGGGGTCAGATGCATCGACATTTCGTTCTGTATACATGTGTACTAGAATGACAATAAAGTAGTTCTGAATCTGAATCTGAATCTGAATCTGAATCTGAATCTGAATCTTTTGTTTCTGAAGTCACTCTGCACAACAACGTCACATCTTATCAAAATGATAAGAAACATTTGATTCTCTGATGCTACACTGCTTTTATTCTATGCTTCCATCCCGTGGCGCCTTTTAGCTAAAGCTAACAAATATCAAAGCATCTCAGAAAATGAATTAATCCAGCTCCCGGCCTTACTGTGCGGAGTTTGTATGTTCTCCCCGTGCTTGCGTGGGTTTCCTCCGGGCGCTCCGGTTTCCTCCCACATTCCAAAGACATGCATTTCAGGTGAATTGGCCGGTCCGAATTGTCCCTAGGTGTGACTGAGCGAGTGAGTTGTCTGTCCCCCGTGTGCCCTGCCCAGTTCAGGATGTCCCCTGCCCACTGCCCGATGATTGCTGGGATGGGCTCCAGCACCCCGCGACCCTACTGAGGGTAAGCGGTGCAGCGAATGAGATGAGATGGGGTGAAACATGCTCTGGATGTGAGGTCGGTTCATGTAATGGATACAAGAGTGTATGCAAGGGATAGATGTAAATGGACAAGGATCGTTAAGAATGGCTGATATCGACGCATATGATGCAGAGGGGGTAAACCAGTTAATGCTTCCGGGCCTCTCTACTGATTGCACGGCACCGCAACTCACCGCTTGTTGTTCTGTGGGCTTAATGTTCGGTGTCAGGTTGGGAAGAGCGAAGGGGAATGAATGTTTGGGTCAACGTGAGTGTGTTTTTGACTCTAGCCACCCCCCACTAGGAAACGATGGCTTTGGTATATTGATTGATTGATATTATTCATGTTTATTTTCATTTATTTTATCTATCTTTTATATTCATTTTAACTCGTTTTATTTTATTTTTATGATTTAATGAACAGATTGTTTTGTTTACTTTTATTCATTTTTATTTTTTATACATCTTTTATAAATTTGTATTCATATTTTACCTATGATTTATTTATAATTTCTTTATTTTTCATTTTTACTCATTTTATTCATTTTATTTTTATTATAGTTAATAAATGATATATTTTTGTTTATTTTTATTCATTTCTATTTATTCATTTTACGTATTTTATATCTTTTTATTTCTTAATATTTCAATCATGAATAATATACTCTTGTGTTTCATTTTTATTAATTTCTATGAAATTTTCTTCTCTTTTATGTTTTTATTTGTATTTATATATTGATTATTTTTGTAATGTTATTTAACATTTATTCTAATCATATCTTATTTTTATGTATTTATTATTTGTTAACTTGTATTCATTTTTATTTATTTATGTTTATTTATAAATAATTCTATTTAAATGTTTTCTATATCTATCTATCTATCTATCTATCTATCTATCTATCTATCTATCTATCTATCTATCTATCTATCTATCTATCTATCTCTCTCTCTATATATATATATATATATATATATATATATATATATATATATATATATATATATATATATATATATATATATATATATATATATATATATATATATATATATATATGTTGTTTTTATTCATTTAATATAATTTTTTTTCATATTTATAATTAAATTCATAATTTTTTATAATCTAGCCGCCGATTGGCAGTTCCCCAAAGATGGCCGACACGGACACAAATCTCTGGTGACACGCGTATTGTGTCATGGCCGCATCAGCAAACCTTCTGATGTGGGCCAAGCCACGTCTGCCAGCTCAAATCGCTACCGGCGAGCGGAAAACAAAATCATGGGCTAAAACGCACTCGTTCCAATTAGCTACGATTCGGTGCGTTGCGAGCACGGTTAAGGTAGAAAATAAATGCGGCTCATTTAGCGACCCTAAAAATAGGATGCTGCCATCGTCACGGTAACAGCATCTCACGGAACTCCTTTTACCTCCCGGTGTGATAAAATCACCTTTTAATATCGGCTAATGAGCAACTTTGCAAATCCGATTTGTCGTTACGGTGATGCGGAAGACCCCGGGATACGGGCACCCCACCTCACCGTGGGATGTGATGTTTTTGGGGCCCCTCTTTACGGAATTTTTACCACTTTACCACAAATGACCTGACATGCCCTAAAACGTATAAAATGCAATGGTTGCAATGATTGGGAATATGACGAGTGACGTCTCTAAGAAGCCTGTCTGCTGTTGGTTCACTTCATACAAAATGCTGGTCTGCTCTTGGTTTGCGTCAGGCTATAAAGTTTTTGCAATACAAAGGCCTGCTTTAATGCTAAAGGAAGAAGCAAAAACATGATAACTATGGAAACGAAGCTGGCGATGATACCGAAGCAGCCACATGAATCGCGACCTTCGCTAATACATATGGCTCTGTAACTAATTGACAATCGACCGTATCTTCAAAAAAGGAAGCAAGTATATCTTAAAAGGTATGGGTTGGCAAACTACGACCCACTGGCCACATGCGGCCCATCAGGCTTAATAATTCGGCTTGCCAAACGAAAGTCGTGGAAATACATATAATCGTCAATAAATAACCTCTAGTAAGAAACTGTTGCCACTCCTGTGTCCGTTGCCCCCTTGTTTTCCCTCATGTATTGCCAAGGTTTTCGATTCAAGATCGTATTGCCAGATAAAAAAAAACACAAATCAAACAATCTTTTTTTTCTCGTTTGTCAAAAGGTTAGTGAAAGTCTTAGGATCACTTTTAATTTGAATCAACTGTCTCCTCCCTCATCTGCATCCACCCGCTACTCCACTGTACAGCTACAGGCACATGTCACCAAAGGCAAATGAAGTGTATTTTACGTATTAGTAATACTCATGATATACAATCATGTTGTGTTATGTTTTTGTCTGGTTTACCAGGGATTCGGAATGCATCGGCTACACATTAGCATGAGTTACTATCCCCTGCCATACAGCAATTTCACGTTGTGATCCCCACCTCAGAACCTATTCATGTCGTGTTCTGGGGCTCTACCGTACTATAGATGTGAACGTGTTGTTGCTGCCTTAAATAAATATTATTCTAACGATGGAGTAAGACGAGCTATGAGTATCAAAATTAATAGTAAAAGACTAGGGATAGACTGGTACGGGTTCCTTAAGGCCAATACCGATACCGATTATTAATAATAAGACGAGGCCCATTACTAATATTTGGAGCCAAAATTCATATGCTGTGAAAGCTTAAAATTTGGCGTAAGACATTTTTGTCACGACCAGAACGGAATTGGGACCCAGATGCGTAACGTTAACCACAAGTTTATTGTGAGAAAGCGAAAGGCCAGCGCCCGCGATCCGGTACTCGCTGGACGCAGGAAGCAAGCTCGCAGAATCGGATCTTGTTCCGAATGCGGAAGTGAATCTTCCAGAGCGGGAGATGTCGGTGTTGAGGACGGGAAAAACAGATCTATAGCCGGGACAGGAGATCAAAAACGTGGTCGGGATCAAAAACGGGTCGTAAGCAGGGACGGGAGAGCAAACGTGGTCGGGGTCAAAAAACAGGTCTCCGGAAATCCAAATGGTTGATTTCAGGGGATATCAGGAATGAACGGGTGGAAAAACGGGTGCCAAAAGCGGGACCGACGGGAGTCAGAGTCAAAGTGCTTACAGAGGTTCGCTGACGGACTGACAACAGGCGAGTGAAAGGACTGGGATCAGCAGCTGGCGCCAGACGAGCGGACACAGGTGATACTAATCATGACAATTTTTTAATAATTGAAAAAGAAACAAAGAATTTTTTTTATGAATTCAACTAAAACTTTAACAGCGATCTAAAACCTTATAAAGTAAAATACATTACAATTTCAACACAACTAGCATGACTAACATCTTTCACTTAAGCCAAAAAATTAACAGTACAGGAAATAAAATAAGGCGTAGCAGCAAATTGTAAAAAGGTACATAAAAACTTAAATTAAAAAAATGTCAATACAGCCAACTTAAATTAACTTAAAACAAAAAAGTGCATCGAAATTTCAACGGAGCTTGCAAATTGAAAAATGTTGGCACTCCTGTTCAGATTGATGAACTGATGTTATGGTAACAGTTAATCACTCAGCCTTCTACTTAAGCGTGCTTTCATGCTCTCTTTTAATCAAAAACACACACGCTTGATCGACTAACTAATGTTATGATAAGAGCTAATATATAATTTTAACAGCTTTTCTAACATGGGACATTTTAAAATCTCAATATCAGTGGCATCGATTCATAGACATATTGGGATTTTTTTTTACTCCGGTCCTACGTTATTCATCCTGCTTCAGTGGCTCCGCCCCCGGTCGCTACGAGGGTGGGTAGCGTGTGAGGCAGAAAGCAGGAGTTAGGGAGAGAAAGGCTTGACTGTATCTGAGCCTAAATAATTGGCTTGTGTCGTAAAAAAAAATGCAGATATCTGTCAAATTCCTCCATATTCGTGCCGATAATCTTCCAACCGATAATTGGTCGACCTCTAGTGGAGACACTAAAAATCCAGGACGAGACTTCCTAGGAAGCTGTCAAAAAATAGCCAGTGTTCTATACAACGGGAACAGGTGTCCGGTTACCGCAACACACAAACATGCAAAGTTTTTTTTTTATATATAACCTTGAGACCGCATGGAGGGACGTGCTTTGCTGTTCTGGGAATCAAAGTGAAAACTGCACAATCGTAAATCTTCCCTGTGCAAGATTGGAGACTGTAAAGTGAGTCAACATTCTTGTTGCTTGGCAAAAGAAACAAGTATAGAAGATGACCAAATTATTCCAATTCACAGGAGATTAGATGCACATATTTAGATACTCGATATCAACACGTTATATTGGGTATTTTTGTGGTCTATATCTTTTATTTTATTATTTTATTTTTTAACACAAGGATACTGCTGGAAGTGTGAATTTCCCTCCGGGGATGGATAAAGTATCCATCTATCTATCTATCTATCTATCTATCTATCTATCTATCTATCTATCTATCTATCGATTTTTAGCTTTAGCACTTCAAGGAAAATCCTGGTAACCCAACATTGTTATTGACCTTTTGCACGTGACATCACGTTGCCTTCTCTGGCAGAATAAGAGCCATGACGGACGGCATGAAGCACCTTGGCGGACAGCACTCGAATGAGCATTTGACTTCGAACAAATTCAAATAACCACGACCGAAGAATATAACCACAACTTCTTATGTTGGTGATATATTGCCGTGTGTCGGGCTGTGCCAACCGGCAAGGTTCTAAGACGGCGATGTTTATCTGCGGCTTTCAGAGTATTCCAGGATTTGCAGCAAGCATTTTTTACAAGGAACGTTTGATTTTAATTTTTTTTGATTTTTTTTTTTGATCAGTTTATGTTAAGTCGTGTTGTGATTAACTTTTACTTGCCTGCATTTCTATCAGTGTCACGTTTGTGGTCTGTATAATATGTTTATTCAGGAGGATTGATTGGTGTAATTAAAACAAAAAAGAAAACAAGTGCACATTCTCACGAAGGAGGGTGAGATTCTGCAGGAAGTCGAAATGAGCCACGGCAAATACACTTAATGTAGCCACAGTAGCTAAAATCGCATCTCATCTCATCAGCCGTACCGCTTATCCTCATTAGGGTCGCGGGGAGTAGCTAAAATACAAATGATAAACAATGTGAGCAGCTTTCAGTTACAGTCGATTCAAGATTTAATGGCACCCCGGATAAAACATATTAACATACACAGTTAACGTTAGTGTATAACCTTTGCAATAATGGGGAGCCCCCCTACTGGTAACCCAACCAGCTCCGAACTGGAAAGCATCCAGACTTTTATAACTTTTTAGATCAAAACTGATGTATGGGGACACTCCATTTACAATATAGTGGAAAAGATGGTGTGGCCTGAAGTCAGGCAGACTGGACAATTTGGTTAAATCTGTAAATATGCCAGTTGGGTCAGTAGCTAGCACTACTATCCTCAGTTTCTCTGTGGATTCCGACAAGGTGAGCAACCTCATCTGACAGCAGCACGATATTGGTTTAACTAGTTATTGTCCATGGTGTTGATAGTATCGATTTTCTTTTTGTTTTTTTCTCCCGTTTACTGGCCTCGTCCGCTGTTTACTACAGTTTAGTAGCGTCCGTCATGATGTTATCATGTGGTAAGGTCACATGCTTGCAGAGTCAATACACACTATGTGACGGTTAATAGTTTAGAACGGAGGTCTTTAACCAGTGGCTCAGGAGATGATGTGAAAGGGCAATATCCATCCATCCATCCATCCATTATCGGCAACGCTTATCCCCAGTAGGGTCGCGGGTGTGCTGGAGCCCATCCCAGCTATCTTCGGTCAGTGTGCAGGGGACACCCTGAACCGGTTGCCAGCCAGTTGCAGGGCACACAGGGACGGACAATTCTCTCGCTCATTCACACCTAGGGAGATTTCAGTTAGGCCAATTAACCTGACATGCATGTTTTTGGAATGTGGGAGGAAACCGGAGTGCCTGGAGCAAACCCATGCAAGCACAGAGAGAACATAAAAACTCCACACAGGAGGTTTGAAAAAGGGCAATATATATTTCTTGTGTCTGTCTCTGTGTGCAATGCGACCGGCTGGCAACCAGTTAAGGGTGTCCCCTGCACCCTGCTTGAAGATAGCTCGGATGGGCTCCAGCATCCCCGCGACCCTACTGAGGATAAGCGGTGCAGATAATGGATGGATGGATATTTTTTTTAATATGGTTTCTGAAGTAGGATAAACATGACACTGCTGTAAAAATGTGTGGAATAAATATTACAGGATTTCGGAGGATCCTTGAAAAGTCTTAAAAGGCATTGAATTCATTATTCTAAAAAAAAGGCCTTAATTGGCATTAAAATGTCTTGAAAATGTGAACGCATTAATAATATTTACATTTGTTAGAACTAAAAAGATTTAGTAATGTTTAGCAATTTTCGTTTTCATAATTCACTTATTTACTTGATGTGACCACCGTAACGGAACTATCGAAACGGTGACGGGGTTTCATTCTGGCCTTTCAGAGCAGACTTAGTAGTCTTAGGTCTACTCACAATATACATAGCAACTTTGGACAAAGACTTTTACGTTGGAAATTGAACATTTAATGAGAAGTTGCCGTCCGAAGTCCGTCTTTCGCCATGGCTAAAAGATGTGCGGGGTAATGTTTACAAGGCATGATGAATTAACAGTCGCAGAGCACACGGAGACACAACCATATACACGCTAACTCAAACCTATAGACAATTTAGTTGCGTCAATCCGCCTGCCATGCATGTTTTTGGAATGTGGGAGGAAACCAGAGTGCCTATGGAGAAAACTCACACAGACACAGGGAGAACATGCAAACTCCAAATGGGGATGCCTCGGCACTACGCCTCTCTGTGACCTGCTTCCTAATTGTGGTTGGAGGGGTTTGTGTATCCCAATGATCCTAGGAGAGCTATTTTGTCTTGGGGATTCAAGCCCCTGGTGGGGTCACTGTTGGGTCTAAAACGACCACTGAAGTATGGGAGAGCTAAAAAAATATTGGCAAACCGTAGAAGGAAATTCAGGCAAATACTTGTTTAGGTTTTTTTTTACAACTGCAGTTGGAGAGGAGCGGATAATTTACTCTCTTTCGTCTCGCTGGCCACGCTCCTTCTGGCTTTCCCCCTGCCTTTGTGTTTAATTGAGATCACAAGACAAAAGACAAAAGATTAAAGATAAAATATCACCCCCCTCCCCCTGGAAAGTTATCAAAACTTTCAAACAAAGACAGGAAGACTAAGAGATGCCAAAAGGGAACATCAAACTGATTAGAAATACACACCTTGAGCAAATACGTTTAAGCCTACTCTACAGTCAGGTGAGGGGCCGGCAGAGTGCAGCTCAGCTTTGGCCCCCTCTCTGAAGCCAGGCCTAAAGGTAGGGTCCGCTGGCGAGGGCCTTCTGGCCTGGCCTATGCTCACGTGGTCCGGCCAGGCTTAGCTTGAAGGGATGACATGGGTCCCCCCTTGACATGGGCTAACTACCTGCGAGAGGTGCCAAAGTGTTCATAGAGAGCAGGGTAAGGGCGAAAGGAGGGGTCCTCGGCGCACTAACTTCAAAAACTGGCTTTTGAGACACTTCTCTTAGGAGGTGTTCCAGGCATGTCTCACCAGCAGGAGGCCCCAGGGACAACCCAAGACATGCTGGAGGGACTACAACTCTAGGCTGTTCTGGGAACGCCCCAGAGTTCGTTGGACAAGCTGGATGAAGTGACTGCGGGTAGGAAGGTCTCTGCTTCCCTGCTAAGGCTGCTGCCCCCCCGACCCCCAAGCCGACTAAGCAGGAGATAATGGATAGATGGTCCTAAGGAACCTTGGGGTTGCGCCAACCACCTAATCAGTTTTAGCTAGAGTCATATTATAGAATATGTATTAATACAGTGATTCCTATACTTACAAATTTAATTCTCGGAGTAGTTTAGTAACCTGAAAACTTCGTAAATAGAGACGCATTTTGAATATAAATGAGCTAATCCGTTCCCAAGCCACGGAAAAGTACAGTATTCTTTTTTTATTAAATCATAAAAGAACATTGGAACATGAAATAAATACAGGTTAACATTATATTACCGAACAATAAACATAAAACAAAAGGCACAACAAAAACAGAATAATATAACAACAATATAAAAACAAAAAATATTCATTCACTTTTTAGCATCCCGTTTCTTGAATAACTGATCTAATGACGTCTGCTTTTGACAATCCGTTGGAAATGCACAGGGCAGACGACAATGAGCAATAGCCCGGTCTGTCAACACTTTTTCTGGGTAATTCCTTTCCACAAATTCCGAGACTTCATGGATTTTTTTCTAAAATGTCTTCAATTTGGGCTGATTGAACAATGGCTGCGTCTTCCTCACCGCCAACTTACCGGAACCCCTTCTCTCTCGTGTCTGAACTCTGAACTGTGGCGGTGACACAAAGAGCATGCTAGGATGCACACATGCGCACCGGATTGCCAGGCATATGTTAAGCGCTACCCAGTTTGTTTACTTTCAGGAAACTTTAGGAGCGCCTCATAGCAGCGTGTACTGTACTGTATTTTTTGTCTTCGTAACTGCAGGCAATATTTTTTCCCGTTCAGGTTATTTCTTATGAGGAGACAATCGTAAGTAGAGGTATCAGCTGGCGGCCATTTTTTCTCTGACAGTTGCTTGAATGTGTCATAATTACTGATTTTGGCGCGAACTGCCTCGGACTCCGATTGGCTCCTTGTCCCTATTTAAACCCACTCCTGTCTGTTGCCTGTTGTCAGTCCGTCTGCAAACCTCAGTGTATACTAGGCATGCCTTTTTTCGACCCTGACTCCCACCTGTCCCGTTTTTTGCTCCCGTCTGTCTCCGGCTATGACCCATTTTGATCTCGACTATGTTTGCTCTCCCGTCCCGGCTTACGACTCGCTTCTGACCCCGACTACGTTTTTGCTCTCCTGCCCCGTCCACTGACCCGTTTTTCTGTTCCCAACAACGCCATCACTTCCGCTTTCAGAGCGACCTGCTTCCGGCTTCCAGCGATTAGAAGATCGAGGGCGCAACCCTTTATCTTTCTTTCAATAAAACTTGTGAGAAACGTAACGCAAGTGGGTCGTGTCTCCATTCTGGTCCTGACAGAATGACCAATCACAGATCAGTTTAAAAAAAAGGGGAGCCGTTATTAATTGGATGATATTTCGGTTTACAGGTTCCAAAAAATAGTATCAATTTCTGAATTCATTGCTGATTTTTTTATTGTGTGTTCAGTGGTCATTGTTTTGTTGAATTAAGTCAGTAGAATCGAGATGGCAAATTTATTGGGAACCTAGTGACGAAACGCTGAAACGCCAACTGCCAGCTATCGATTTTGCAATATCCTTTTCTCTGCTCCGTTTGCCGTCTTAGGGGAACAGGCTGGCCCAGAACTGTCGGATCCGGCACAAACGGGGGAGGTGGAAATGATGCACGGTACAAGAAAAATGTTTGTTTGGCCCAATCGGCAGAAGACGTCGCCTTTGATTTGAGGAATAACAATTTGCTCCTGCTTTGGATAAACAAAGGTCTACAAGGTCTGGAGGGCTACACGGCCTTGCTAGCTACAGCAGGGTCCGGAACCTTTTTGAACCAAAGAGCCATACAAGCAAAAATATTTTGCAATAAATTAAGACAATTCAACAAAACAGGACCCTAAAGCACAAACGGTTAAAAGCTGGACCCATTATTTTTGTCAAGGAAAAATCATTTTGGTAAAAGCCGCTTTAGTAAAAAAAAAAAACATGTCGATGTTTGATTGTGTAGTCAGAGCACCCTCTGGTGGTCGACTTGTGCTATTTGTAACAGGCATGTTTTTGGCTACCTATAAATGTTCTCAAGACCCATGCGAGTGATTAAGTTGTTCATGACCAGTGTTGGGCACGTTATTTGAAAAAAGTAATTAGTTATGATTACTTGCTATTCCTCCCAAAACGTTATTAACCGAATTACTCTAGTTACCGGGGAAAGTAACTGTTTCCATTACTTTAAAAAGTTGTATGTCCAAGAATTTGAAATGATCTGAGCAACATTGAGTCAGTTGATTTCAGAAGAACAAACAGGTATTTTAGAACCTATTCATATTTCTTGCACCTCACCAGTCACAGATTTTTCCTACACTTGATTTGCAACAACAATAAACAGTGAACAATATCATAAAATAACAGCATGCCCATAAACACACACAAAAAGGTATGTAAATGTAGGGCACTAAGCGTAAATTGTCCCTAGATAGCGCACTTTCACTGTATTGTTTGTTTTATTTCGTACATTCGGAGACCCCTTACTTTACCTAAGTCTTCTATGGCGCCATGCTGGTGCAAGTGTTTTCTATTGATAAGGTGAGGACGTCTTCACTTCTTGTCTATGTCAAATACTATTTCAAAATTCTGTGATTTATTTTAATTATTTAGTTCTCTCAAGTTTTGTTTACACGTTTTCTTGAGTAAATTAAGTCTGAAACGTCAAGTGTTTTATTTATGTTGATGATTTTTATTTGTCAAAAATGTAAGGAGTGTTTCTTTTGGATTGCTAAGGAATTCAAAGTGAACGTCTCAGCCGTATCTCGACCTCAGTGTTGGTTCCCTCCACACCAACATCAACAACCCAAAAACTCAACGCAGACTTTTCCAAGTGAGCAGGCGGCCGGTCCAGCAACAAGGTTTACATAAACGCACAAAAACATAAGTAAACGCACGAAAATGTACGTAAGCACGCATGAAAATGTACGTACAAATGCACAAAAATGCCTGTAAAAACGCACAAAAACATATGTAAACACGCACGAAAACGCAAGCTATCGCGGCCAAAAATCCCTAAACATGCACCAAAACATAAACAAAAACGCACGAAAATGCCTGTAAACAAGCGCGAAAACGTACGTAGACAGGCACGAAAACATGCAAACACACAAAAACGCCTGTAAAAACACATGACAACATACGTAAACACCCATGAAAACATACACTAACACGCACCAAAACGTAGGTAAAAACGCACGTAAACATATGCGAACACGCATGAAAATGTACGTATAAATCCATGAAAACGCCTGTAAAAACGTACGTAAAAATGCACGTAAATGTTCGTAAACACACACCAAAATGTACGTATAAACACACAAAAACGCCTGTAAAAACGCATGAAAACATAAGTAACGTGCATAAATACGTACGTAAACACGCACAAAAACATAAGTAAACACACTCACAAATGTACATTAACACGCACCAAAACGCAAGTAATAAATGTATGTAAAAATGCACGAAAACATACATAAACACGCATGAAAACGAACGCACACGCACCAAAACGTACGTAAATATGCACAAAAGTAAACACACACACGAACGTACATAAAAACGCATGAAAACATACATAAACACGCATGAAAACGAACGCACACACGCACAAAAACATAACTGAACACACCCACAAACGAACGCAAACATGCACCAAAACGTACGTAAAAACGCACGTAAATGTTCGTAAACACGCGCCAAAATGTACGTATAAACACACAAAAACGTATGAGAACATACAAAAACACACATAAATACGTACGCAAACACACATCAAAATGTACTTAAAAACGTACATTTACACACACCAAATTGCAAGTAAAATGTAGGTAAAAACTAAAACGTACATAAACACGCACAAAAACATAAGTAAACACACACATACAAACATACATTAATGCGCACCAAATCGCAAGTATAAATCTTGTTCAAAAACATACACGCAGGAATATGTACGTATAAACGCATGAAAACGCCTGTAAAAATGCATGAAAACATTCATAAACACGCACCAATATGTACGTACACACACACACAAACGAACATAAGAGTGCATGAAAACGTACTTAAACACATACCAAAATATAAATTAAAACACAAACATACGTTAACACGCACGAAAACGCCTGTAAACAAGGGCGAAAACGTACGCAGATGCGTACGAAAACATTCAAATGCACATAAAAGTCTGTAAAAACGCATGAAAACATACGTAAACACACATGAAAAAGTACGCAAACACGCACAGAAAACGTATGTAAACACGCACAAAAACATTAGTAAACACACCCTCACAAACGTACTCTAACAAGCACGAAAACGTACGTAAGAATGCACGTAAATGTTCATAAACACGCACCAAAATGTACTTATAAACACACAAAAACGCCTGTAAAAAATGCTTGAAAACATACATAAACACACATAAATACAAACGCAAACAAACACCAAAACGTAGGTAAACACGCACAAAAAAATAAGTAATCACACACACAAACGTACATGAACACGACCAAAACGCAAGTAATAAATGTAGGTAAAAACTCACAAAAACGTACGTAAACAGGCATGAAAATGTATGTATAAACGCATGAAAACGCCAGTAAAAATGAAAACATATGTAAACACGCACCAAAACGTACATAAACAGACAGACAAACGTACATGAAAATGCATGAAAACGTATGAAAACACACACCAAAACATAAATAAAAACACAAACATACGTTAACACGCACGAAAACGACTGTAAACAAGCAAAAAAACATACGCAGATGCGTACGAGAACATGCAAACGCACAAACACGCCTGTAAAAACGCATGAAAACATACGTAAACACGCATGAAATCATATGCAAACATGCACCAAAACGTATGTAAACACGCACAAAAACATTAGAAAACACACACACACAAACGTATGCTAACAAGCACAAAAACATACGAAAAAATGCACGTAAATGTTCGTAAACACACGCCAAAATGTACGCATAAACACACAAAACCGCTTGTAAAAACACATGAAAACGCACGCAAACACGCACCGAAACGCAGGTATAAACATAGGTAAAAACTCACGAAAACGTACGTAAACACACACGAAAATGTACATATTAACGCACAAAAACGTATGTGAACACACACGGTCGGGTATGTTAACACGCACCAAAATGTACGTTAAAAGGCTCGAATATCCACGTAAAGAAATGTAAAATTGCTCAAACATACGTGAACATCCCAAAATGTACGTAAACAGACGCAAACACACCAAACCTACGGAAACGTATGCACAAAAACGTACATAACACACGGAAACGTCCTGAACGCACCACTTTTGACCGACAGTAACGTAATTACCCCATTACTGAAAACATAACGGCGTTACGTAACGTTACTGTTGAGAAGGAATTCATGTCGTGTCCCGGGGGTCTGCGGCATGCCAGTCGTAATTTGTTTGCAGTATCCCTGAGGTGTACCACACTCTAACTAATACTTGTATTATTGCAGCAATTACACAGAGGCCCGATTACGGAACAAGCACGACAGTCTCTCTCTCTCATGCACAAAGAAACAAACGTAAGTGCATGTGTGGTAGCTAGCGGCCCCGGGTTATGTACGCTAGCGAGCGCCGTGTTTCTCCCACAAGCGACTGCAGCGATGCTGTCTGACTGCATCGTATTCCCCCCACCCCCCACGCACCGTGACATCAGGCCACACATTTAGAGCAAAGGATAACGCAGCATTATGTGCTGGGGCCTCCTTGTCGCTATGCTAGGTGCTCGCTGCCGTTAGCTCAGGGCCAATCTGCGATGATAGCCGTGTGCCCGTTAGCATGGCCCTGAGATGCTAACGCCTTCAATCATAGTAACGATAAGGGTGGCCTTGAACTCTTCTCTGTGGACCCGTCACAAGACCGACTTTAGCAACGGCGATAACAGCTAGCTAAAATAAGAAAATGCCATTGACTGAAACGGGTCACGAACTTATGGCTCTTTTCATGAGTACATATGGCTAAAACCATAGCCATGCAAGTATCATCCATAGCATTCCAATCCTGTTGAGCGCATCGTCAAGTCTAGTGCACGCATAGTTAACTTAATGTTCACAATAAAAACCGCTCGGTCCAATATTCTACAGTTTACTGTCAGCACCAGAACGGAGACAGGATCCACTTGTGTTGCGTTTCTCACAAGTTTTATTTGGAAGGAAGAGAGAAGGCTGCGCCCACGATCCGATGTTCGCTGGACGTGGGAAGCAAGTCGCTCTGGTACTCGGATTGTGCTCCAAACGTGGAAGTGGATCTTCCGTGGCGACCGATGGCGGTGTCAGGGACAGAAAAAGTGGGTCAGTAGCCGGGACAGAGAGCAAAAACGTGGTCGGGTCGGAAGCGAGGCGTAAGTCAGAAAAGGAGAGAGACGTGGTCGGGACGGGAGAGCAGACGTGGTCAGGATCAAAAACGGGTCGAAGCCGGGGACAGACAGGAGCAAAAAAACGGGAAAGGTCGAAAAAGGCTTGCCTAGTGGTCACTGAGGTTTGCATACGGACTGACAACAGGGGATTGACAGGACTGGGTTTGAATACTGATCGGGAGCCAATCAGAACCCGCAGCAGTTGGCGCCAAAAGAGCGAGCATAGCTGAGTCACATCAGTAATCATGACAGCTTACAGTCAAGGTATCGCACCAACGGACCCTATTTTGGCTGTAAATCGCTAAATATTCCTTTATATGGAAGCTCAAGAAGCAATTTAGGTTCACTATTGAGACACTTTATGATGGAAAGCCACAGAAAAACTGTAAACACCCAGAAACGCCAGCCAATCACACATACCCATTTGATCGGGTGAGTGGTATTGTAGACGGAGGTATGCACACAGTGCGTTTCTCTCTGCTCCACGCCGTCTGCACTGACGGTAAATATGTCAGTATCCTCGTTTGTAGTCTTGTGAGACATTTTTTTAAATGAACCCTGCTTTCACCTTGGTTTGGAATAAATATTTCTGAAAATTAATGAAAATTAAAATGGACTTCAATATAAATTGTATTTTGTAAATACCAAGTTATAGTTATTAGAGGTTGTGTCAACCACTAAAACAAATTTCAGTCAAGAAGTAAATTAACTAGAAAATCACAATGACCCATCACGAGTGAGCTATTATCAGAACCTGTACGAGGGCTACTCATGTTTTCTCACGGGGCTACCTGGTGCGCGCATGAACATTTTGATTTGGATTGAATTTTGATTTTCTTATTTTAACACACAGAAAAATAAAGTGTCATGATTACTCGTGGCACTTGCTTGTGCCCGCTCGTTTGGCACCAGCTGCTGCTGGTTACCTAATTGGTTCTCCCTCCTATTTAAGCTCAGCGCTCTCACTAACTCTTGGGCAGTCCGTCAGCGAACCTCTGTTTACACAAGGCAAGCATTTCTACTCTGACCTCCGTCGGTCCCGTTATGTCACCCGTATCCCACTCGTCTGTTCCTGATCTCCCCGTTTGTCTCCGGCTACCACCAATTTTTGACCACCGACCACGTTCTGATCTCCCGTCCCGGCTAACGACCCGGTTTTGACCACCGACCACGTTCTGAGCTCCGTCACGGCTAACGACACGTTTTTCCTGTTTGACCACGCTACGATCTCCCGCTCCCGAAGATCCACTTCCGCATTCCGGACACGCTCCGATCCCGTGAGCGGTTTGCTTCCCACGTTACGCGATTGGGTCTACCCTTTGTTCTGGTTCTGACATAAAGATTGTCATCTATTCAGTTCTGGCAGTCACTGACCTGAATTCAGCGCATATTTTCACTAAGGCAGCCGCTGGCCGATTATAATAATAGCATACTTCAGTGGCTAGCTTCATTTTAGCCGGTAGCATCGATTATAATAGTTAATGATAACGATAAAACCGAAAATAATAATGGTAATAGCTTGTCCAAATTGGAAAATTTAATATATTTGATCGAGAAGAAGTTGTGATCTAAAAAACTTGGAAGATCTCCGGATAGTCTCTCTTCTGTTCCAGCAGTCTCTATCCTGGATTGACTGCATATTTTCGCTATGCAGCCGCTAGCCACGTTAGCTAATAGCATCGCTTTTGTGGCTGGCTTCGTTTTAGCAACAAGCTTCCAATCATTTGGGAAACGTCACAAGAAGCAACTTAGGAAAATGTTTATGGATTTTAATGACTTATCTGGCACAAAACCTCTAGTGTCAGGACCAGAACGTAAACAGGACCCAATTGCGTTACGTTTCTCACAAGTTTTATTGGAGGAAAGAGAAAGGTCTGCGCCCACGATTCGGTGTTCGCTGGATGCGGGAAGCAAGTCGCTCTGAACACAGAAGTGGATCTTCCGTGGCGAGCGATGGCGGTGTTGGAAAGGGAAAAAAACGGGTCAGTACCCGGGAATGGGAGAGCAAAGCGTGGTCGGGGAAGGAAACGAGTCGTAAGCCAGAGCGGGAGAGTAGAAGTAATCGGGGGACAAAAGAGGTTCTAAGCCGGGACGGGAGGACAGACGTGGTCAGGAGCAAAACAGGTCGTAGCCGAAGACAGATGGAAGTAGAAATGGGACAGGTGGGAGTCAGGGTCGAAAAAGGCTTGCCTTGTGAAAACAAAGGTTTGCAGACAAAAGGGGACAGACAGGACCTGGTTCAAATACTGACAGGGAGCCAGTCACAACCCACGGCGGGTGGCGCCAAAAGAGCGGGCACAGCTGAGTCACATCAGTAATCATGACATCTAGAGCTGGGGTCTCAAACTCAATGGAGTTGGGGTCTGCCGAATCTAGGATCCTGGTGAGGTTGGGCCAAATGGCCTTTTCCACAAAAACATCCCGCTCTTCTTAAAGGGACAGTGTTTCATATTGGTCCACTAGATGTCGCTATAAGGTGTCGTGTAACCCAAAATGAGTCCAAGGAAGACTACTAACTACGGTGGCTTAAATTCAGCGAAAATTACCCTTTTCTTTTCTTTTCTACCAGTTTTCTCAAAGAAAGACAAACAGAAGAGAGCATATTTTTTGGAAAAATGTATAGAAAAATAAGGAAGAAGAAATAATAAAAAGAGACAAAATATAAGTTGGGGGAAAGAAAGGAAAATTGAGACAAAAATAGAAAAAAAAGAAAAAAGAAAAAAAAGGAGTCTTTTTCCTTTTATTTTTAATTTTCTTATTTATCCTCTTTTTCAAAAGTGATTGAGTCACTTTGAGTCTCGTATTGTGTCTTTTGTGCTTTTAGCAGTCATTTTTGGTGGTCCGACAGAATAAAGCAACATCTAATGGGCAAATAATACACACTGCCCATTTAACTTTTATACTAAGAAGGGCACCTCAAACTATCATCCTAGTGGTCGCAAATGGTTCAGGGCCGCGAGTCTGCTCTAGAGGGCACCAATCGGGGGGAGTGGCTGAACTGCGCACAAATGTCTCCAATCTCTCCTTACCTGACTTTCATTATCCCTGGGCTTTATATTGACTGCTCCAACAACACAGGCTGTCAGGTCCTATCAGCGTTTTTTCCTGTTTGTTAGTTCTTATTTGGACATTTTTTGGTTTGTTATTTTACACTTGATTGATTGAATTTGCCAAGTGCCATGACACTGAATCACTGAAATCAGTGACATTAAGCTGTAGAAGGCGAGTTACACTGAAAGACAGAGCAATAGCAGCTAACAAAGGTGCCTAGCGGCAAGCCATAGCTTGCAACCAAGTGGCCAGGAAAGGAAACCGTAAAAAAGGGGAAGATGCTGAATCATAAAATTCAGAGATGTTCGCTTCAGCTGTGGAAGGCAAGTGACACTGAAGGACTGAGCAGAAACAGCTAATGTTAAGAATAGTGGCTACATCAAGCGGCTAATATGAATGGCTAGATAAAGAAACAGTGAAAAAAAGGTGGAAGATGTCCAAAACATGAAACTCTGCAACAGTCGCTTCAATAATCAAACAGTGGAGGGCGAGTTACACTGAAAGACCAAGCAGGAGAAGCTAACAATAACACTAGCGGCTAGCAGCGAGAAATAGCTTGCAACCGAGTGGCAAATAGGAGTGGCTAAAGAAGGAAACAGTGAAAATGTGGGGAAATCCCTGAATGACGGGACCCGGCCACTGTCACATTTGTGGCTCAGCTGTGAGCAGTAGGTGGCTGGTAAGCGCTAAAATACCATTGGGATAAGCTAGCTTCCCTTGATCACCGTTCGGGCTCTCGTGGTTGTATCGATAGTTAAGGGAACTTCTCAGATCAAGTGACAAATCAAGGACAACCATTGGCAACCTCATCTTAGCACCACAATTTTGCATTCTCCAAGTCGACATTATTCCACAAATGTCGTTTCCTAGCCAAGAAAGATCCCACTGCGTCCAAAATGGCGGGCCAAACCCAAAATACGAAACAGTGACTTGCACTCAGCGGAGGCAGAGGGAGGCGGTGCCTCACCGGTTGTCATGGAAATAGAAAATAAAAAACATAGGAGACTGTTATATCTTTTCAGTGATAAAATCTTAAATTACCTTTGTTCATTTAACATTCTGTATGTAAGAACCAGGCATCTACTGATTTTAAAAGGTAGTGTGTGTAACTTCAAAATGACGCCATCTTCTGGCTGGAATAATTATTGCAGTCTCTGTCCAGCTCCCTTTATTGCAAGTAAGTAAATCTCTTAAATGTGATTGAATAAACTTCTTTTTAAAATATTTTTGTGGGTTCGGGTTAGTATTTGGACTGAATTTAAAACAGTCCTTCTCTCACTTGCACCATTTTCATCCCGGAATAATAGAGAACCAAGAGCAAGCTTGTGACATCACTCTCCTCCCTCACGTCCTTTAGGGTGAAGCGCTCCGTGCCCGCAACACTGAGGGTAAAAGTAAGAATAAAGCAGATAGGTGCCAACGGGGAAAACTACGTAAAGGCTCTTTGAGCTCAATTGGGTAATGTTAACACATACTTAATCAAGAAAATATTTGATTTTGAACTGATTAAGGACACCTCAAACGACTGGTTATTTTACTTTGCATGAATACAATTAGTACGTAATGTGCTGAGCATTTGCAGATGCTGAGTGAAGCATGCAATTCTCCTGCCTCGTGGCAGAGGGCGATAGCGAGACCAAGGATTTTGATTTGGTGCACAAATCAGAACTAGTGATAGTATTAGCAAGCCAAGCCATCCAGTCATTTTTTTATTTATTTCTCCTATTCTAATACTGTGCTGAGCGTGTGTAGATATAGAGAGAGGCACGCAATTATCTTGCCTCATGGCAGAGGGCGATAGTGAGACCTTATTTGGGACCCACCTCAGCCCCAAACAATAATAAGTGATAGTATTAGCCTGCTTACAGAAAATCAAGCTATCCAGTCATTTGTTTCATTTAGAATGGACTTTTCATATCATATTTTCATGGCAAAATTCAAGCACTTTTTAAGGACTTTCAAAGGCATTTATATATGCGTTATTTTATCTAGCGTGTTATCAAGACATATGCTTTTTAGATCTTGAGTAAACCACTAGAATATTGTTTTTTAGTCATCGCTTCCTGTATTAGTGTGGGGTAAAAATGACTATTATGTTGCATACATTTTCAGTTACAGTAAGTTCTTCAATTACAATTCACCACTGGGAAACACTAGCTTAAATGTATATAACATAAGAAATGTTCATAATTGGGCAGCACGGCGGCGCAGCGGTTAGCGCTTGTGCGGCACAGTTCATGTCATGGGAACCTGTCGTGGGTTCAAATCCAGCTCCAGACTTCCTGTGCGGAGTTTGTATGTTCTCCCCGTGCTTGCGTGGGTTTCCTCCGGGCACTCCGGTTTCCTCCCACGTTCCAAAAACATGCATTTCAGGTGGATTGGCCGGTCCAAATTGTCCCTAGGTGTGAATGAGCGAATGAGTTGCCTGTCCCTGTGTGCCCTGCGATTGGCTGGCAACCAGTTCAGGGTGTCCCCTGCCCACTGCCCGGAGATGGCTGGGATGGGCTCCAGCCCCCCCGCGACCCTAATGAGGATAAGCGGTACGGATAATGAGAGATGAGATGTTCATAATTGCACAAATTCCATAATACACTTTTCACAGTCCCCTGTTTAAGTGTAACATGCGTATGTCTTTTTGGGTGTAGGGGGCGATGTCGCTTCAAAGGGCAATGCCATACAAACTAATGCCAGCTACTGTTAATCACAAGAGAAGAAGAGAGGTCAAGTCATGTTTATTTGTAACGCCCTTAATCACAAATAGTCTCAAAGGGCTGCACAGACCACAGATTATTGCAAACCACAGACTATTATGACACCATCCCCTGATCTAAAACTGACATGAGGGCAAGGAAAAACTCAAAAACCTCAAGTCGAGTCATGTTTATTTGTGACGCCCTTAATCAGGAGTCTCAAAAGGCTGCAAAGACCACACACTATTATGATACCTTCCTCTGATCTAAAACCTACATGAGTGCATGGAAAAACTCAAAAACCTCAACATGAGGAAAATGAAGAAACCTTGAGAATGGACAGCACATGTGGTCATCCCCCTTCCAAGATGACCAGGCTGCAATGGATGTTGCAATAACAAATAATACACATCATAGAGAAGTTGAAGAGAAAAAAAGATATCAGACTATGAGGATAAATGACAAAGTTTCAATGTTGATGCATTTACTTGATTATAAAGGAAACAAAATTGGTGTCAGATCACCCTACGGTAGGATGTCTCATCAGAGTACGGCATTTCGGCAAAAAGAGAAGTAACTGAAAGAGAAAGAAATGGAGAAAGGAAAAGACAAAGGGAGAGAGATTAAGAGAGAAATAATGGGAGAAGAGAAAAAGAGAGACAGAGAAGGAAAGAGATAGAGGGGGGAGAAAAGAGAGAGAGAGAAAAGACAGAGAAAAAGAGTGCGAGAAAGAGAGAAAGTGAGAATGAGCAAAAGAGAGGAATGGAAAAGAGGAGAGAGAGAGAGAGAGAGAGAGAGAGAGAGAGAGAGAGAGAGAGAGAGAGAGAGAGAGAGAGAGAAATACTGGGATAAGAGGAAAAGGGAGACAAAGAGGGAAAGAGATAGAGGGGGAGAAGAGAGAGAGAGAGAGAGAGAGAGAAAGAAAAGACAGACAAAGAGAAGAGAAAGAGAGAAAGTGAGAGGAATGGAAAAAAAGGAGAGAAAGAGAGAAACAATGGTAGAAGAGAAAAAGGGAGACAGAGAGGGAAAAATAGAGGGGGAAGAAAAGAGAGAGGAAGAAAAGAAAGAGAAAAAGAGTGTGAGAAAGAGAGAAAGTGAGAGTGATAAAAAAGAGAGGAATGAAGAAAGGGAGAGAGAAAAACAAGATACATGTAAAGAAGAGTGGGAGAGAAAAGAGAGAAAGCAAGAGACAGAGAGAGAGAAAAAATTACAGCTGCAGTTGCTTTGCGAGTGGCGCCTGGATGTTGAGACCTCAGGTGGACATTTTTACAACTGCAGCTCATTTTTGTCCTGTGTTTCTTTCCGCATTGTCTTGCGGACTGGATCATATGAAATGGCAAAGCTATGCTATGTGAGAGCAGCGTCGTCGTCATTTTCAAGCAAATGTGTCGAGAAACACGGCAACCCTTTCCAGCCTTTACAAGCAGTTCACCCAAAATTCAAGCACTTTTCTACCCTTGAAAACACAACGTATCACCAGACACCAAAGTCACGTCAACGATCTGGACCACGACCCCCCTCCGACAACACCCCCCCTGCATGTCCTCACCTGAGGCAGGGCGGCGTTAATCTGCCTTTGCAGCACGTCCCTCTCGTGCAGCGCCCCCTGCAGTTTGCTCTGCGACTGGATGAGGGTCTCTTGGGTCTCCCGCAGGGACTCGAGGAGCTTGTCCCTCTCGTCCAGCATGTTCACCATCAACTGCTCGAAGTTGGCCTCCTGCTCGTTGGGGACCCCGCCGCCGGTACCCCCGCCGCCGCCGATTCCTCGCGGGGGAGCGGCCGAGTCCCCCTCGCTGATGGTCGGCATCACCTCGCACATCATCTCGGCCCTCTCGGTGCCCGCACTGTCAATTCCAGGCGGGTTTGTGCGTTGCACGCAACCCCGGCCGTGCGTTTCAATCAATTCGTGCAGAATTCAACGCATGGCGCGCGTTCACGCACGTCCTTTTTACCTTAAAGATCCAAAAGATGCAGGGGGCGTCGAGTTTTCATCCTCCCGAAGAAGAACCACCCAAGCCGGCTTGCCATGCACTCCCCCCTCGCTCACATGTACCGGAGCCGGCGTGAGGTGATTGACAGCTCAGGCGCGCACCCGCCGGCGCTCGGAGGGGCGGGGTCCGCGTGCACGCCCCGGATCATAGTAGGCTTCCGAAAGATCCGCGACGGAGAAACGTCTGACTTGCTCTTGACGTGCGCGTGTGCAGATGCGTGAGAAGAGTCCGCCTCGCGAGCACGTGCACGGCTCTCTCTCGCGCGCGGGCGTCGGATCATGCATGCGCATCCGTTGCACGCTTGCACAGCACTCCCTGCTGGTTTTCAATGGAACTGGAATTCTGTATAATTATTTTGTTGCAGTATTTTTGTATTACAGTATTGCTGTATTATTTTATGCTAGTATTTTTCTAATATTTCCATTGTTGCATTTTTGTAGTTTTTTGTAATCATATATTTAGTTCATGTCATGGGAACCTGTCGTGGGTTCAAATCCAGCTCCAGACTTCCTGTGCGGAGTTTGTATGTTCTCCCCGTGCTTGCGTGGGTTTCCTCCGGGCACTCCGGTTTCCTCCCACGTTCCAAAAACATGCATTTCAGGTGAATTGGCCGGTCCAAATTGTCCCTAGGTGTGAATGAGCGAATGAGTTGTCTGTCCCTGTGTGCCCTGCGATTGGCTGGCAACCAGTTCAGGGTGTCCCCTGCCCACTGCCCGGAGATGGCTGGGATGGGCTCCAGCCCCCCCGCGACCCTAATGAGGATAAGCGGTACGGCTGATGAGATGAGATGAGATATTTCTGTAATAGTATTTCTGTATTTGTCAAGTACCAGAACAGGATCAGGACCCAAACGCATGACGTTCTCACACAAGACTTTTATTTTCTGGGAAATGGAGAGTCATGCACGTTAGGCGGTTTGGCGTGGAAAGGCAGGAAGCCAGAGACCGATGAGATTGATTCCAATTGCCCGAGTTGATATTGGACAGATGGGGTCGATACCAGGCAGAAAGGATAGATAATGAAACAGGATAGCGAAAATAAACAGGAAAAACAGGACAGGAACGAAAACTGAAAAGATTAATAAACTGGACAAAAATTGATGGGAACCAAACTGGAAACCAATATTAAACTGGACAAAAAAAACGGGAACAATACCTGACTGGAAATACCAACAGGAAAACAGGACGGAGTCAGAACCCACGTCTTGCGGGGCCGAAGTTCGTAGACGACCAACTATGAGAGAGCGCACTGAGCTTAAAAAGACGGAAAGCCAATCTGTTAATGAGCCGCAGCTGGCGCCACACGGGCGGGGCCAATTGGGCGCCATGACAACCGTGACAGTATTAAAATACATTATATATATATATATATATATATATATATATATATATATATATATATATATATATATATATATATATATATATATATATATATACATTATAGTATTTTCGTAGTATTTTAGTGTTTCTTTTTCTTTTCAGAATGAAAACAAAATAATAGAATTGGTCCGTTTTCAAACATAAAAATTTACATTTAGTTTTGTCGTGATTTTTCTAGTATTTTTTCTGTATTTATGTATTAGTATTTTGGAGTAGTATTTCTCTAATAGTATAGCTGTAGTACTACCTTTTGTAGTATTAATGAAGTATTTTATTACTTTCAAAATGAAAGAAAAATAATAAATATGGTCCCTAATTTTAAGCACTAAAATCAATATTTAGTTTTCTAGTAATGTTGTAGTATTTCTGTCACGTCCAGAACCAAGTGTAGACCCAATCGCGTAACGTTTCTCACAAATTAATTGAGATAATGAGGAAAGGCAGCTCCCGCGTCCAGCGAGCACCAAGCCGCTCACGGAATCAGAACGTGTTCCGAATGCGGAAGTGGATCTTCCGGAGCGGGAGATCGTGGTGTCTAAGGTGGAAAAAACAGGTCGATAGCCGGGACAGGAGAGCAAAAACGTGGTCAGGATCAAAACAGGTCGTAAGCCAGGACGGGAGAGCAAACGTGGTCAGGATCAAAAACTGGTCGTAAGCCTGAACGGGAGAGCAAAAGTTGTCGGGATCAAAAACAGGTCGTAGCCGGAGACAAACGGGCAGATCAGGAACGGACGGGTGGAAAAACAGGTGCAAAAAGCGGGACCGACGGAGTCAGAAGGCTTGCCTTGTAACAACAGAGGTTTGCTGACGGACTGACAACTGGTGAGTAAAAGGGCTGGGCTTAAAAAGGGACAGGGAACCAATCAGGTAGGCCGGAGCGACTGGCACCAAATGAGCGGGCACAGATGATCCAAATCAGTAATCATGACAATTTCTGTATGATAGTATTGCTGTAGTAAAATGTCTGTAATATTTCTGTCATATTCTGTAGTCTTTCGCTAGTATTGATCTTGTTGCATTTATATAATATGTTTTTTTAATGTTTCTGTAGGACAGTAATATTTATTTAGGTATTGCTGCAATAGTGTTTTTGTAGTAATTTTGTCGTAGTATTTTTGTATTATAGTATTGCTGTATTAGTATTTTCGTCGTATTCTGTAGTAGTATTTATGTTGTTTTTCCCTGTATTAGTATTTTTGTCGTAGTATTTCTGTATTATAGTATTGCTGTATTAGTATTTTCGTCGTATTCTGTAGTAGTATTTATGTCGTTTTTCCCTGTAGTAGTATTTTTGTCGTAGTATTTCTGTATTAGAGTATTGCTGTATTAGTATTTTCGTCGTATTCTGTAGTAGTACTTATGTAGTTTTTCCCTGTAGTAGTATTTTTGTAGTATTTCTGTAGTATGATTCGTGTGCACGTGTACAGACGCGCAGGTAAGGTCCACCTTCGTCACACACGCGCGCATCTCATCATGGTTGAAGGCATGGTTGCGGTTAACGATCGCGCACGCCTCCTGCTGGTTACTCAATGGAACTGGAATCAAGTCCATGTTTGTGTGTTTTGTCTATTCTCTTGTTACAGCGGCAAGATGACGAAAAATTATGTCAGTTCTAGGCTTTGATTTTTGCATTCCGGAGATGGAATAAGAGCTTGCTCTGTCCACTCCACGCATCGGCCCGGTATTGCAGTACCTCCGGGAACGGTGCATTCGCAATGATCGCAACAAGGCTTTAGGGCTAGGACCTTAGCTTGGCCTTTTGGCTGAGAGAAGTGTCCGGGCTCCTAGGCTTTGTAGCGTATTATGAACTGACCGATAACGGATAATGAATAATGAATAACGAAGATAGATAAATAACCCTTAAAAACCCCAAAACCCCATACTGTAAGTCATTACGCTAATCTTTTTTCTGTTTTGTCTTCATATATAAAAAAAGGAGTCCCCAACCGCTTTTGATCAAGTCAAGTCATGTTTATTTGTACAGTATAGCGTCTAACATAAGTTGGTAGAGTGGCCAAAAGATTTACTCAGGTAAAATTACTCATGCTTCAAAATAATACGACTCAAGTAGAAGTAAAAAGTAGTCATCCAAATCATTACTTGAGTAAAAGTACGACTCAAGTACCGAGTAACGTCTTATGTATTGATTTTTTTTTCTCAAGGCAATGATCCCCTAATCTTAAAACCAAACGGAACCCAAAATAAATGACATTATTAACACTTATCCAACATTCCTTCATTTCGTCTGACTAGTGTACTCTCGCGAGATTGTGACAATGTGACGTCATTCCATGATGGCAGAAGATCCTGGCGGGTTTCTTTTCAATATCTTTCTCCTTGTTTTTCCCTTTCCTCCATTTCAACTCGCCATTGAGACATGGCTGAATTCGCAGGCGCGTTGAAGGTCCGTGGAGCATTAGTGTCGACATGCCCAAGAAAGGGAACCGAAAACGGATGAAATTCAGGGCTGGGGACGTTTGTTTGGAATCAGGTACGTGGGTAGCTTGCAAGCTAGCTAGCTTCAGAAAAACTAGCAATTCCGACATTTTAATTTTATTTTTGGTTAAACTAAATGTTTCTGTTAAACTTTATAAATGAGATGTGCAATATTTGATGGTCGTTATTAATGGGTAAACTGCACAACGTTAGAGGTATGTCATAACAGGATATCCTAGATTTCATACGTAGAATGATCTTTACAGCTTCAATTTTGATTATTATTATTACACGCTGTCATGAATAATTAAATGTATGAAATCGATTTAAAAATACAACCTCGTACAGTAGACCATCGGAAACGTAATAAAGTTTACTGAATATAAAAAGAAACTACTTTAAACACAACCTAGTAGAGTAGACCCCGGGATACGGTGGCAGTGAAATTGCTGTATAGTGGAGGATAGAAACATGGTAATTAGCAAATGCGTTTCAACCTTTATTTCCATGGTTAGCATGTTTTTGCTTCTCCAATTAGCATCACTAGAAGTTTTGGGATCCAAAGCAAATAGATACATTGAGTGTTTCATAGACACTGGGAATTGTACTGCATATGTGTTTTCTTAATCTTTGTTCTGTGTTTTGTAAAAATAATGTACACAAAATACAAAAAAAGGTTTATTTTTCATTTTAGTGAAGATGGCATAATTATTTTTTGGTAAAATAACAATCAGGCTGGAAAAAAACAGTAGAGAAAATACAATATTGTATAACCGATTCGTCTTTAGAAAACACAGATTCTGAACACGATGAAAAGTGAAAGGCATTGTGGGAGGTGGTTTGGCTGGTTCATCATGCCGTGACACAAATTTTTATGATTTTGGTCACGCAGAAGAATAAATTGTTAATGTCTTAAGTGGGAAAAATGTGCTAAAGAGGGGCCGAAAAAACAGCGGAATCGCTGTTCCAGCGGCCCACTGTTCTTATTATTAACAAATGAATACATGACCACTGAATTAATATTAAGTTGCTTGAAAAATTCCACCCAGTATGCATTTTATTTTGAAAGCATTCAGTATGACTATGCCCTTTCTATCCCTCATCAGTGACTGTTGCTGATTATGCAAACGCTGATCCGTCAGTCGTGAAGTCTGGCAGGGTTAAAAAGGCTGTTGCAAATGCAACTGAAAAAGAAGGTACTTACCCGCTGATGCACTAACATTTGTTTTTTGTCCCTGAACTTGAGCGATTTACCTTTCAGTCAAACTACTGTGTGGCCTGGAAGCATCTCAAGGTGCGGTAGAAGAAGTCCTTTCTTCGGCCGGGAGTGTGAAGATCGATGGCTTGGACAGCAGCGATGACCTTGAAGATGCTGACTCTGAAACTAAAGTGATGAGCAAGAAGAAGAGCAAGAGGAGAAAGGGTGAGAGAGCACTGTGGGGGGAGGAAAAGTGATTCCGGATTCAAAATGAAAACTGATATTAAAACTTGCAAAGACATTGCTCCTATCGTATCATTTTGCACAGACTTACAAAGTTGTTAGGAGTGAATGAAGAAAGAGAAAGGCACTCTAGGGGGTAGTTTAGTTCAGCCAATAGCATATCAGAGAACAATAGAATAAATACAATGCATTATAGTTTAAAAAGAAATTTGTCTTTATTAATTATTGAAATGCTTTTAGATACTTTAGTTTGTATGTGTCTGATGTGTGTTTTCCAGTTTAATTTATTGTCTATTATGACCCCTAAAAACTTAATTTCTGTTTCAGTGTCTATTGCAGCACCATCCACGTTTACTTCTGAATATTGATAATAATTTTAAGAATTTGTTGTTGATGTGGTATCGTGGATAAAATGATTTAAAGAGGGGAGAAATGAAAAATCATATTTCACACCATCAAGTGAAAATGTCTTAAGGCGAAGACGTCATATCCTACTGTATTCTTTTTTTTCTCCTGTCTGAAGTGTTTGTGCACTTCCAGAGAACAGCGAGAGCAATGTGGGACAAGAGTATCCGGTGGACATCTGGCTGGTGCTTTCCTCTTATATTCGCCCCGAAGATGTCTGCAGATTCTCTCTCATTTGTAGAAACGCTTGGATGGTCACGTGCACTGCTGTTTTTTGGACCAGGCTTTACAAAAGGTGTGCAATTGCCATTTGAAATGCCTTTCTTTTACATTTATTCCGTTACATTTTGGGGGGATTAAATCACCGTATTTTTCGGAATATAAATCGCACCAGCCAGAAAATGTGTAATAAACATCTTTAAGTCGCACTGGAGTATAAGTTACATTTTTGAGTGAGATTTAGTTGAACAAAACCAAAAACATACATGTCATCTTAAAAGGCAACTTGAAATAAAAAATAATGTCCTCCTGTGTGAAATGCCCCCCCTAGCATTTTCACAACCGTAATAGACGGTCTCAATTTTGGGGCATTAATTGGAACAGTAAAACACAAAGCATTTGCACCTTGTATAAAAATCAATTTTTAGTAAGTTGAAAATATTTACTTTGGCAAAATCCCCAAAAAACATTGTATGCTATGGGGATCGAATCAGAGCAGTGACAACAAAAGGTCTGACACTCAATCACTAGACCACCAGCGGTACAGATGGCATATGAAATGGCATTAGAGCTTATCCCATGATCACACTATTTTTACTCTCTATGCTGCAACCATGATTTGCATAGTGCATTCTCATAGGTTTAATCGTCTCTTCACTTCTTCATCTGTGCGTCAATAACTTCTTGGATTAATGTGTGCGTACAAGCCTGTATAGTGTTTCGTTGAAATACTATGTTTTTTCCATTCTCATTTGTTAGCGTCAAAATATAAAACTATGGCTGTTTTCCCTTTTTCCCTGTTTATATTAAGGCATTACAGGGCAGATGTCGACCTGCCGTTTCGTCTCCAACCCGATTGCATCGACAGAATGTGCAGCCTCAAAGCCCGTGTTATTCGCTCTCTCTTCCATCTGTACGAACCGTTCATCTCACGCATCTCCAAAATTCCGTCCCTCCCGGAGTCTACCCCCAATGCCTTGCTCAATTCTAAGGTGAGTTTGGCTTTTAGACAAAACAAATACTTTTTTTAACATTCTCAGAGGAATTGAAAGTTAATTTGATATGTTTTTTTTTTACCTTTTTGCCTCAAATGCTTGACAAGATCTTATCTGTTAAGGGAACAAAAGAGTTTCACTCATTGAGAATGAGAAAGCTAAAGGATTTAAACGGAACAGATCCTATCAAGTCATTTTTATTTGTGACGCCTTTAATCACAAAAAGTCTCAAAGGGCTGCTCAGACCAATGACTAATACAGACTATTATGACGCCATCAACTGATCTAAAACCTACATGAGGGCAAGGGAAGACTCAAAACCTCAGCTTTAGGAAAATAATGAAACCTTAAGAAGGGACTGCATCTATTCAAATTGGAACTAATTCAAGTCCACTTGTTTACTTTTGAACATATTTTATGCAGTCTGCAATAGTAGTGATTCATACTACAGTAGATCCCCAGAATACGTCATGAATCCGTTCTGAGGTAGGTTAATCAGCTAACACTTCCACTTGCAAGGATTTTCCTTCCCGTAGAAGATAAAATCGCCCCTCTATTCTTAATGATTGTCCCTATCGTAATAAATCGCATGCCTTCTTCATATTTTTTCATATATATATATATATATATATATATATATATATATATATATATATGCACTAACACCGAAAAGTTTTAGGACACAAAATAATTTGGTTTCCGTGTCATATAGTGAGAACAATTCTGTAAAAAGGGGTCGAAAATATGTCTTGTGTCTAACGTCATTAGGTAGGGTCGTCGTATCCCAAGGTGTCATCGTGTATCACATTTAGTTATAATTCATGAAGAAGTATTTCTACATCATGGCTCAAAATCTTTCACTGTGAAAGCAACGAAAAAGCTCCACGATTTGCTATATCTAATGGGACTTTTTTTCCACAGTGTTTATTGTTCTGGGTAAGAAAGGTGACTGAAGAAATGTGGGAGTTTAACTTCAAATTTTTAAAGCAGGTAAGAGTTCGGTCTAACACACTGATGCTTTATGACCTTTAATCATCTTTTTTTTGTTTATAAACAGGGAAACAAGAAGAATCGTCGCACAAAGCCCTTAGGCATGCCCAAACAGTATGAAGACGTCCACACAAATTCGGATTTAGACTGTTATATGCTTCAAGTGTCGACGCACAACTTCATCTTCACTCCTGTGGTCATGGGCATGACACTTAGCCTGGTGGGTCTGATTTTTCTATTGTCATACTCATGAAAATACATAAGACCCCGGAATACGGCATTATTCGGTTCTTTGGTGGAGACAGCAAAGTGAAATTGTTGTATAGAAATCTATAGTAATGCTAGCTAATGTGTTCTGAAAACCCGGGTTCCTCTGACGAAAACATTAAAATAACAAGTATACAGGCAAACAATAAAATAACTTAATAAAGACATTCCTGTAAAAGAAAAATATTGTATTTACCCTTGGTGTGACGTAGAGTTTGTGAGTGGATGCACAGGTTGGGAGACAGCAGATTGATAATGAAACTATATTTAAAATATACACTTGTAAATATTTTCATGCATTTAGAAGTCGTTGCTTTAACCTTCTCATTTGTAATAGTAGTCACGATCGTTGATTGGTTATGGTCATGCGATCTAGGGAGGTTTGTGATGCTTGTGCCTTCCGCCTATTTTTCTTGATAATTTCTTGATTATTGTAAGTTTTGGTTATCGTTATCATGTTTTGCTTCTTCCTTTAGCATCACTTCAGCCCACAGTGAATAAATACAATGGAAAAAATACACAGGCTTCGTACAGGTGTTTGGAATCTTTGAAAGTGCTTGAATTTTAGTTTTGTGTTTTTAAGGCTTGAAAAATGCTTGAATTTTGGTTGAAGTGCTTGTAAACACTTGAAATTATTGCCATATTTCACAACAAGTCTGCTTAAAAATGACGCTGACACTGCTCTGTGGTGGCTTTGCTTTGCTATTGCATTTTTTCCCCACTCCATTCCACCCCATTATTACCCAAGACCTGTAGAGCACTTTCCGTGCTTGTAAAAAGTGTGACGTAGCCATGCTACAAGCGCATTTTTTAAACAGAATGGCTAAATTCATGTCAGTTTATTGTAGCCCATTGCGACAAAAAGAGCGTAGATCACGAATAGCTCAAAATAGCACAAATTATGTGCTAGCAGCAAGAAAGTGACTTTATTTTAGTCATCAAAGTTGAATGAATGAATATATTAAAACTTTATTTCAAACATTACAAAATAAAACAGGAGAAAAACAATGACTCAACAACTAAAATAATGTTAACATAACATGTTTGAAAAGGGGTAGTAAGAAGCAGACACTTATTTTCCCTACCCCTTCATCTTCCCTATTAATTTCAGATTCAGATCTACTTTATTGTCATTCTAGTACACGCGTATACAGAACGAATTGACGATACATCTGACCCGCAGTTTCCTTGAATGTACAGATATAAATAAAATGTTGTATTGATTGCGCCTGTTTTGATTCTTAATATAACAAAATCTCACGGATAGACATAGATCGGATATCAATAATTATAGTAATAACAATAGTCACATATGTTATACACTAATCATCGTAGTACCCATCTACTAACGTTATAATGCTACTCCCATGTTATTTTCGCTACTTTTGTGATTTATTGTTTTTTTGCTTACTTTTTCAGTGCCTTGCAACACTTGTAGCACTTTGGATTACTTTCTATCCTATGGATATGTGGAATTTTTTTTATTTTTTTTTGTGAATTTCCCTTCGGGGATGAATAAAGTATCTATCTATATCATTGTGACACCAATGATTATGACAACAATAGCAATAATAACAGTTATGATATCATAATAGTAACAATTGGAACAAGGTTAACTGTAGTTGTAAACACAGTATTTCCAATCTCTAGTATCACTCATACCCCATTTTCTTCATCTCTGTATTCTGCCAGTAATGTTTTTTTGTATTTAAATTTGAACACGTGAATAGTTGGACATTGTTTGATCTCGTCTAGTAAATTGTTCCAAAGCTTGACTCCACACACAGTCACACAGATACTTTTCCTGGTTGTTCTCACCTTTGGGATTTTGAATTTACAACAGCCTTTTAAGTTATAATTTCCCTCATTTCCCAAAGTCAACCAAATTAAAAAACCTTTTTCTAATCAGCGCAGGGTTTTCACCTTTTAAGGCAATGGAAAAAGTGACCTTGAAAGTGCTTGAATTTGGCCAATATAAAGGTGTACGAACCCTTAACACGGCAGTAAGGTTTGGTGGGGGCGCCTTATCCTCGGTGTTCCCTGTATTGTGATTTTGTTTGCTAACTAAACCGTGTTTTCATTTTTTTTAATCGCCTAAACGAGCCCTTTCCTCTGTGTGCCGTCGTAGTTCACAATCAACGTCAGCACGGACATGCGGCATCACCGCGTCCGTCTGGTCTTCCAGGACTCGCCCATCATCCATCGGGGAAAGAAAAGAGGCGATCACGGTGCCACGCACGTGCTTTTGGATCCTGTACACAGTGTGAAGCTTGTGGATTGGTGGCATCCGCAATACCCTTTCTCACAGTAATCCCCCCCAAAACTTTTACTCTACTCCAGCCGAACATCTCACCCAAAGAGTCCTTTCTAATATCTTATCGATTGCCGGAAATAAATTAGTTCCTTTGACTCCACGGGGACTGCTAAAGAAGGATTCACTTCTGAGAGAAGAATCTTTATTCTGTAGTGACAATTAAAGTAATATGTTGTACACACCTCCACTAGTCTTTGATCAATATTGCCTTTAGCAGAGTTATATACACATTTGCATCCATCTCATTTGGTATGACCATTGCAGTGTTCATTTTACCTCTGAAAAGTGATGGGTCCCGGGGAGTCGCATGCTCAAAAATCTATGGGTCCCAACAGAGATCTATGGGTCCCCAAAATTTAGTGTTATCGAGGTTGAAATTGTAAATCGGTGACAAATATATAATAAAAATCTATATATTCATTCAGTTTTAATCATCAAATAATTAATTCATTCAATTATTGTTGGTAATATACCGATTAAAGGGATAACCACAAACCTGCCTTTTTTTTTTATTTTCTCCTTTTATACTTCCTTTTTTTCCTTAACTTCTTTATACAACATAATTACTAATATCAATCATTAAAGCAAGTGAGCCGTTTGAGCGCCGGCTCTTTTTAATGAGTTGAGCCAAAAAAAGCCGGTTCTCTAAAAAAAGACAAACTTCCTATCACTACACAATGAGATCTCGTTGGCCGAGACGAAAACTCGAACCGCGAGACCAAAATAACGATGGCGGTTCTGCCTGACGAAAGGTTTGGAGTGCAGTAAATCGTTGTTAAAAAAAAGTAATCGGGTAATAATGACAATTTTGTGGCAAAAAAGTTGCGTCCTGGGGACGCATGTTGATTTGAGACGATGCGTCCCCAGCAAAAATGATGCGTCTACGATGCAGGGACGCGGGAAAACGAGAACACTGCCATTGTATACGACATCACAGTAAAGCTTTAGGAAAAACGATACGGTGGTAAAATAGCTTCACTGTAAGATGTATCTTCATATTCCACAATATTTTCTCAACACATTCTAGGGATGAAAAAGGTATATATCTATCTATCTATCTATCTAGACTGATGGCGGGAAAACACACTTACTCTTGAAAGGTTGAATTCATTTTTCAGGCACTTGCATCATTCACTTCTTCAGCCATATTTGAAGTCTTAAATGATTGATTTGTTAACTGGCTGGTCAGAAATTTTCCTTGCAAATTCCAGCGTTTGTCAAGGCTTCATATTTGTTTGTTTCTAATCTCTGAGTTTTATTTTTGTCCCTTCCTCCCATTGATGTGATACCTGTCCTCTTGTGTATTGAATGTTAAATCGTACATATCACATACTTGATTATATTTTGGAGGTGAAGGCGCTACCTCAGAAAAGAGTTCCAGCTTTTTTCAGCTTTAAGAAAAACAGAATCTCATCTGTGTTGACTCGTTGAGGCAAAAGTTGGGTGATGACGATTGAGTGTTTTTTTTGGGGGTAAAATAATTGTATTAGTTGTTTGGAAATGAATAAAAAGGAAAATATACCCCAACATTGCTGTACTACTTCTTTTTTCTTTTCTTTTTTTTTTTTAAACCATAAATTTCATATGATAGACCCTAGGGATGCAAAATAAATACAAAGTTTTCAGTTTACAGTGTGAAATAAATATTTTCCCCAACTATAGGACACAATGTTGGTGTCTTGTTGGTGATAGTAATGAGTGAAGAGGTGTTGTAAAAGGATAGTGGGATGTTTAGACACGTTCTAAGGGATGGGCAGGGCACCCGTATGATGCGGCAGGGCTAAACCAGTGAAAGCTGTCGTAGAAGAGTGAGTTGTGTCACTCTGACCCCAGTGACACGGCTGCTTTGTCGTGTCTGTTTCATCTGGAGGGACGAAAGCATGACCCAATTGGCTGCCGAGGTGCTTAACATATTTGGGTGTCTTGGGCATTTGGGTTGGCCATGGTCCAAAAATGTTTGTGTGTGTTTTTCGCTACGTTTTCCCTTTTTCAATTTCTTTGTTTTTGTATGTGCTTGTCTTGCTGTCGGTCATCCCTCTCAAGGGATATGACCAGGGTAGATGGATGGATGGATGGATGGATAGATAGATATGACACCAAAAACAGTATTTTGTATGTCCATCAAGTGCTTTAGGATGATTGTGTGATATTGGTTGATGCTGACATGGCTGAACTAACTCCCACTATGCCGCTCTGTCGCTTCATTCTGTTCAGGATCTCGAATGCTTTGTCAAGACTGTGTTGGCGATGCCATACTGTATTGGTCCGAGGCTTGCAATGACCCTAAAACTGGGGTCAGCAACCTGTGGCTTTAGATCTGCATTTGGTTCTTTAGTGCTGTCCTAGTGACTCTGTACTTTTCTCAGAAATGTACAAAAATTAAAAAAGGTGCGGAAGGTGAATCTATAGATGGTATTTGGTCGGAAGACAACATTTTCTAATGCGTTAAATATATTGAAGGTAAACATTGAATGATGAAATTTATGTATGAATCACCTTTATGTATTTCTTTTAATTTTGGGGGGGCTCCAGATATGTATATTATTTTATTTGGGGGAGGGGGGGTTGCTGAACCACAAAGAGCAAAGTAAAAATATGGTAACCATAGAAACAAAGCTTGTGAGAAGCACGAGTACAAAGAAGGCACATGAATCCCTACACTCGTTAAGTTCTATCGCCGTAACCAAGCAAAGATTGGGACTATAAAAGAAAAGAGGCGATTAAAGTAAGGAAATATTAGAACATGGCAATCCTCACAAATGGAAGTTGTTTTTAATTAGTTTGATTTGAAGTTTGTGCTTCCCACACAAATGCAAGCACATTACAAATAAGTAGTCATTACTGTATACTCTTTTGTTATGTTAATGATTTTATTACTGGGGATTTTGTGATCCGAACCTCCGAATGGATTCTTGTATCCCGGGGTTCTATTAAAAACGGGACATATTTTTACTTGTTTCCCTTTTGCGGTCACATGTGGGATTGAAGGCATCTTTACAGGTATAGCCTTTTCCTTTTCTAACATCTCTCATCTCATCAGCCGTGCCGCTTATCGTCATTAGGGTTGGGGGGGCGCTGGAGCCCATCCCAGCAATCTCCAGGCAGTGGGCAGGGGACACCCTGAACTGGTTACCAATAGCAGGGCACACAGGGACAGACAACTCATTCGCTCATTCACACCTAGGGACCGGCCAATTCACCTGAAATGCATGTTTTTGGAATGTGGGAGGAAACCCACGCAAGCACGGGGAGAACATACAAACTCCGCACAGGAAGTCTGGAGCTGGATTTGAACCCACGACAGGTTCCCATGACATGAACTGTGCCGCACAAGCGCTAACCACTGCGCCGCCATGCCGCCCTTTTCCAACAGTACACGTTAAATTCTCATGAGTACAAATTGTTCTCACTTTTGCTGCAATATATTCTGCTGATTGTAAATTCAGGTTTTAGAAATGATTTGGGAGCTAAATGTTCCGCACGTATAAGCATTGAGTGTGTTTAAACACTTTGTAACAAGTGGAACACTTTACTTATTAAAGGGACAGTCTGTCATATTTACTGCCTCCTAGTGGTACAAAAAATACATTGATTTTTATACCAGGCAATAATACCTGAAGTATGATACCAATGTTAATTTTATTATAAAAATCATGGGTCAAGGAATTGGTTTTTCTTTTACCTAGTGGAATTCCCAATTGAGGTCGCCACCATGTTTGTCTGGCACCTTGCTAGCACGCTGTGCGCTAGTTTTCGTTCGCATTAGGGCCTCCAACCTTTTTCAAACTTAGAGCTGCATTTTGTTACTGGTTAATGCAAAGGGAACACAGTTTATATGCATTTCCCAAACATTTTATCATGTTATGTTATTATATTAGTACCAGAATACTTGTTGGAAGTAGGGTTTAATAGACTCAGGCTACCACTAAAAAAGTAATATTACTAGAAAATCACAATGACCCAGCACTGGTGAGCTATTTTCAGAGCAGGTCCATTCAATTGTCCATAGGGGGCAACATAGTGTCCGCGGCAACCACGTTGGAGACTCCTGCATTAGAAAATAGAGCGCCATCTAGTGGCCAAATAGCACACTGGAGCTTTAAGCCACGCTCGTTTTTGTTTTTAAATCCTATCTTAGTTTTGCATAACATTCGAGGCGCCCAAAATTCGAGGCTAAAAATAAAGCAAGCGGCCTCTTTGTTTTTGCTCAGACCCGTCCTCCGTTTTTGATTCCGTTGACAACAACTGTGACGTCAACGTCTATTTCTAGTCACTTCCGGCTTGCTTCGACTGAACAACTGCATTACCCAGAATGCCGCAGTCAGAAACCATGCCATTGGTCACAGCGCAGGTGACAGCAGACGCGAGTAGAGGCCACCGAGGTAGCAACATGTGGAAGTGGCCGCAACACTAATTTTCTTTCTTTTTTTCCTTCTTTTAAGCGATTAAAAATCACTTTTCGGGGTGGTTAAAGTTATTTTTGTTTCCTGACTGTTGAGTGGACAACATACGCTGTTGCCAGCTGTGTTAGAGCCTGACCTTCAGTTCTAGTAAGTGTGACATTTCACCAACTTTCTAATTTAAAACAACGCCGTTGTAATGTTTATTCATTCCTTTATTTTCATATTGAATCATGTTTCTAGGTCATATGTTATTCAGGTAGACGTCCACAGACACTCAAGCGCCAGACGTTCTATGCACGAAAGATTTTGTGCTCAATTGGGTCCGTTTTAGACATGTTTTACCCCAAAAAGACGTCTAAATTGTATTTGCGTATATTTTATCTCACGTGGACACAATTTAGCCATCCAAAATATATTTTTGAACGTCTTAAAAATAGTTTATTTTGGTCTTTTCCGTTGTAGACATGATTTAGGGCAAAAATTAAGTTTTTTTTGAAGACTTTTTAAAGAAAAAGTGCTGTTAGGTTTATTTTCATTAATGTGGTCCAAACTTACCCTACAAACGTCCTTTCTTCAACTTCTTGAAACATGATTTAAACATGATTTAACTCCAAAATAGACACCTAAAACTGGGTTTAGTTTGATATACAGTAGTCCAAATTCAGTCAAGTCAGATTTATTTCTATAGCCCTTAATCACAAAAATGTCTTAAAGGACTGCACAGGATTACAATTACACCATCGCCTGATCTTAAACCAACATGCGGGCAAGGAATAACTCAAAACCTCAGCGTGAGGTAAAAAACCTTGAGAAGGGGCCTCACAAGTGGTAATCCCCCTTCCAGGATGACCGGGGTGCAATAGATTTAGCATTGAGTCCCCCAAAAAAGTCGTTCTTTCAACGTTTCAAAAACATGGATCTTCGAATCGTAGTTTTGATATACCTTTCCGGGCAACCTGTGCCCAATTTAGTCCTCAAAAAAGGTTCTTGTTTCCCTTTTGTTCAATGTGGTCCAAATTCATCCCCTTGAAAGTCATCCTTTGAACGTCTAGAAAAAAATAATCTGGTCTGTTATATTGTAGACATAATTTAGGACAAAAATAGATGTCTAAAATTGGGTTTTCGAAGATTTTTTTAAAGAAAAAGTGTTGTAACGTTTATTTTCTTGAGTGTGGTCCAAATTTACCCCACTAAAGTCCTTTCTTCAACATCTTGAAAACATGATTTAGCTCTAAAATCGACATCTAAATCTGGCTAGTCCAAACTGAGTCCTGAACAACGTTTCGTTTAGTTTGATATACTGTAGTCCAAATTCAGTCCCCCAAAAGTTGTTCTTTCAACGTTTAAAAAACTTTCAACTTTTTGACTTTTTTACATGATTTGGCCCAAAATCATTGTTTTGATATTGCTTTCTTGGCAATCGGTGTCCAATTTAGTCCTCATAAAAACTTCTTGTGTCCGTTTTGTTCAATGTGGTCCAAATTCCTTTCAATGTCTTGAAAAATGAATCTGGTCTTTAGACATGACCTAACCCAAAAACAGACAACTCAAATTGTGTCGCCAGTCCAACTTGTACCAAATTTACGCAAAATCATTTGTGTTTATTTTGTTCCATGTCCACCCATAAATAGGTCATCTTTTCAATGTCTTTTAAAAGACATGTATCTGGTGAGGTCTGTTTTAGACATGATTTAGCCCAAAAACATCCATTAAAATTGGGTCATGTTTAGCTTGTCCATTCTTTTCCAAACGTCATTCAAAATAATTGTTCTTGTGATATTTTGTGTACGTCCTAAATCTTGTATAGTATGTTTTAAACGTGATTTAGCACGAAAATAAACATGTTTTATATATAGTGACTTCTCAGACTTTACCTCCTTCGGACTTCTTTTGGACGTTGGATTTTGGGCTAATTCTGGTCGGTTTTATACGTGATTTGGTTCCAAAATAGACTTCTTAAATTGATCTGTGCTAAATTCTATCCCATGACATCCTAATAATACTTCGGGCGGCATTCCTGGCTCCTCCGCGTTATACGTCAAAGTGCCCTTGGGCAAGACACTGAATCTCTAATGCCCCCGATAAGCAGGTAGGCGCCTTGCATGGCTGACTCCCTATTGGTGTGTGAGTGTGTGTCTGAATGGGTAAGTGTGAAGCACATTGTAAAGCACTTTGGGAGGTTTTTATTGACTTGAAAAGCGCTATAGAAATGCAGACCATTTACCAATTAACTGTACCATTGGTTGTCCAGTACTCTCCCCGCCTTGACACGGGTTCAATTTCTGTTGGGTACATTGTTTTGCAATTTTGGTCAGTGATGTTATCCGATTGATCAATCATTGCACGGAAACGGTAGTTTAAGTGCATTTGTGGTGCATTTTGAGGCAAGGTATTCTTCTCTTTATGTATTTTTTCATCAGGAAAATAATACTCATTTGGAATTTTGTGCAACAACATGAAGTTTTCTCTGAAACAAATTCCAGTTGATGCTCAGGAGGTAGAGCGCCTGTCTTGGGATCGTCTCCTCCGTGTTATATGTTGAAGTGTCCTTGGGCAAGACACTGAATCCCTAATGCCCCCGATAAGCAGGTACTTGCCTTGCATGGCTGATGCTGCTATTGGTGTGTGAGTGTGTGTGTGAATGGGTAAGTGTGAAGCACATTGTAAAGCACTTTGGGAGGTCTTCATTGCCTTGAAAAGTGCTATAGAAATGCAGACCATATACCATTTATTTGTGTTTATTTTGTCTAAAGTGGTTCGAATTTAGCCCCCCAAAAGTCGTCTTTTTCCCAAGTTTCACTTGTCAACCACATAAAGATGGCTGCTTTTTTATGCCTTTTTAACATATTCTCCACCTTTTTTGCTGGGTGGGGTTACTTTAAAACCCAAAACATTTATTTTTCCAACCATACTTTGTCTTTGTCATCAAACTTTTTTGATTGAAACTGAAATTTGTGGTTTGAAAGTTAACTTGCTCCTGTGACACGAGTCCGCCGTTTGCCATTTCTGTGTTGGAGCCAGCGCCGATATCAGTAACAACACCTCCATCGGGCCCGGCCTGTGTTGCTATGTATAAGTTGTGACTACATCCACTACATTTCCGACTGCAGTACTTGTTTGGCCTCATGCTAGGTTTCGCACAGTGCACACATAACCTGTTGAAGATACAAAACGTGTCCTTTTTGCCTTCAATAACCCATTTTGTGTATATTTTTAATATTATATAAATGGATTCCATGTCGACATGTGGGTTGTTTTCAGTGGCATACAACAAACAAATACATCACACCCCCAGAATATGGCATCTGTTCTAAAATGGGGATTGCAAGGGAAATTGTTATATTGCGGGAATAAAAACCTATGTTAATCAGTTTCAAAGCTCATCACCCTAGATAAAAATACTTAGTACTTACTATGTATCGTTCAGTTATCTAAGTAAGTACTGTGTAATATACATTCATTCAATTACGGTTATTAACAATATAAATGAATATACACGTAAAGGTACAAAGAAATTGTATTTACATTTGGTGTGACGTGACCCGAGCTGGTGGATGCAAGGGAGGGGGTGAAGAGATGGCAAGGGTGGACTTGGAATTAATTAATAACCTGGTATCCTTGTTTTTAATAAAAGTCCCCATTGTTAATTGGTTATGGCAATGCAACTTAGCGAGGGCATTGATTTGTGCGCTTTCTTCATATTTCTTGATCATCGCAAGCTTTTTTTCATGGTTATCCTGTGTTTGCATCTCTCTTTAGCATTACACCAAGTCTTGAGACCTATAACATATACAGCATTGTATCACATACCTCTGAAGTCTTTACCAACGACACAACATTCTGATTTGTACAAAAAATAGAAAAGCATTTTTGCGAGCTGCATTTTCATGAAGCCCTGAAACAAACCAATAGCGGATTTGCATCTTGTATGACGTCGACCAATAGAGGACGGGCATCTTAGAGATGCTACTTGTACAGTCATATGCACAAACACCGCGGAGTTTTTGGGCATCTGACATAATTTGATGTTAATGTGGTTCAGTGAGAAACATGCCATAAGGAGGGACTGAAAAAACATCTTATTTCACACTGTAACATTAAAACGTCATAAGGTGCGGTCGCTATATCATATGGTCTACTCAATTTACCTTTTTGAGACCATGACAAGGTTTAAAAGTCATAGTATCATAATCATTCTTTGTCCTCGCACCAAATTAATTCTAAAGTGACCTTGTACAGGAAAAATCAAAGATCTTAAAACGTCCTTCGATTGTTTACTGAAAGCCTGCGGGCAAAAGTTGGCATGCACTTTGCATAAGGGCCATAATATTTGTTGCCCCAGGACACATATAAACTTGATTTTGTTCTCCTATTTTGCCTTTTTTTCTAATGCTTGGGTCAAAATGCAACTGTTAAAAAACAACATTCCTCTGTTGGTCTTTGTGGTTTTTCTCGTTTTGTAGGAAGATTTATTGAGACTTTAGACAAATTTGTGACTTAATAGTTGTCATTCCTCAAATTTGTGAAATAACAACCATTCCTTAAAGGTGATGCCCGTAACTTCAAAATATTCGACTCCCTGACACTATCTTCTGGCTGAAATAATCATTGCAGCGTCTGTCAACTGCTTGTACAGCGCGTCCACGTACGATCTTAAATAAACCCGAATAAAATCTTTTTGGGGTTTGAGTTGGCATTTGGACTGTACAGTATGTGAAACAGTCCTTTTCTTCCTTTCACAATTTTCATCCCTCACACCTCTTTTCAAAGCTAATGCGCTCCCTGGCCCGAAAAGCAAGAATAACAGTAAGATAAAAGCAGTAAATTTTGGTGATTTTTTTTTTTTTATAAAGGATGCTTGACGTCAGTTGGAAATTGTTAATCCTTACTTGGTACAGACAATATTTGGAATTTAAGCTTTCAAGGACACTTCATACCACGCACCACACCTTTAGGTAATGACTGCATTGCCCCCTTAATTGAAAGTACTAAAGTTATCACATTTAACTAATCATTGAGTTAATCATTCAGTGTTATTGCTTGCTGTGTTTTCCTTATTCTTCCAACGCTTCACAAGAAACAGACCGACTATTTTTTAATGAAAATAAGAAACTAATAGCTTAAAATGATGAATATATTAAAACAACTTTGGTCATATTTCATGTTGCATTTAATGCTGACTGTGTCTGCAGGATTTTTATTCATTGTTTCTTATTACACTGTTGATATATTTTGTAATATTTTCTACATTCACATTTCTATATACAACAGTGTTCATTTTACCTCTGAAAAGTGATTGGTCCTGGGGACTCGCATGCTCAAAAATCTATGGGTCCCAACAGAGATCTATGCGTCCCCAACATTTAGTGTTATCAAGGTTGAAATTGTAAATTGGCGACAAATATATAAATAAATATATAAATCTACATATTCATTTAGTTTTAATCATTACATTTAATTGGTAACACAAAGCAGTTATAACTTCAGACTTTTCAGTTCACAAAAATATTGTACAATATACAAAATAATATTGCTGAAATATTAGTCTATATATTCATGCAGTTTTAATCACTTCAGATTTTTCAGTTCATATATTCTTTGTGGTTTGCTGTTCCGCCACAGTTGTAATGCCTTCTCAAGGTCCAATTGCAGCAACGGAATTTCTATAGCTAATTTGTGGTTTTCATTGTTGTTGTGCCGATCCAATGTGCTTTTCTGAAATTTCGTATTGCGAAATGATTTATGCAATCCAGTTTTTTTGTCACGCTGGGTGCACGCATCACAGAACATGTAGCATCCATTATCATCCTCCTCAGAGCGTAACCAGGAATATAATTGAGTCCATTTTGGCAGAAAAGTCCTTTTCTTGCCAGGAGTATTCTTTTGTTTATATTTTGTCAAATCGTTCGCTTCAAAACGCGTGTTTTCCTTGCCTTCGCGGTCTTCTGAAGAATTTCTCTGTCGTTTTTTCGTGCCGGAATTATTGCCCTTGTTACCACTTTCTGTATTATGTTTCGACTTATTACCGACACTGAAAAAATTAATTTTTTTTTTGTTGATTTGCACCCAATACAACTGTTTTTACGGAGGCATACTTCTCTTTCACTCGACAACCACCAAAACAATGACGTCATCTCGAAGCAACGAGATCTTGTTTGCAGAGATCGGCGCAAGACCAAAACAACAATGGCGGATCTGCCTGACGAAAAGTTTGGAGTGCGGTAAATCTTTGTTAAAAAAAAAAAAAGAAAGTAATCGGGTAATAATGACAAATTGGTGTCAAAAAAGTTGCGTCCCGGGGACGCACCTTGATTTGACACAATGCGTCCCCAGCAAAAATGATGCGTCTAGGACGCAGGGATGCGGGCAAACGAGAACACTGATACAGTATATTGTATAATACTGTATATTTGTCGTTTTTGTTTTATAGTATTTCCGTGTTTACGTAGACCTTATTTTTACTTAAGTATCCTAATTTATTTTAATTTTTAGTAATTTACATATTTATTTTTTGTTATATTTAATATTATCATGATTTATTTTGCATCTCTATTTCATGTTGACAATATGTGTGTATTGTTTGTTAATGCAACATCTATTTTGGCCTGTTCATCTTGGAAGAGGGATGACCTCATGTGTCAAGTCAAGTCAAGTCACAATTATTTATATAGCCCTTAATCACAAAAATGTCTCAAAGGAATGCACAGGATTACAATTACACAATTGCACAATTACCTGATCTTAAACCAGCATGCGGGCAAGGAACAACTCAAAAACCTCAGCGTGAGGAAAAAAGAGAAACCCTGAGAAAGGACCTCACATGTGGTAATCCACCTTCCAGGATTGACCAGGGTGAATCACAATTAGCATTACTGTACACAGAATAGTAAACACTAGATAAGATGTTGAAAATGTCCGGAAAAAGCATGACACCAACGACGCCCCCAGCCTGTAAACTAGTCCAGAAAGTCTATGACGGCCATGACACAGCTTCCCATCTCTGCCAGCTGGTAAATGCAGGGGTTGACATGCTTCAGGTCCGACGCTGGTCCGCTGACTCATCTCAAATCGTCCTTCTCCTTCGTATCACCACCATGCAGGCAGTCGGAAAAAGACAGGAAAATACAGAATATGAGGTGGGCATCAATCATGAGCTTTGGAATAGAAGTGTGTCTTAAGCCTCGATTTAAAAACTTTAATTGAGGTTGCAGATCTTCTCTCTGGAGGCAGGGCATTCCATAACACCGGGACCCGGATGGAGAACGCTCTCGAGCCTGCAGACTTCTTGGCTCTCGGAGTCACAGGTAGACCGGCATTTTCCGAGCGCAGACTCCGTGCAGGAACATAGGGGGAAATCAAATCAGAGAGATAAGAGGGTGCAACCCCATGCAAACATTTATATGTTAATAAGAGAACCTTAAAGTCAAATCTTAAGTGGACTGGGAGCCAGTGCAAGTTGGCCAATACAGGAGTAATGTGCTCAAACTTTTTGGTCTTGGTCAAAAGTCTAGCTGCCGCATTCTGAACTTGCTGCAAACTTTTAATGCTAGACATCGGGAGACCAGAAAGCAATACATTACAGTAATCAAGTCGAGAAGTAATAAACGCATGAATTAAAACCTCTGCATCTGATTGGGACAGCATCGAACGAATCTTCGCAATATTACGGAGGTGGTAGAAAGCTATTCTAGTAATATTTTTCACGTGTGACTGAAACGACAGATTAGGATCAAATATAACACCTAGATTTTTGACCGAGTCACTATGTGTGATTTTACATTTGTCTAAGTTCAGGGTAGTGTTTAAAAACAACTGACGACAGTGAGCTGGACCAATAATCAACATTTCAGTTTGTTCTGGGTTAAGGCGTAGAAAATTAAGTGACATCCATCTTTGAATCTCAGTAAGGCAAGCCTCCAGATTTCCACAACTTAAATGTCCAGTTGTTTCCAGTGGCACATACATTTGAGTGTCATCTGCATAGCAATGGAAACTAACATTATACTTGCGGATAATGTCACCAAGCGGGATAATATAAAAACTAAAAAGAAGGGGGCCAAGTACAGAGCCTTGAGGTACACCACAGGGGACATTAGATTGTTTAGAGGTCAGATTGCCATAGTTAACACATTGCATCCTGTCTGACAGGTAGGACCTAAACCACAAGAGTACAGTTCCTGAGATACCAATGCATTCCAGACGAACCAGTAATATGTTGTGGTCGACAGTATCAAAAGCAGCACTCAGATCCAGCAGCAGTAACATTGATGAGGCACCAGAATCTATTGCTAAAAGGAATCATTGGTTACTTTAGCCAGGGCTGTCTCAGTAGAGTGATTTGCCCTAAATGCTGACTGGACAGTTTCAAAGAGGTTATTTTCTGACATGAAATCATTTAACTGCTGTGCAGCGACCTTTTCAAGTAATTTTGCAAAAAAATGGCAGATTTGACACTGGCCTATAATTACCTAGGCTTTCTGGGTCAAGGTTAGGTCACTTAAGCGTGGGTTTAATGATGGCAGACTTGAAGGCTACAGGAACAATACCCGAGGATAGCGATATATTAATAATATTTAAAACTGATGGTCTTAAGATCCCAAACAGATCCTTCACCAGTGAAGCTGGAAACGGATCGAGCAGGCATGTAGTTTTTTTGGCCCTTCTGACCATCTGTGTTAGATTATCAAGGGACAAACCACCGACACGGTCCTTACCTAACACCTCCACATCTTTGAGATAGCAGGAGGTTACAGAGCGTTCTTTTAAAATTTCATTCCTTATGAGTTGAATCTTTTTATTAAAAAATTCCATAATGTCGTTAGCAGAACAAGTACAACTATTTGGGTTAAGCTGTTGTCTGGTAAGTTTCGCCACTGTGTCAAACAAAAATTTCTGATTATTCTTATGTTTAACAATAATCTTAGAGAAGAACGATGCTTTAGCTGAGGCAAGAGCTACTTTATATTTCAGCAAGCTGTCACACCAGGCCAGTCAGAAGACCTCCAGCTTAGTAGTGCGCCATTTGCGTTCAAGTTTTCTGCAATCTTGTTTGGGTAACCTGGTTTCTTCAATAAACCAAGGTGTATTCTTCTTAGGTCGAAATGTATGCCTTAGAGGCGCCACAGAATCAAGAACATTAACCAAAGCAGTATTGAAGTTGTTTGTAAAGTGAGTCAACAGACCCAGTGTTCAAAGGGAAGGCTGCAGTTACCGTAGGTAATAGTTCTTTTAAGGCTAATACCGTTGTAGGGCGGATATTGCGACTGCTAAAGCCTAAATTTTCCTTATCACAGTGAACATTAAACAGCACCTCACACTTAACAAGATAGTGTTCAGAGATGGCATTGGGATACGGTAACACTGTAACATTTGAGGCTACTACGCCACGGGTCAGAACGATATCAACTATTTGATTGAAACCAAATGTATCAATCAGTGACTTAAAAGCAATTGCAAGTGAATTTGATGGGGATTTTATGTGAACATTAAAATCACCAATAATTACAACATTGTCCGCATAAGTTACTAAGTCTGTTAACAGTTCCGAAAATTCATCCCAAAAATTTGAGTATGGTCCAGGTGGGCGATACACTACAACTAAACAAATTGGTGTTGACATTAAGGACCTCATAACAAGTGCTTCAAACTTTTTAAAACCAGTAGGGGTATAAGGAGTAAATTTCAACTTACCTTCAGATATAAGAGCTTTTTAATCAAGTTTTGTCTATTTTCCTCATGTTGAGGTTTTTGATTATATCCTTGCCTGCATGTTGGTTTTAGATCAGGGGATGGTGTAGGAATATTCTGTAGTTTGCAATAGTCTGTGCAGCCCTTCGAGACTCCTTGTGATAAAGGGCGTCACAGATAAACATGACTTGACTTGAGGTTTTTGAGTTTTTCCTTGCCCTCATGTAGGTTTTAGATCAGGGGATGGTGTAGTAATAGTCTGTAGTTTGCAATAGTCTGTGATCTGTGCAGCCTTTTGAGACTCCTTGTGATTACGGGCGTCACAAATAAACATGACTTGATTTGAGGTTTTGAGTTTTTCCTTGCCCTCATGTATGTTTTAGATCAGGGGATGGTGTAGTAATAGTCTGTAGTTTGCAATAGTCTGTGGTCTGTGCAGCCTTTTGAGACTCCTTGTGATTAAGGGCGCCACAAATTAACATGACTTGACATTTTATTTTTTTATTCATTTTGCGGAGCATTAATCCCTTTTTTTTTTACATGTATTGGCATTTTTGCATGTTATGATCACCAAGTCCCGTAATTTTGGCTTCTTCCACTTTTTTCCCCACAGTTTCCATCTCTTGTCACTTAGCTGCAGGGTATGGCTAACCATTATTGTTAGCTTGCTTCGTCCATCTCTGTCAATCTTTTCCTGGCCTTTTTACCTCTCGTCCGTAGAGTTCGCTACTTACATCAGCTCTGACCAACTCCAAATATCGGCTCTTTTCAGCCACTCCGGGTGTATACAGCTCGTTAGTTTTGTTGTTGTTGTTGTTGTTGTTGGCGGGAATAAAATTAATAGCAGCAATTTGTATTTATCCTCTTGCTGCCTACAATTACCACAAAATAAGATTTAAAAATAAAAAACATCAAAATTCATATGAAAATCAACCACTCAATAATAAATAAATCTGTAATCCATGTGGGCTGCTCTTAATGAAACAGCATGTACTCATTATTAAATTCAATTATTAACAATAATATTCATTTAGATAATTAGCAAAGATTTTTTGGTTTGAACAAATTTATTGACACTAAAAACAGAAAACAATCATGACAATCTCAACAGCAATTAAGCACATTCACAATATTATATTCCAATATTACGTTTTTAACAGCAAACACAAAGTGAGGTTTGAACAAACCTTCTCGAAAATCAAACATATTCACAATTTCATTATATAACATCTTTGTTATTGTCAATAGATCCGTCCAGGCCAAAATCGATTGTCCTCGGTCTGAACAAATCCACCGACACCAACAGCAGCAAAACAGCCATCAAGCATATTCACAATTTTTTTATATTTGACAATATGACGTGACGATATGACGTTTTAACATTTTTTCCTGACATTTCCAACATCAATTAAACAATTTCAGAGTTATTTTCTTTTAACAGTAGTTAACCAGCGTGTAAAAGGCAATACTATTGTGCAAGGGCATAGCTCTGCCATCCCACCCTCCCAAGCAGCATTCTTCCAGTCCTCTGTGTGGGTCCTTTCCCTTCTGCGTGGGTCCTCTCCCTTCTGGGTTCCACAACCCAGGCCGTTGCAAAGATACATAAACTGTCGTGTAGATGCACATTTTTCATTAAATTTGTACTTATTTGACACAACATAAGGCTCACCTCTAGGGATGTGACATCATTGTTGCAATCTTGCTGCTTGAAAAAAATCCGTTTCTTTTCCTTTTTTCTTTTTAATCAGGTTATTTTCCTACTTTTTTGGTAGTTCTCCTTTTTTCTTTTTTATTCCTTTTTTTCCATTTTCTTTTCATTTATTCATGTTCTTTTCTCCAGCATATTTTCCTATTTTCTTTTTTTTTTTTCATTTTCTGTCATTTTCGTTTTTTCTTCCCTATTTTTGTTTTCCTCTCTTGAGTTTCTCCCTTTTTCCTCCTCTTATTTTTTTTCCTTTATTCTTGTTTTCCTTTTTAATTGTATTCTTTCCTATCCCCCTCTTTGTCCGTTTTAGTTTTTAATTTCCTGTTTATTTTTCTTCTTTTTTTGTCTTGGTTTTTCCCCACTTTTGTTTTTTCTTTTCTTTTCTGTTCTGTATTTTTTTTATGAAGATGTGAAGAAAAAGTGTGCTTTGAACCACATTTGTATGTATTCTTTGTGTTGTTTAGTCCTTTTTTTCAGTTACATGACACAATACAGTAACCTTTCGTGGTCAAATAAAAAACACTGCCCTTTTAACTTTCATATTACTGTACGGGGCCTCCAACTTTAGTCCTGGGTTCTACAATTGAACCGCGGGTCGCGTGTTTGAGACTCCCGGTGTAAACGTTGCACAAAGTAGGGCACGGCCGCACGTGGCAAAGTGAACACTCGTGAGTGGTCCTTTTTCAGCCTCATTGCGCTCGTGTTTGCCTCTAAGTGATAGCGATGGGGCTAATTCTCCCCAAGTAAACACAAGCACCCGCGCAAGCTAGCTCATACTGATGTAGCCGACGTTGAAAACGTCAGCTTTGCGTCAACACAACTCGGGCTGCCATATGGGGAGTCGTGATTTACTGGATTCGACGCGACATGTGATATCGGAGACGACCACGCATGAAGTGGGCGAGATATTTTGGGGCATGTGCTGATTGGGTGACTTCACTTCCCCATCTGAGCTCATCTTTTACGGGTTCGGATCCTCTTTTCACTCCCGTCTTGTGCAATTTTGATTTTGGGTAAGGATATGATTGCGGTCTGACGAGCATACAGTTATTTTAGTTAGTAGTCTAGGGTGGTCCGGGGGTGTGCTCCCAGTCAAGTCGTTTTTATTTGGATTACCACTTGTGAGACCCCTTCTCAAGGTTTTTTTTCCCCTCATGTTGCGGTTTTGAGTTTTTCCTTGCCCGCATGTTGGTTTCAGATCAGGGGATGGTGTCATTCTAACCTGAGCAATCCTTTAAGAGATTTGTAATTCAGGGCTGTACGAATAAATGTGACTTGAATTTGTATAGCCCTTTTGAATGAATGAATGAAAACTTTATTCAAACATTAAAATAAAAACGGAACAAAAACAATAACTCAACAACAAAATAATATGTTCGAAAAGGGGTAGTAAGAAGCAAATGCTTATATTCCCTACCCCTTCATCTTCCCTATTAAATACACCAATGACATAACAACAATTGTAATAATATTAATAATAACAGTTATGATATAACAATAGCAACAATAACAACAAAGTTATCTATAGTTGTAAACTCAGTATTTCCAATTCTATACCCCATTTTCTTCATCTCTGTATTCCACCAGCAATGTTTTTTTGTATTTAAATTTGAACAAGTGAATAGTTGGACATTGTTTGATCTCGTGTTGTAAATTGTTCCAAAGTTTGACTCCGCACACAGACACACACACAAACTTTTTCACCTTTGGAAGATTATGAATATACTACAACCCATCTCATCTCATCAGCCGTACCGCTTATCCTCATTAGGGTCGCGGGGGGGCTGGAGCCCATCCCAGCCATCTCCGGGCAGTGGGCAGGGGACACCCTGAACTGGTTGCCAGCCAATCGCATACTACAACCCCTCAAGTTATAATTTCCCTCTTTCCGAATGAATAATTTATGGATGTTTTCCGGCACTATGTTTTTGTTGACCTTAAATAGCAGTGAAAAAAATTACTCAATCATCCACTTTTAATAATTTGGACTGCAGGAATAAAATATGAGTATGATCTCGATATCCTACCCTGTGTATGGTTCTAATTGCACGTTTCTGAAGGATAAGATCACACAAGTCTCAAAAGGGCTGTAAAGACGATACACAGACATCATCAACATACAATATTGGTAATAACAGACAAAAAAACACTCCAGAAATACAATAAAAATACTAGAAGATAAATACTACATAAATAATACTACAGAAATACTGTTGAAATACTTACTATGACAAAACTAGGACAAAAATACTATGAACGAAATACCACAAAAATACATCTACAGTAAAACTACTGAAATTCTAAACAAACCCTATAAAATTAGTACAGCCAAACTTTATAAAGCCCTTGTGATGTTGATCGATTCCAAAGCTTTATTAAAAATTGTTTTGAAACCAAGAGCACCATCAAGAGGAGTAAAGAAAATTTCACGACGAGTTTTCACATGTTTGTAGTTTTCACTGAAATTGTGTATTCAGTAATTTGCTGTAAACTGGTGTAGTAAACGGGCGTCAGTGGCTCAGGAGGCAGAGCGCTCGTCTTGGCATCAAGAGATCGCAGTTCGAATCCCAGCTCCTCCGTGTTACATGTCAAAGTGTCCTTGGGTAAGACACTGAACCCCTAATACCCCCAATAAGCAGGTTAGCGCCTTTCATGGCTGCACGGCCGCTATTGGGAAATGTGAAGCACACTGTAAAGTGCTTTGGGAAGTCTTGACTTGAAAAGCGCTATATAAATGCAGATCATTTCATTTCATAAACGGCATAAACGTCACGGTTGCCATGGCGCCTAATTGGCCCTGCCCGTTTGGCACCAGCTGCGGCTCATTGACAGATTGGCTTTCTGTCTATTTATGCTCTTCCTATGTTAGTCCGTCAACGAACCTCTGCCCCGCAAGGGTTCTGACTCGGTCCTTTTTTCCTGTTTGTATTTCCAGTCCGGTATTGTTTATGGTGGTCCTGTTTAATATCGATTTCCAGTTTCGTTCCCGTCTATTTTTGTCCTGTTTATTATTCTCTCCAGTTTTCGTTCCCGTCTAGTTTGTCCCGTTTAGTTTTGATATCCTTCTTATCAATTCAGGCCAGACTGCTTTCTTACGTGCATGATTCCCCATTTCCCGTAAAATTAAAGGCTTGTGTGAGAACGTCACGCGTTTGGGACTTGATCCTGTTCGGGTTCTTGACAATAGATAGATCTAAAATAGAAATAAAAGACCGTGTTACAGTGACTCGCTTAGCGCCCGTGGTCCAGTTCTCCAAAGCCTGCTGAGCCTGTGCAATGGTACCAAAATATCCTCCTTTAAAATCCAACTTGACCATCTCGAAACCTTCTTCACCGGGCCTTCTCAAGACTTTGGGTGTAAGAAAATGCTGTACTTTAAATTCAAACGCATCAATCATTTTTAGAGTAGAATTATGAAGCTAGATCTATGATGAACAGGCATTATGGCTCGGCGTTGCCAAGCTTGGCGTTCCGGGCATTCACTTGTGCGAGGTTGTTGGGGGCCAAGGATTGTTAAAAAAGTGTCAGGGAGCCTCTAAGAAGTTCCAAAGAGCCGCGTGGCTGTTTTTTTTTAACACATAACGACCCAATTGCTCCGGGGCCAATTGCGGCCTTCAAGTTGATCATTTGAGGTCCCGCCGAGACATGCAAGTTACATATTTGACCCAATTTTCTGGGTGTTTTGATACAAAACAGATTGTTTGTATTGTTCCAAACCTCTCATCTCATTAGCCGTACCGCTCATCCTCATTAGGGTCGCGGGGGGGCTGGAGCCCATCCCAGCCATCTCCGGGCAGTGGGCAGGGGACACCCTCAACTGGTTGCCAGCAAATCGCAGGGCACACAGGGACAGGCAACTCATTCGCTCATTCACACCTAGGGACAATTTGGACCGGCCAATTCACCTGAAATGCATGTTTTTGGAACGTGGGAGGAAACCGGAATGCCCGGAGGAAAACCACGCAAGCACGGGGAGAACATACAAACTCCGCACAGGAAGTCTGGAGCTGGATTTGAACCCACGCAGGAGGTTCCCATGATATGAACTGTGCCGCACAAGCGCTAACCACTTAGGGGCTGATTAAGCCAGTGTGAAGTGTTTATTTCTTATTAATTCTTAATCTGTTTTTCATATTTAGATCTTATTTTATGTAGTAAATTATAAATATATATTTTAGAACAGTGAAAAGTTTTTATCTGAGCCTTTCATGTGTACAACCCGATTTGTCCCAATCTGAACAAAACCCAGCTCTGGCGACCAAGTAAATAGAATAAACATTTTTATTTTTTTCTTGTAATGAATTTTTGGTTGCTATTGCGTCCGACCGAAGCAGCATAGAGCTACTCGCATGACTTTTTGTGCGTTTTATCGGCCAAGCGATCCGGCAAATGCCTCCCATTCCATTTGGTTGCGCATGCTGACTCTCAGCCATGCAGAGAGAAATGCTGCAAGGTGGCTTCTCAGCTTCTCGCTCCTTTGGAGTTCTCCATTTATGTACACACTGTTAATGATAAACACGGCTCATTTTTCTAAATGCTTTTTTTTTTCACTAATGAAAATAAGCTCTCGTTAAAGTCCCAGTCTGTCTTATACAGTATAATCAGAGGTTGGTAGTCAAGTCGTGTTTATTTTTGACGCCCTTAATTACAAAGAGTCTCAAAGGGCTGCACAGACCACGGATTATTGCAAACCACAGACTCTTACTACACCTTCCCCTGATCTAAAACCTACATGAGGGCAAGGAAAAACTTGAAAACCTCAACATGAGGACAATAAAGAAACCTTGAGAAGGGACTGCACATGAGGTCATCCCCCTTCCAGGATGACCAGGCTGCAACGGATGTTGCAATAACAAATAATAAACAGATATTGTCAACATAAAATATAGGTCATTCATAAACTATAGAATAGAAGTGCGTTTTAAGCATAGCTTTAAACAGCTCCACTGAGTTTGCAGATCGAATATCAGGGGGAAGACCATTCCACAGCACCGGGGCCCGAATGGTGAACGCACTTGAACCTGCGGATTTCTTCTTGGCTCTTGGGTTCCTTAGTACACCAGCATTTTTAGAGCGTAGGCTCCGGACCGGAACATAGGGCGAAATTGGCACATAGGGCGAAATTGAATCTGAAAGATACGAGGGAGCAAGTCCATGCATGATTTTGTATATTACCAACAGAACCTTAAAATCACGTCTTAAGCTAACAGGGAGACAATGCAGGTTAGCTCAAATCGGCGTCATGTGATTAAACTTTCTTATCTTAGTTAAAAGCCTCGCTGCAGCATTTTGTACTACCTGAAGGCTCTTGATTTTGGACTTCGGGAGACTGGAGAGTAGCGCATTACAGTAATCGAGACGAGAGGTAACAAATGCATGAATTATAATCTCTGCATCTGACTGAGACAGCAGCAGTGTAGTGTTGTAACAAATTACCTTTACTATGTTGCATTTACCTGAGTAAGTTTTGGGACATTTTGTAATCCTGGGGGTATTTTGAAATCACTCTACTTGTAGTTTTACCTGAGTAGCTTTCTGAAGAAGAAACGGTACTCTTACTCCGCTACATTAGGCTTCATTAAACCCGTTACATAAGTACACGCATTCCTCCTTCGTTTGTTTAATATTTTTCCATTGTTTTCCTTCTCTAGCAATGACTATGCTCGTTGTTGCATCCTTGTGTCACTCGCCTTCCACAGCTCCTTATGTAAGCGAATGTTACAGAGTTCAGTGATATAAAACATACTCAAAATAAGCTAAATCTAGCAGACAGGGTAAATTTTATTGCTCATTTTATAGAATTTTTTCTACAAACATCAGAAAAAAAATCATTGAAATAAGCACACAATCCAACTTGTCTCAGACAAGTTTGCTTATTTTAAGCAATTATTCTCCCATTTGACCAGAAAAACGAGCAACAATAGCTTTAATTGTGCTTTAAGTAAGCACATTTTTCTCCCATTAGGGTACCATTTAATTTTGCAATGTACTAAAGTGAGAGTTTTCAATTCACGTACCAGAACTATTAGCGTCCCCCCTAAAATATAAGAATCCTACTAGCGCTGTCAAAATTTGATGTTTTCTTAATGGCGTACTCTATTAGTAAAGAGATGCATTTTTATTTGTAAAGTATTTTTTAAGTATGTCAAACACATTTCCTCATGGGAAATTCTTTGCAAATCACAATTTTTTTTTTTTACATTTTTGTCACGGTAGCCATGGCGCCCAACTGGCCTCGGCCGGGTGGTGCCAGCTGAAGCTTGTTGACGGATTGGCTCCCTGTCAGTATTTAAACTCTGTCCTGACAGACACCCGTTGTCGGTCCGTCTGCGAATCTTCGTTTTTACACAGCAAGCCCTTTTTCGCCTGTTCTGTGTTTTTGCTCCTGTTTTTCTCCCGCTACGATCTGTTTTGATCTCGACCACGTCTACTCTCCTCTCCTGGTTTTTGACTTTTTCTGTTACCGACACCGCCATCACTCGCCACGGAAATCCCACTTCCGCGGCTGAGCAACCTACTCCAAGCGACCAACAATTTTCGGCTCGAGTGTGCGCTCCTTTCTCTTCTACCCAATAACTGTGAGTAACGTTACGCGAGTGGGTCCTGTTTCCTGTTCTGGTCCTGACAATTTTGTCTTGCAAACGATTTAGGTGAGGTTAATTCAATGTTTTGCTCAGTAAAAACACTTTCTTGTAAATGCTAAAAATGAATAATAAAATTAACGATTAAAAAAAAAAACAAATAAACGACACTCAATTTGCTACTTAAACTTGTCAAGAGTTGCTTATATTGAACAGCTCTTTATTTAGCAATCAACAATAATATCCTCCGGTTTCAAAAAAGTCAAAGACTTTCTATGATGATTTATTTGCCGGCGAGTTCTTTTTAAGGATTGGTCGCCGACTGGTTTCCCAGCCAATAAAACGGAGGGCTTGCAGGGGTCCTGTCCCCTGGACGGAAATAACCGCGTAAACACACTGCGGCCACTATGAGAAATAGAGCCGGCCCGCCCGGCAAACGCTTTGTGTACAAACAAGGCACGTTTGTCCGCAAAGTAAATGTCGCGCTTTGTTGCTGTCGGCGACAAACTCCACGTTGATACCGACCTTAGTCCAAACACACTTGGCAGGTTACATAGTTTTGACGTAAATGCTTTATTAAGGTGCCGCTCGGAGGCTCGCTGACTGGAGATGTCGCTGATAGCAGATGCTGGTGATTCTTTGAATGGCATATTTCATGATTGAGTAAAGCTGTTTTTTCCTTTTTTTTAAGATTGTTTTTTTCCGACCCAGTGTTTCTTTGCCACTTACTAACCTACCGCATAGTGTGATCAACGATTCAGGCTCACTTAGCAGAAATTTTCTGTAGCTCTTGAACCGGGGTCCGGAACCTTTTTGACCCGAAGAGCCATTGAAGCGAAAATATTTAGAAAACATTTTTTTTGAGAGAGCCACAACATTCGTCTTGAGACAAAATTAGACATAACCGCCAAACTCGCTCTCCAGATAAAAGCTTATTCATCAGCACATTTTATTTTCACTGTGACGTTTGGTGATTCTGTGAAATCTTATAAAATAATAAAAACAATAATAAACCACTTAAATTTTGTCTCCCTCCCCTTAGTTACCAAAGACTGTTGAGGCTCATTTTGACTGTTATTTTTGTCCTAAATAACGGTTTCAAAACAACCTGCAAGCAAAGTTCTCTTGTAGAAATGTCACAAAATATCTCAAATGAGAAAAATATTGAGATCGATAGATACTTTATTCATCCCCGTAGGGAAATTCACATTTCCAGCAGTATCCTTGTATTGAAAAATAAAATAACAAAATAAAAGATATAGAATACAAAAATACCGAATAGAACGTTTTGCTATCGAGTATTTAAGTAGTGCTACGGAAAATACACACTGTAATAAAAATAGGGTAATATGCAAATGTGGGGGTGGGGTTGAAGAGCCTCATGGCATGAGGAAGAAATGATCTCCTCAGTCTGTCCGTGAACAAGACTGTGACAGCAGTCTGTCTCTGAAGCTGCTTCTGTCTGGAGATGATGCTATGTAGTGGATGTGATGAATTGTCCATGATTGAACGCTGCTTGTTCAGTGCCCCTCTCAGCTACAGTTGTCAGGCTTTCCAGCTCTGTGCCAACAACAGAGCCCACCTTCCTCACCAGTTTATTAAGACGTTATTGTCATATTTACCTTCAGCACAGACTGCACTGAGCGAGAGAGCGAAGGTAGTGCCTTGCGCTGTGTGCAGAGATCCGCCCACCTCTACCGCTCACCCAATCGAATGGCTCTGACTGCTTTGCTGGCGTTTTTACATGTTTACAGTTCATTCTGTGTGTTTTCATCATCATGTATCTCCACAATGAATAACTATTGTTCAACGAGCTTCAATTTAAATGATTTTTTTGACGACCTACTGCCAAAACGACTGGCTGTAAACTAGTTGAGAAATATAGTGAATTTTAATGTCCAAGCCATATGTACTAATGTACTTATGAAATTCTTCGTGAGCGGTAGGTTCCTGAGCACTGAAAAGGTTTGAGCATCCCAGATGATTTCCAAGATTTTTCTTTGTAATCAATCGGTTGTGTCATTTCAGTTAAGATATTTCATATCACAGACAAACAGTGATACTTTTACAGAGGGTGTGCAATGCATTAAACACAAACAAAAGTAGACCGGTGCATATTTGGGGACCCTTGTTGTCTTAATAATTAATTATCAAACATGTCCAAAACTTGACATCACGTTACATTTTGCTGAGTTTCCGGCAATGCAAAATTATTTTTCTCTTTTGAATGAATTGACTCATGTACTATTGCAAAGGTTGTACCGCCCACAAACGTCGTTTGTTTTTACAATTCTTTCACAAGATATCCATTTCTTTTTTTTCCTAATATATTTTGTCGCATAATACTAACATTTTTGGGGGCTTATTTAGTCGGTTGCAAGATACAGAACTGTACTTAATCACATTTTTTAGTGGAAGTACAATGTTGGCAACAAGATTTACTTGATATAATTGGAAATTTTTTGAATGCAACACAAACTTTTTCTTCTTTTTCATTTTTTTCTACCTTTTTTAAATTCCTTTAAAAAAATCTCATTGTGTTTATTTTTTCCGAGCTGTTACTTTTTTCTTTTTGTTCTCTATTTACTTTTTTTCCTACATTTCTTTCTTTTTTTTTTCTGGCTTTTTTCTAAATTTTTCCTTCTTTTTTCTCTTCCTTTTGTTTTTTTTTTTCTCAACTTTTCACTACTTTTTCATTTTGGTATTTTTTTCTTTTTTCTTCTATTCCCCCCTTCTTTTAAGTCATTTTGTGCATAGCTTTACTTGATATTTGGTCATGTTGGGATTAAAGAAGCAAGAACAACCTGAAGAGCCGTCTAGGACCCGAAAGAGCCGGTTCCTTTGAGTGAGCCGAGCCGAAGAAGCCGGTTCTCGACAAACTCTACTAACTTTACTCAACTTCGTTCTCCTTCGACTCGACTTCAAAATACCGCATTTAGGACACAACGTCGGGGTAACCCGTGTATTTTTACCCTTATGCACTGTAACTTTGACTTAAGTCGCTTCTTAATTAGTAATTTTGAGCCCTCAATTTTGTGCGCTGGCTAGATTTTCTTGTGCGCTGAGAATGTGCGAGCAGTGCGCAATTGCACAAGCGCGCAGCTTAGTGGGAACAGTGGTCGTGAGTGTAGCCAGTTACAGGTTTTTCCTGCTTTTTGCAGCTTCTCTGAAGAGTGGCCACATGCAGGCCATTTACCATTTACCATGAAAGCCTCTAAACAACTGCCCAATCAAATGAAAACAAAGATTGCTAAGCATCATGGTTCAGCAGAAGTATAGAAAAGCTAGCTCAGAGACTTAATATGGCAGTTTCCACTGTGAGAAACATAGTAGGGAATGGAAGACCACGGGCACAGTTCTAGTTAAAGTCCAAATGAAATGAAAAGGAAATCCTCAGTGGCCCTATGTTGTAAGGCATTTGACAAATTGTGCAGTATTGCACTCTGCAAAAAATACATTTTTACCCCAAAAAACTTAAAATGAACAATTGATCTACCCGGTTTATTTTGTGCAAAAAGGTAAGGAAAATATTTTCGACAAATGGAAATCTCATTAAATAAGTATGTCTTTGGAATTGTTTGTACCTAATGGTATGCTGTTTTTTAATCTTTTCTACCAAGTTTATTCCAACGCACAATTTTACAAAAATAATAATATTTTCTCCTGTAAGATAGTTTACATTTAGTGTATTCTTCTGGTAAAATAAGATTTTTTTTTTTAAATAAGCAAACTTGTCTAATCTAGCACATGCATAATGGCTGTGTTGCTGGGCATTTAATTGAGTGAGGTTGTTGGGGCCAGGGAGCCACTAGGGAGTGCCAAATAGCCACCTGCAGCTCCAGAGCCCCTTGTACACAAAAGCAGATGTTGATCGATTTTGTTGGCATTTAGTGAGGGTGCCTTGACCCAAAACTTAGCTAAAGAAACTTGCAGAGGCCGAAAGCTGAACTGAGTAAATGTTCACGAAATTGGCTTCTGCCTTTTCGGAGTCTTTAAGCAACATCCACACACCACACACGCACAAATCTTGATTAGAAAAGATGAAATGTATTAAATTAAAAAAAGATTTATGTAAGCGATTTAATGTTTTACTGAGAACAAAAAATATATTCTAGATTGAAGTCATTTGGACTAAGGAGCTCCGGTAAGATTTTCTATGACATGTATAACGTGATTTTCGACATTTCTAATTTTCTAAACATCTCCTTGATTGAGTGGAGCAGTTGGTGCGGTGCATATTCGAAAAATGACACTACGCTATGTGCATATATCAAAACGGCATGCGGTCGAAGCAACTTAGTCCAGCCTGAAGCCAAGTGGCTCGCATAGGTGGTTAGAGAAGGAAACCATGGAAAAGAATATTCCTAAATGAAGGGACTGGGCAACGATCACATTTGGGCTCAGCTGTGTGCTTTGAGTGGCCGTTGCATCCTACTTACTTTTTTATTTTGCAAAAGACAAGAAGGGGGAGAAAAAAAGTCGATTTAGACAAAGTTCCTCTTGTTGCTGCAGTTGTTTCCAGCTCTCAGACGAATTTAGCGGAATAGTAAGAGTGGGAGGAGGGAAGGAAGCTATTGTGTGGAAAGTGGAGTGAGAAAGATGATGAATAGCCACTGTGACGCCGACAGCCAAAGCAGGCATCGCTTTTGCAATTTTCACAGATTTTACGCTGACTGGCATGGACCTTTTACAACTCTGCTAGCTGCCGGTAAGAATTACAGTCGACTTTGTGAAGTGACATCACATACTAAGATTTTGATTCCCTTTCCTCCCTTCACAAATACGACACTTTGTATTTTGTTTTAAATACCCAAGCTTTGAAAACCTTTTGGACAACAGGTTCTGTATCTCATCATCTAAGATTGAATTCCTTTCTAGAAGGGGGTGGGGGCAATCAGGAAACAGATATGTTTGCTTATTTATTCCTGTTTTCTCTGAACAGGAAGTTGCATCTATTCCGTCAAAATACGTGATAAAAAAAGCAAAAACGTAGTCAGGTTCAGTAAAGGAATCAGGACAGGAGAAAGTCATGGTCGAAAAGGCTTGCCTAGCGTGAGCTGAGATTCGCAGACCGACTGACAACGGGTGACAGAAAGACTGGGGGTTTAAAAAGAGACGAGCAGACAATCAGCATCCGGGGCAGTTGGCGCCAAAGGAGCAGACTGAGGTGCCTCGCATCAGTAATCATGGCAGATGACCTCGTATCGAGAATTGATTTTGTAAAGGGGAGGGTGACAAGGCAAAAACATATTACGATTTATTACATACAAAGTTTGATTTTTAGAAAAAAAATAGTGTCTAGTTAGTACAATTCTGACCATTTTATTTACATGTTTGTTTAATTGAAAGAAAACTCAGAAATATGAGGACATGTGTTTACTTATTAAATTTTTGCACGATTTAACATATGAGGCCTTGTGTAAAGACATTAGAACTAGCTGCTAGCAGGCATTACATCATCAACGCTAGCTAGCACTAGCAGTTAAGGTCCGAAACCCAAGCATTTACTCCTAAGTTAATAAGCATTACCTACCAAAGTGAAACTGTCCAAAAGACCCTAGAGTTGATCTTTGCACAGTGCTAGTACTAAATGTGATAAAATAAAGTGATGCTATCGGCTAAAGTGAAACTTGTCACCAAAGCAATTTTTTTTCCATAATCTTATAGCGGCGCTATTAGCAAAACATGCTAAATCCAGGTCAGGGAACGCCAGAACTGAATTGATGAACTTACTATTTTTCTATATTTTATTACTTTTCTATAAAAATTGGAAACATGGGGCTTTAATGCAAAGACATTAGAATAAGCGTTTAGCAGGCACTATGTGTCTTGATTTCTGATGTGACTCAGCTGTGCCTGCTCCTTTGGCGCCAACTGCCGTGGGTTCTTATTGGCTCCCTGTCCCTATTTAAACCCAGTCCTGTCAGTACCCCTTTGTCAGTCCGTCTGCGAACCTCAATGAACACTAGGCAAGCCTTTTTTTCGACCCTGACTCTCACCTGTCCCGTTTTTTGCTCCCGTCTGTCTCCGGCTTCGACCCCGTTTTTGATCCTGACCACGTCTGCTCTCCTGTCCTGGCTTTCGGTTTAATTTCCAAACCAATCCCGGCTTTCGACCTCTTTTTTTCCCCGACTAAGCCTTCTCTCCTTTTCTGGCTTACAACTTGCTTCCGACCACGACCACGCCTTGCTCTCCCAGTCCCGGTTACCGACCCATTTTTTCCGTCCCAGGCACCGCCATCGCTCGCTATGGAAGTTCCAGTTCCATGTTCGGAGCACCATCCAAGTACAAGAGCGACTTGCTTCCTGCTTCCAGCGAACACCGCATAGTGGGCGCAGCCCTTTCTCTTTCCTCTAATAAAAATTGTGAAAAAAGTAACGCAATTGGGTCCAGTTTCCGTTCTGGTCCTGACTCTATGTCAACAATCCTAGCATTAGTAGTTAAGGTCCAAGACACTAGCTTTGGTTTCTAAATTATTTAAAATGAACTATTAAGGTGATGCTAAAATAAAGCTAACTACCAAAGTATTATTTGATAAAATGCGCTAAAACTAGGGCAGGGACTGCCAGAACGGAATAGCTAACCAAACAATCTTTCTTTTTCCCTCCTCTTTTAAGATATGTTTTAATTTTAAAATCTAGTAGATCATAAATGTGTTTAATTTATTCATTCACTTGTTTTGACTAATCCCAAAAGAAAATAGTCCTTAAGACGTGCAAAATCATTTTGGGAAATGTCTTCTACTCATTGTATTTTTTTTTCTAATCTTGGAGAAAATATTCCTTAAAATTATATATTATCCAATGTCTTCTAGATAATTAACTGTTAAGAATGATTTTCCTAAATCAGAAAGCAAAATATTTTTGTCACGGTTGTCATGGCGCCCAATTGGACCCGCCCGTGTGACACCAGCTTCTGTTATGGTTGCCATGGCGCTCATTTGGCCCCGCCCTATGGTGCCAGCTGCAACTTTTTGACGGATTGGCTCCCTGTCTGTATTTAAACTCCCTCCTGTCAGTCCCCTTTTGTCGGTCCGTCTACATTGAGCTAGACCACGTCTGCTCTCCCGTCCCGAATTACGACCTGTTTTGATCTTGACCACGTCTGTTCTCCCGCCCCGAATAACGATCCGTTTTTGATCTTGACCACGTCTACTCTCCTCTCCTGGCTTTCGACTTGTTTCCGATCCCGATCAAATTCTTGCTCTTCTACTGACTCATTTTTTTTCTTTCTCGGCACTGCCATCACTCGCCATGGAAGTCCCACTTCCGTGTCTGAGCAACCTACTCCCCGCGACCAGCGATCTCCGGATCGTGTATGCGCTCCTTTCCCTTCTTCCCAAAAAAACTGTGAGAAACGTTACGCGAGTGGGTCCTGTCTCCGTTCTGGTCCTGACTATCGTAACATAACAAAAATTGGCAATTTTCTGTCGGTTTATTTTTTGCAGTGTAAATACATTATTTTGCATTCAAACTCCCTACAACACTTCAATCAATTATTAGGAGAATATTTCGAGTGAAGTTTCACAATTATGCCTGTGTTAAAAATGTTTGTGTGTGTTGTTTTGCTATTAGCGTGTGTTAAAAGTAGAAAAGCATCTTGAAGTGCGGTCGTGCGGCTATTGCACCTGTTCAGTTTGTTCCCCATTTGAACGTGTCACTCATTCACCCTGCTTTTGCCAAATATGCTCTCGCACCTGCTCTACTGTCTTTGTCATGGACACCCTTGGTGTTGTTTTCACAAGTAATGGACGGATTGAAAGCATCGAACATGTTTTTGGGGGCCTGCTGAAAATAGAGGAACATTGTTTCCAGGCCTACTTCACATGATACTTTGTCTTACAAACTTAAAAAATCAGGAGTGTAAAGCCCTAATTTGTGTTTTAGAGCGACACATGGTGGTGTAAACGGCTTAGTTTAATTATGTAAAAGATAAGTGATTGAAATTATTAGGTAAAACACACAAACTACCTCACAAACATGTTTTAAGATTTAGAAATTAACAATATTACAAAACTTGAAAGAAGGATGGTGTTTGGCTGCCATCCTACGACCACAGGAGACAAAAAGAGGATTTTTTCCAAGGTAGCTTGTCACTGAGGCGCATACTAGAGATCCATCTCTCTATCTCGCTATCTAGACATCTCTCTATCTAGACATCTCTCTCTCTCTCTATCTAGACATCTTTCCTCTCTATCTAGTTATCTCTCTCTCTATATCTAGACATTTCTCTCTCACTCTATCTAGACATTTCTCTCTCACTCTCTCTAGACATTTCTCTCTCACTCTCTCTAGACATCTCTCTATCTGGAAATCTCTCTATCTAGACATCTCTCTATCTGGACATCGCTGTCTCTATATCTAGACATCTCTCTATCTCTCTATCTAGACATCTCTATCTGGACATCTCTCTAGACATATCTGTCTCTATATCTAGACATCTCTCTATCTTAGACATCTCTCTATCTAGACATCTCTCTTTCTCTATCTATCTACACGTATTTATCTCCATCTCTCTATCTAGACATCCCCATCTCTCTATCTAGACATCTCTCTTTATCTATCTATCTATCTGTCTATCTCTATCTCTCGATCTATCCATCTATATATTTATCTATCTCAATCTATCTAAATGTGTATATTATAAAGATTAATATTTTGGTAAAGAAGCTAAAGCAGTTTTGAACATTTTAAGCAGCATTTTGGTGGCAAACACTCGTACACCATTTTTGCATTTTGCAATTATTTCCTTCATCTACTCATTGTTGGTTAAATGTTTTTCACTTTTCCTTCCCCCTTAACTTTCTTGGTACTCTTATGGGCAAGGTAAGGACATGAAACACACTAAATCACAATAAAATGAGAAGTTTTCCCTCTCAAACACAATCAGGATGGCGCTATATGACGGACGGATGTAGAGATCGGGCAAGGGGTGGCACGATGACACCTCATGGCCGTGTGTCACTAGGATGCTATTCCTGTCTTGTGCCCCCATGTGTTTATTTTGTTTCATGTGCATTTCACTTTTGTATTTTATGGTTCAAAATTGGACCTTTATTCAATTATGTACTGTACCTTCCATAAATGAGCCCTGCACATGATGGTCCGCTATGTTCCATGATCCTGGGTCTCGACACTTTTCAAGTTCAATCTTGGCCCCTTTAGTTACTTACACCAGCTGTGACCAACTCCAGCAATACGCTCTTCTCTGCCGCTGCGGGTGTATCAAGTTTGCTCGTTTTGTTGTTGGCGGGATTAGGAGCAGCTTTTATGTCCTGTCACTGGCTAAAATTCACACAATAAAGGAAGTAGGCTTACGAAATTTACCAAGTAGTATCCATCTGGTTTTTGGGTGTGCCTCCTTTGTATGTACACACTTTAGCTCCATTCCAAGCTACAACGACCTCTAGTGGTGAAGTATTATAGGCTGTCACTTCATCATCGACTTTAGAGACTTTAAGGCACCAAGATGTCTTTGTTTTATCAGCTTTGTATAATCAAACATGTTTTCTGTGCTTTGGTCTCTTGTTCATAGACTGTCCCCCGTCGTGGTTCACCTTCCAGAGATGTAATCATACACAGAAGCTTCGCCGATTCCTGTTTGTAAACGAATTATCGTCTCTATCAAGGTAAACACTGAATGTTTGCACTCTTAAGTTGTATTATAGGATGCCATTGATGCAAATTGCAAAGGTGTTAGCTGTAGCAGTAAGCTGACACAGTGTCTACAATTCTATAGCATTGGTAGTTAAGGTCTGTGACACTAGCATTAGCTGCTAAATGATTGAGCATTAACTACTAAGTGATGATGCTGGTAGGACCCAGAGAGGATCTAGACGTCTCAAAAATGTGTTCAAGTCCTTCTGGATCGAATAGCGTCAAATTACCTAACACTCATATATTAATACTTTTGAATCGCTCCCTCTCTTCAATTTTTGTCCAATATAGCCTGCCCTGACCTAGTTCATTGAACTAAAGCCCACTCAGTGAAAATCTTCATTGCATTAAACTAAAATCCTTTATAGTCAAATGTATAAAATCCTTTAAAAGAGAGGAGATATTTGTGTAATCAAGAACATTTGATGTGTTCACATCCCCGTGTACTATCCCCTTTTTGTGTTTGTGAGGTCAAATATGCCGTGCCGGCCCAATCACACTGTCTTAGCAAACAAAACCTGTGACTTCAGTCAGACACGCAAGAACAGAAAAAAATGAATGTTGCAACGCGTTCCTCAAAAGGAGAACAGAGGAAGCGACTAGCGAGCTTGTTGTTTTGGTCCTTAACAGTCGAATTGACTCTGATGTTGTCTTTGTTTTTTGCCATTGTGTAACTATCATACCGTTCAGACGAAAAGACGCCTTGTTTTGAACCAAGAATAAGGTTGGGCATCTTACAAGTAGCCTTATCAACATGAACTAAATGAAATATACTTACTCTTACTCTACTTACAGATTTAATGTCTTCCAAGAGAAGCTTTGTAACCTTAAACATTTGTAAGTAGAGAAACATTTCAAATGTAAATGCGCCAATCTGTTCCAAACCCGCAAAAGTGTATTTGTTTTAAAAAATCATAGAATGTAATTGGTTTGCATTTCTATAGTGCTTTTCAAGTCACTGAAGACCTCCCAAAGAGCTTTACAATGTGCTTCACACTTTCCCTTTTTACACACACTAACTAACCGATAGCAGTGTTAGCCATGCAAGGCACCTACCTGCTTATTGGGGGCATTAGGGATTCAGTGTCCTGCCCAAGGACACTTCGACATATAACACGGAGGAGCCGGGAATCCAACCTGCGACCTCTTGATCCCAAGACGAGCGCCTTACCTCCTAAGCTACTGCCTCCCCAAAGCGGCATCAAATCATAAATACATGTTAAAATTAGAATGAAATGAAATAATAATACTATTAATTTCACTTTTAACTGGCCTCTTAGTTGACTGGTCCCCAGCATTGTTTTTTGCCTGACGTTTCTTGAAAAACGGATGCAATGATGTCAGCATTGGCCGGCTTTTGACAAGGCGTCAAAAATTCTCGAGGCAGACGTCATCAAAATGAGCCCAACCCGTCAACACTTCTTCTAAATGATTCCTTCCGCAAATTCCAATACTTCATGGCATTTTGACAAAATGTCTTGAATTTGGGCTGATGGAATGATGGCTGCGTCCTCGTCCTTGTCGCCTCTGAACTCCCACTGCACAGCAGTGTGTGTTTTTATACCTTTTATATTATCTCTTGCTTTGTTTCGATGGCCAGAAAAATTATCTTCCTCTTCTTTTCTCTTTGTCTTTTCTGCATTTCTTTTGTGGAGCCATTGTGAATGATAGCTTTTCGTTACTGAAACATACAGTAGACCGTTTACAGAGCAGGAAGGGGACACAAAGAGCATGTCGGGATTCACGCATGGGCACATGTTTGCCAGGTGTATACTGAGCGGGAAAGGGACACGACGAGCAATGCATTGCCAGGTAGAACTCTGGGAGCAGTAAATGACAGCGCATACTGTACTGTAATTTTGACTTTGTATCCTTAACGCCTTTGTAACAAGAGGCAATATTTCCTTTTCAGGTACTTTGTAACCTGAAGCTTTTGTATGTACAGACATTTGAGAGTAGAGATACTTCTGTATATCATTTACAATTATGGTAGTAATAATACTTAAAATGCACACACAAAGGAATATCATTTGGTAGAGAAATTGGAGTGCAGCATTAACAGTGGTATAGATTTTAGTAATCGGGTAATCTAGCTAATTATCTGTGCGTTAATTTGAATAAAATGAGACGAGGGGTGTTTGCATGGACGGGTGTTAACTTTCATGTCACTCGCAAGTAAACCATAACAAACAACTGTCAACATTAAGGGACAATGCGCATGCTCAGTAACAATGTGGCATTTTGGGTAATGTAGCTCATATGTTATTTAGCACATACCATCACATATAAAGAGGGATTGAATAGTCACCTTATATTGTTTTACTGTCGACTTTTGATTTGATGAAAATATTTAAAGTGTAGTTTCCTATTTGTAGTTGACCAGTGTTTCAGGTTGTGAGAGTTTCATTTATTTATTTTACACTGGGGAGTTAAACACACTTACATACTTTTGCTGTATGAAAATACTTGAAGTACAGTAGCATATGTCTAGTTGAGTAGTTGTCTGACAAGAGCTTGTGAGTTATTCAATAGTGAGTTTCACTTCATATTGTTTTACAGTTCATATTTTAAATATAGTAGCATATTTCTACTAGACCCGTTTTCTCAGGTTATGAGAGATAGATTTAATGTATTAAAATCATTTTAAATTGTTACTGCTGATTGTTATTTTATTACATTGTTTATTGCTTATAATAATAATAATAATAATAATTTCCTTTGTATTGTCATTCTTTGTAACAATGTACACAGAACGAAATGTCGATACACCTGACCCGTTGTAGCGAGCCGATGCAGCCGCAGCCTCGTCACACTTCAAGTGTAGGATAAATCTGTTGCTAACACAACTATTTGTCTGTTCTTTATTCAATGGACTTGAATACTGCTCAGAAAATGTCAAATTCTGTGACATACAATAACTTATTTTTTGTGTAAAGGAACTAGTTACTTCGACAATAGAATAATTCAGTTACTCACTCAGTTAATTTCTGAAAAAAGTAGTTAGTCATCATAACTAATTACTTTTTGAGAATAACGTGCCCAACACTGGTCATGAACAACTTAATCTGCTCGTGACTCACACGTGTCTTGAAAACATTTATAGGTGGCTTAAAACATGCCTGTTACAAATACCACAAATCGACCACCAGAGGGATGCTTTAAATACTCAATCAAAAACTAGTATGGTCTTTTTAACAAAGCAGCTTTGTATGTACAAAATTATTTTTCCTTGACAAAAAATGGTCCAGCTTTTAATTGTGTGTGCTTTAGATTCCTGTTTTTTTACGGCACAGTAGACCCACCTCACGACGTTTTCACTTTACGGTGGGGAATAAGATGGAATTTTTTAAGGCGTTTTCCCCATTATGTGACATTAACAAACTGGCCATAAACTTATAAAATTCAACATTTGCAGAGGTTAGTGCTATCTCTAAGATGCATGTCTGCCTCTGTTTGACGTTGTATAAAAAGCTGGTCTTGTCACGGACCAGGAATGATGAAGGGACCCAATTGCGTTCGTTTACTCGGCTTTATTCAGAAGGAGGAAAGGACTTGCACCCACGATCCGATGATTGTCGGTCACGGGTAGCAGATCGCTTGGAATGCGGAAGTGGCACTTCCGTGTCGAGCGAAGTCGGTGTCGAGAGCGAGAAAAAAACAGGTCGATGGCCGGGACGGAGGAGCCAAAACATAAACGGGTCCAGAAAAGAGATCGGCGACGGAAAACAGGGCAGGATAGTGTCAGGAGTCACAAAAGCTTGTGTAGCGTGCAGCGTAGGTTTGCTGTCGATCTGAAGAATGTTGTCAGGAAGGCAGGGGTTTAAAAAGAGTACAACAGCCAATCAGGGTCCGTGGCTGTTGGCGCCAACGGAGCAGATTCAGGTGCCCCACCTTCAGTAATCATGACAGGTTGGTTATTGTTTTTGTTATTTCAATGTTTTTATCTGGGGTAACTGGGATTTGTAAGGCATTAACTATGCATCACCATAGATTTCTATCCCCGCTATATGACAATTTCACTTTGGGATCCTCACATCATAACAGATCCATGTCGTACCCTTGTGGTCTCCTTTACCGTCTTTTTATGCTCTGTACTCGCATCAATAGACTCCTGTCAATTATTTGTACCCCTTTGCCTTTGGCCGCTAATAGCCCCTGTTGGTATGGCACACGTTTAAAAATAGGCCCATTTATTAACGCCATATCTGTGACCACGAGCGGCACGGGCCCACTTCGCCCACTAGTGTGCCCCTGTGGAACATATTAAACGACCGTCCTATGGAAGAAAAACAGTCTGTTGGGATGCGTCAATGACTTTTATGGCCCACGTGTTGGGTGACTAATCTTCCGGGTTGACCTTTGAACTCGACTTGTTTGAAGCACCGTGACATCACGATGGCGGACACACAATGGCGCCTCTGTGTGGCAGCTTCCCCCGGTAGATGCTCGGCAGTGGGAAAGTCAGAGTGGGATGCTCTGTTGTCCGGTTGTGGTGTGTCACGATGCTAGATCGGGAACTTGTACACCGATTGCATAACGTGTTTGACAGATTATGGACTTTATTTTCCTTTATTTTTTTGTTTGTCATCTTATACTGTTATAATACAGTAAGAAAAACAAATGACAGAAGTCTACCCATCATATCAACTTTGAGGTGTTGAGGTCACACATGTATGGAAGGCCAAGAGTGACATAAATGCATAATTATTTTAAAAAAAGATTTTCTAAGATATAGATAGATAGATAGATACTTTATTCATCCCCGTAGGTAAATTCACACTTCCAGCAGTATCCTTTGGTTGTTTATTAACAGATTAACAGGATGGCCTCGGGGTGCTGTGTTGTAGTTTAGCAACAGCGGAGTGGATGACATCACACGCTAGGCCAAATGTTGGACGTCTCTGCAGCAGATGGAAATCTTTGTGCCCAGGGCTAGACCACCCCGTGTTCACGTAGATAGCGAGTCCGCCTCCTCTCCGCTTCCCGCAGGCTTTTGTGTCTCTGTCTGTCCTAAAATCGCTGAAGCCGGGTAGCTCCACGTTGGCGTCCGGGATGCTAGACTTCAGCCACGTTTCCGTAAAACACAGCATTACTGCACTCCCTGTACGCTTTGATGTTTTTCACCAGCACAGCCAGTTCGTCGGTCTTATTTGGTAGAGAGTTCATTTCCCATGATTATGGACAGTACCAAAGGCTTATAACGCCGCTAGCCGCTTAGCCTTCACCTTAGCTCCGGCTCTGCAGCCACAATATGGCCCCCTCATCACGCCGGCACGAGAATTCTTCAGGGCAAGGAGTTGATTCCTCGAACAAACGCATTTTTGTGCGTTAAAACCCATAACCATATGATAGAAAGTAATCCAAAGGGTAGTTGTCAAATGGGACGAAAAACACCGAAGATAGAAGCAGACAATTAAAACAATAAATCACAAAAAGTGCAAAATAACACCGAGCTGCTGGAAAGGCTGCCGCTCGCGGCGGGGCCTATGATGTTATGATGTAGAGGATATTTTGAAATAGACTTCGTTTGCTTTAAACATCGGATTTACACATGCATAATGGGCACTCGTTTATAACGAGCAGCACTAAATTTTGATTAAAAATTTGTATAAAATTAAGTTTGACTCTTTCTTTGCTAAAACTAAGCATTGTAAGTGACGAATGTCATTGAATACATGTTGCCAAGATTACAATCATTTATTAAAAACTAAACTATGAATACAACACCAACCTAAGATTTACAGTGTATTTATTTAGATAGATGGATAGATAGATATTTCATTCATCCCCGTAGGGAAATTCACACTTCCAGCAGTATCCTTGTGTTGAGAAATCAAATAATAAAATAAAGATATAGAATACAAAAATACCCAATATAACGTTTTGTGATAGAGTATTTAAATAGTGCTACGGAAAATACACACTGTAATAAAAATAGAGTAATATGCAAATGTGGGGAACAAGACTGTGACTGTGTCCTTTAAAATCCGATTCATCATCAGATGGCAGTTGAAAAAGGAAATCAAGCTGCCGCCAGTAAACCTAGCATAAATGAATCATGGGTGAGAAAGTGGAGGCTCTAGCGTGAAGAACCATGTATTCATATAGTACATAACAGGAGCCAAATGGGGGGTTTGGCGGTACTTAATTTAATACTGACAATGGACTCAGGATATCACAAATCAATTCCTCAATTTATACGTCTGGATTGAACAGCGGTGGGAGTTATCTAACAAAAATGTTTCCTCTCTCTTTCCATATCATCCGAGTCATTCAGGTCACTGGAGTTTCCTTAAATCTTTTAGGAACGATAAACAAATGCAATGGTTATCGTGGCAACCACCAATGACAATAACACGAAAAGACATATCTGTGTTGTAATTTAGAACTATTCTCTACAACAGGGGTCGGCAACCTATGGCACGCTGAGGGGTTAACCAGTGGCACGCGAGCGCACGGCAAAATAATAATTTTTTTTTCCATGCGCATTTTTGGTAAAATTCAGACATTTTCAGTTGCGCGCTGTGTTGTTCAGAGGCTTTACGGTAGCGCCCTCCTTCTTTGCTCCATGTGTGAGCGTGTCTGCGCCGCGCCTTGCAGAGGAGGAAAGTTCCGTGTTTTAACCCACCCACAGAAACACGCGCGATAAATAAACAAATCACAACAGCTCCTCCAAAAAAATCTCGTTCTTTTCCAGCCAGCGTGGGTAGATGACTGGGGCTTTGTGCAAAAAAATGACCGTGCTGTTTGTGCATTATGCCTCGAGAGCGTTGTACCTCGCATGTTAAGTGTTAAGGTCATTATGAGACGAAACATGAACATGAATTCAAGGACAAGTCTGGAAAGGCGGAAACGCTAAAACGCGTTGTGTCCAGGTACAGCAAACAAACGCAGACCCTGAAAACATTTGTCACTGCTACAAACGCCACCACTGAAGCAAGTTTTATCACATTGCTCACTGCATAGCAAAGCACGGAAAACCATTTACTGATGGTGAATATATTAAAGGTGTGTGTGTGTTTCAAGTTTTGATAGTTTCTAAAATAAGATTTTATTGATGAATGGTATGGTAGCTGTCCATATCACTTGATTTTGATTGTAGTTCATTGTTGATGAAGAATAGTTGAACTCATGGATGTCCACAGGCCTTTCCACATGTTGCCCGCAGTTATTTTTTAGTTTGTTGATGAACAAGAATAGTGGAAGATAAATTGGTCAGTTATACAATTTCAATGTACATCCATGTTGTATATTTGGACTGGTGTAAAATGACAGCTCTGTTGGATATAAAAAAAATGTTGTGCAAGTCATTAATCTTGGTGTGGCACACTGATTTACAAGGACATTAAAGTGGCACTCCACACCGAAAAGGTTACTGACCCCTGGCACTGTCTTCTGAAAATGTAGGTTTCACATTTTACGTAATATATCACTCGTTCGCGTTTTATTTCGGCGCAGTAGTAAATACATGCTCGTCTTTTTCATTGAAAAGGCATATGATCCAAAAACACGTGACAAACGACTCTCCAGGTGTGCGCTCGGCTTGAAATGTAAGAAATGGACGTGAATAAGTTCATTTATATGGCTGTTTAAACCCGCGGCAACAAATCCAGTGTGGAGACAAAATTGAGTTTTGTTCTTAAATTTGAGCACGTGGCTTTCAATCAGGTGGGTTATGTATTCCACAACTTATGGTATGTAGCCCCTTGAAGGTTTTTAAATGTGGATTGTGCGCTAAATGCAAGTGTTTGAATTTGTGTCTGGGCACGGTTGTGTTTTTCATGTGGGCAAGGCACAAAGCAGGCACTGTATGCCGCCCCCCCACCCTCAGTGCTGAAATGTACACTTTGGACAACAGGCAGCTTCAGCCTTTCTCAATCGGAGCTGACATTCTTATTGTACCTCACGCACAATGAGCTTTTTCTCCATCGCTTTGTCTCCTTCTGTCGATTCGGCCAATGTCCGAGTCTTCGGAACCTCGTATGACAGCTCGCAGAAGAAATTAATTGAAAAAATAGGCCAGGAAGATGAAGATGTAGCCTTCCTAGTTTGTAAGCCTAGCTTAGTCATGCAGGGAAATAAAAAGACATGTCATGGCAGAAGGGGAACCGGGACTCCCCGCTGAATGTTTGCATGTGCAATTTTTGAAGATTGTATGCGTGACAGAAAACAGAAGGTCAGGGTGTTCCCCATTACGCCTTGGCTCACATGAGCGCAGTCAGCATGTATTCAGTTACTCAATTTGGCAACCATGTGCAGAAGACCTTCACAAAAATGTAGTATCTATCCATCTACCTTGGTCATATCCCTCAAGAGGGGTGACCGACAGCAAGACAAACACATACACAATAACAAAGATAATAAAAAGGGAAAAAAAATTGCGAAAAACACACACACAAACATTAGCCCGAACACCCAAACAAGTTAGGCACCTCGGCACCTAAGTTGGTCATGCTTTCGTCCCTCCAGATGAAACGGGACACGAGAAAGCGGCCATGTCACTTGGGTCAGGGTGACACAACAACACTGTTCAAAAGCAGGCCCCGACAGCTTTCACTGGTTTACCCCTGCCGCATCATATGGGTGCCCTGCCCATCCCTTAGAACGCGTCCACACAACCCACTATCCTTTTACAACACCTTTCCACTCATTCCTATCACCAACAAGAGCTCTAGCTTCCACTAGATGTGTCTTTTTAGATTAAAAAAAATATGTATTCTTATTTTATTTATTTCATTTTATTTGGTCTCTCCTCCCAAAGTGGATCCTTTTACATAAAAGATTGGTCAATTATTTTAAGTCAACAAGAATTAGTCTTTTTGTTCTAAAGAAACAGATCAAAAAATATATGTGTTATTATTATTTTTTAATGTTTTCTTTCTCTTGTCGAACATCTTTATTTAATTATTAGTTTTCCTCTAAGTGTCTGGCGCCAAAAATACGTCGTTATGCTAGTGTTAGTTTTTAGTGTTTTTGACTGCAGCATTAGCTGCTTTATTAGCTGAGATTATATAAGCAGAGCAAAGAAATGTTATTTGCTAATGCCGCTAGTGTTTGCATTAGCTAAAAAAGGGCTAGTTCTAGGCAAGGACTGCCGAAGCAGAAAAGAAGATATAACGATCTTTATTTTTACTTTTTTATTTCATTAGAATAGAATAGAATAGATGTGCCTTTGTTGTCATTTGAATCTCGTGTTCCTCATGATGTTATGTTGTTGGACATCACATTTTAGCTATTGTTAAGACCTTAGCTAAGACCGGTAGCTCCCCATCCACCAATAAACAGAAAATCACACACCTATGCATCGACATAGATCTTGCTGGATTTTTTTCTTTTAGCCAGCTAGGTACTGTATCTAGTTATCTAGCTTTCTTTCTTGCTTGTCATCTATTTTTGAAGTTTTTGAGATTTCCTTTCCCTTAAGTACGTTATAGATCAGGGGATGGTGTAATAGTAGACTTTATTCTGTACAGCCCTTTGAGACTTATTGTAATTAAGGGCTGTACAAATAAACATGACTTGACTTTAAAAATAAAGGGAAATCAATAGTGTCTGAAATAATGTCAGCCCGGACGCCCGGGGCGTGCATCTTTTACGTCGGGCATACAACATACAAAACGTCTCCGCCCGGGTGGCCGACAAATTTTTCAAGAAAGAAAAGGAAAAAAAACGAAATATTTTTTTCAAATTAAATGTTTGCTTTATTCCGATTTCGAAATCTTAGTTCGGTTTGGAAATTTGGGGATTTCGGTTCGTTTGGGAATTTGCATACTCGGCAGCCAATCGGAAGCCTGCATCAAATAACTTCCTGTTTCCGGACTTTCCCGAACGTTATAAGGTCGTGCATTTGCATATCATTTTCCAATGTAGACGCACAGAGAACATAAGAAAAATTGAAAAGTGGTTGGGAATCAAGCCAAAACCTCAGCCACAGAAGAATTATTCAAAAGAAGCTAACAAAATTAATGACGCTACAAAACGTAAACATATATTAAAACAATGTGGAAAGAGGAGTTCACGTGGCTTGTAGCAGATGACGCAACGCAAACATTGCATGAATGAAGTTGAGTAAATACAGGTACATGCTGATGGCAGATTGAAAATAGCGATGTCATATGCATGCAATGAATGTTATAAGTAGATTTATAATAAACATAATTTTAAAGTGTTGTTCTGTTATATATTGTGATTATCAATCCTTAATACTTTGCAACAATGTTTTTTTTTTGCGCTGAGTCGTCTGATTGTATTTCAAGTTGTGAAAAATGGGACAGGCAACATTATGGCTGGGCAGGCAACTTTTCAGAATTGTCTGCCCTGGTGTCTGCTAACTTTTTCTCATGAGTTTCAGACACTGGAAATCACAATTTAAGACAAAAAATTAAGCTGTGATTTAACAGCGACAGCAGACAAACCCAATCAACTTTTTACCGCAATTCATTTTTTGTCCCTCTCCTTAGCAGATCCCTCCACGTCTCGGACTGGACTGCGGCGCATTAACTTCGTCTCGCCCTCCCCTGCCCCCCCCAGCCATGGCCTCACGCATCGGCCTGCGCATGCAGGTACAAAATCGCTCTCGTTTTTGCGGCCAATTCCAAAAAAGCTGACTTTGGCAGCTATTTTTCAGCTGATGCGAGACCAGCTGCAGCAGGAGGAGCAGCGCGAGCGGCAGCTGCAGCAAAATGCGGCCTTGCAATACATGCAGCAGCGCATGGTGGCGCCCCCTGCACCCACCGCCGCCATCAGTGCACCACAAAACTACCAGAGCATGCAGGTTCCCGTGGAGGTTCTCAAGGTCAGCAGAAGTTTGGCATACTTGCTCATTATTAATCGAATAGAAACTTCATTTCATTCTAAATCTATTTTTCATCATTAAAGAGAATGAAATTTTCCCAACTAAATTATGTGGGGAGAGGATTCTGAGGATTTTAAAAATCTATATCTTACCATAAGGGCAGCACGGCGGCACAGTTCTGGGGTCATGAGATGGAACTTCCTGTGTGGAGTTTGCATGTTCTCCCCGTGCTTGCGTGGGTTTCCTCCGGGCACTCCGGTTTCCTCCCTCGTTCCAAATGCATGTTGCATGTCAGGTTAATTGGTCGGTCTAAATTGTCCCTAGGTGTGAATGAGTGAGTGAATGTCTCTGTGTGCCCTCCGACTGGCTGGCAACCAGTTGAGGTTGTCCCCTACCCACGGCCCGAAGATAGCTAGGATGGGCTCCGGCACCCCCAGCGACCCTACTGAGGATAAGCGGTGCAGCTAATGGATGGATCGATGGATGGATATCTTAACATAATATTAATACTAGAATCACTACTCGGAACGTCACAACTAGTGCGTTTAACTAAATTGTAAAACAGGATACAATAAAAATGAAAGAAAAGTAATTTAACTGGTCAAATAATTGAGTGTGACAAAGTAACAAAAAAAAAATACAATTACTAAAATAAAAATATTTTTGGGTAAATACCAAAACGTATGCAAAACGTAATTGAATACACCCCCATCCAAACACACACATAAATTATAATTCAAACGTAATTTAAATTTTAAAAATGGGAAAGAAGTTACGGCTTTAAGATTAAATGTATTCAATTCATTAACTCTTATTTTGTTAAAATACTTCTTTCCTAATTGCATATTATTATTATTAAAAAAACAAAAAATGAAACACTCTGACTTGTGTAATACAAAATTCAAAGAAGGGAAAAGAAAAATACTAAGTTTATTTAGGGTAATTTTCCCCAAAAAGTTAAAACACATGTGTGCATATATATATATATATATATATATATATATATATATATATATATGAAATATAATTTGGTTTGATGTAGAAGCTTTTAAAACAAGTTTTGTTCACAAATATACAAAAAGAGGACAAAAAGAAACAATTGATTAATGGTCCTTTGATTCCATATTGATTATATAAAAGAAATAAATTATGATACTGCTTAATTAATTTCTTCCCAGCAATGATAATACTTACACTGAAATAATTTGAATTCTGCATGTCCTGGATGATTACAATGATTAACTTAAATTTAATGAATATTTCTTTAAAGACCGTTTGATATGAAAAAACAAAAACAAATAATAATTGAAAACAAAAAAGGCATAACTCAGAAACAAACTACACTTTTCCTTCGTACCGCAGGTCCAGACACACCTGGAAAACCCCACCGACTACCATATTCGTCAATCCCGGAGACAGCAGGTTAAAGAGTACCTCTCCACTACCTATGCCACCAAACAGGTAGCTGCCAATCTTCACTTCCATCATCGGGAAGTGGCTGAGCCTCCATCTTATTTTTCTACCAGGTAGTTCACGCAGTAGCCGGGCCAATGCCACCATCTCCCCCCACGGCCGTGGGGCCTACAGGGGGATCTGCGTCCCTTCCTCCGCCTCTCCGCTCTCCGCACAGGCGCACCGAACAAATCTTGAGCGGCAACAGCACCCCCAACAGTCCCATGGCCACACTCAACATCGGATCACATCATGAGCAAGAGGTAAACGGAATTTTAGGGAATTGCGATCGAGTATTTTTAGTATCCAAAAACAAAAGCCTTTTATTCTCCCAGTCATTCGGGCAGTCGTCTTTCGAATCACCCAATTGCTCTCTAGCAAACTTCAAATGTTTTTCTGTATAAAAGTCTGACCATAGGAATTTCTCCCAGTCTCTTTCAGGATCATTCAAGGACACTCTAGCAAACTCTAGGACCTGGACATTTACTATACACCGTCCTCTTTAAAAATCTGATTTTCTAGATTTTTTTTTTCTATTTCTACCAAAAAGTCTGACCATAGAACAGTCCTCTTCTGGACTATCCAAGTACTTAAGAGCAAACCTCTGACGGGCTTAGACATGTACAATGTAGTCTCTATATCTTTTGGTGATTTTCTGGTTTTATTTCTCTTTAGGTTTGATGCTCTTTGGATGCAATTGAGCATTTTTTTCGAGAGCAAAAAGTATGACCGTAGGAAAAGTTTTTTTTTTTTTTTCTGGATCATCCAAATGCTCGCAGGAGAAATTTGAAAGATGGTTTCAAAAGTCCTTTAAAGTGGATTGGATTTGTTCTTGGGAAATGGTGTCTGAACTTTGCAAAAAGTCTGTTGGTATGATAACCTTCCAGTCCTCTCGAGTAAAATTCAGATGGACCTGGACATGTACTGTATTTTTCTCGACTATAAGTCTCACCAGAGTATAAGCAGTGTCTGAAACTCATGAGAAAAAGTTAGCGGACACCAGGGCAGACAACTCTGAAAAGTTGCCTGCCCAACCATAAAGCTGCCCATTTTTCACAACTTGAAACACAATAAGACGACTCATCGTAAAAAAAGACCTTTGTTGCAAAGTATTAAGGATTGATCATCAGAATATATAACAGAACAACACTTTAAAATTAAGTTTATTATAAATCTACTTATAACATTCATTCCTCGTATATGACATCGCTGTTTTCCATCTGCCATCAGTATGTACCTGAATTTACTCATCTTCATTCATGCAATGTTTGCGTTGCGTCGTCTGCTACAAGCCAAGTGAACTCCTCTTTCCACGATGCTTTTAATGTATGTTTACGTTTTGTAGCGTCATCAATTTCTTAAGCCTCTTTTGAATCTTTCTTCTGGAGCTGAGGTTTTGGCTTGATTTCTAACCACTTATCTATTTTTCTTGTGTTTTCTGTGCGTCTACTTTGGAAAATTATATGAAAATGCACGGCCTTATAACGCTCAGGAATGTCTGGAAGCACCGAAGTTATTCAATGCAGGCTTCTGATTGGCTGCCGAGTATGCAAATTGCCAAACGAACCGAAATTTCCAAACTGAACGAATATTATGAAATCGGAATAAAGTAAACGTTTAATTTGAAGAAAAATCTGTCTGATTTTTTTTTTTCTTGAAATAGTTGTCGGCCACCTGGGCAGAGAAGTTTTGTAAGTTGTCCGGGCAGACGTTATTTCAGACACTTGTATTAGTCACATCCCCGGCCAAACTACGGAAAAAACTGCGACTTTTAGTCCCGAAAATACGGTACTGTGTATTTAAAAATCAGACAATGTGATTTTCAGTCTTCTTTTTCTTATTCTGTCTCTCATGGGCAAGTTTGACATATTTTATCCTTTTAATGAACTCAACTCCTACTATAGGTCATGTTCACAACAACAAATGACCTTATCGCAAACGCGTAACATTACAAGGATCGAATATTACCGCCGGCTGCATTTTACGAAGCCTCGTAACAATTTCATTAGCCTCGGATAAGCTGAAGCGGCGTTCCAGAAGCCGTGAAGCACGCTCGCTAAATAAATGTGTTGACTAACTAACGCCAGCTTTCATTGAGGTTTAAAACGCTCTATAATGGCCTTGTAGCGGCAATTACGACTTAACAAGTGACAGAAAAAACCTTTACTATGCCAAAGGCCTTTTGAACCTGGAAGACTTTGACCAAAAATCTCTCTCGGAGACGCGCTCAGCCTCGCTTTTGTCAGTCTCGTCGAGAAAAAAAGATTTAGCAGTCGTCGGAGTTAGCCTCCATGGATAAATTGTTCAATTTAGTCCGTTCTCTACTGAAACATGTGCCCGCAGGTGATTTGACCTCAAAATGTCAATTTGTAAAGTGTAACCTTAAGTGCTTTTTGGGCTTTTCCAGATGGATGATGTCATTGATGACATCATTAGCATGCAGTCCAGCTACGATGATATTCAGGCCTACATCGATCCTGTCCAGATGCCCAACACGGTAAGTCAAACAATCTCAAACCATTCGTGAATCAATGAGTGCAGAGTTCAGCCACTGTGATGATTTTTGATTCGTTTTTGGATGCCGATCAAAAACACTGAGGGATTTCTTCTCAGAAGACCTTCCTTTTGAATGCCCTCCACCCACAATACTAAGCCTTTAGAACAGTATTTTTGATAGGAATTAGGGCTGCCAGGAACCTATTGATTGGATAAATCAGTCAAATATTAAGATGATTAAAATGATAAAAAAGGTTTTATTTTGCTACAATATGAGTATATGTATTTTATCGTGTGCACAATGGATATCGATGAATATTTACTGTTGCAAAATTGTAATTACCGTAAATTCAGGACTGTAGAGCGCACCTGATTGATAAGCCGCACCCATCACATTTTAAGAGGAAAACCGATTTTGTCCATACACAAGCCACACCTGTATATAAGCCGCATGCACCCACATCTAACAAAAACGAATTTAATCCAAGCCAAACTTCAAGTCCTGCGATTGAAACTAAATGTCCTTCATTGAAGCACACAGTCCGAAAATTACAGCTGCCAAAATGAACGTAAAATGATATAGGTATTTAAAATTTGTTGCAGATTCTGTGTGCCCGTTGATAGTAATCCAAGGAAAAAAAGTGTATATTTCCAAAGGTAAGGGTGGGAAAAATATATATCCATTATTGTCCGCCGTGTCCACAAAAACTCACCTTTACCGGTACCCACTTTCCCATCAGCGTTGGCGTTTGCTCCGCCCCTCTTTTTTAATTTGCTCGTGCAGAATAAGTGTCTCAAATAAATACAAATAAATACATTACAAAAATATACAGTTGCAAATACATATTACACATATTTACAAAGAAAGACGGTACATCGAGAGAGTTTTCAAAGCTTTAATAATAATAATATAACTTTCATCCTAAACCGTGCCTTTGGGAGGTAGCCCCACGCTACTAACAAGACGCTCGCATACCTGCAAATTAGTCTGTTAAGGAAACGAATGACGTAGTCGAAAGAATTACGGCAGACCTTCCGCTTCTTCCTCCTTGGTAAAAAAATTTAAGTTGTCTTTTTCAATGTCAGAAAGATAATTTACCCTGATGACGTCGTTCCACGCTCCCTTATTTCAGTACACCCCAGCAATACGCCCGTTTGCTTTTAACATGGTGGCTGCGTCATGAGCCTAATTTTGTGCAATTCGCACGATGAGGGTATGTTTACGTCCATAAATTGTGATCTTCCTCAGCACATATATTCCACCGGTCTAAATCTTACCTCCCAATCTCGAGCGCCGCTGGTGGCCCGTTAAAATAATTACATAAATTGGCCGCATCTCTGAATAAGCCGCAGGGTTGAAAATTTGGGAAAAAAGTAGCGGTTTATAGTCCGGAATTTACAGTATGTGGTCAAGAATTATTCAAGAAATGGGTTCAGATTAATTAATTACTTAGTAATTTATGTCAACCCCAAAAACTTTAGATAAATGTATTTTGACGGATGTTAAAACAAATAATAACTTCTAGGCATTGTTAAAAAACTTAATCTAGATTAATCTCACTCCAATTTAGGTTTTAATCTACATTTATCAAAATGTTTTGTTTTTTTAGTTTATAAGGAATTTGACTCATTGAACTGCAGAGAAAGTTTAAATAAATTCATTTATAAAGTTTTTTTCTCCCATTTGGAGTCCTTTTATGTATTTACTTTACAAAAGATTTTTCAAAAAGTGTAGTGATATATTGAAATCTTTAGTCTATATTATTCCCATGCCAGTTCAGTTTTTCTGCTGTATTACTCTATAATAAAGTGTTTTATTTGACTTTTATTCTAATTTATCATTTTTATTTTCTATGCTTCTTTTATTTATCGGTATGTTTATTATAACAAAAGGAAAAACTATCCAGTGCTGGCCACAGATTGGAAGCGTTTAATGTGGATTACACTCACTCCAATCTAGGTTTTCATCTCTAGTAATCTAGTTTAAAATATGTTTCTAGTTTATAAATAATTTGACTTCTTCAACTACAAAGTAACTGTTAATTAATTTATTTTGTACTATTTGTGGGCAGCACGGGGGCGCAGTGTTCAGCGCATGTGAGGTCATGAGATCGAACCTTCCTGTGTGGAGTTTGCATGTTCTCCCCGTGCTTTGGGTTTCCTCCCACAACCCTTATGCATGTCAGGCTAACTGGCCTGTCCAAATTGTCCCTAGGTGTGAATGAGCCAGCTAATTGTCTGTCTCTGTGTGCCCTGCGACTGGCTGGCAACTAGTTCAGGGTGTCCCCTGCCCACTGCCCGAAGACAGCTGGGATGGGCTCCAGCACCGCCGCGACCCTAATAAGGTTAAGCGGTGCAGATAGAGGATGGATGTACTAATTGTTCTTCATATTTTCCCCCCATATGTAATTGTATTTGTGTCAACCCCAAAACCTTATACGCATATCTTAATTTTAAGGTAAAAATGTTTAAATGTATAAAAACTGTAATCTACATTGATCTCACTCTAAATCAGGTTTTAATCTATGTTAATCTAGGTTCGCGGTTCATGGATCCCTCAACTGCTAATTCGTTATGGCACCACTTCTTGTGTGCGTCTTGAGCAAATACAGGCTGGTGGCACCCATTCCTCTTCAGGTTGTTTTATTTTTGGGTAGAAGTTTGCTCCCCCACATGTAACAGATGGCACTGGTTTCCATGTTAACCATTAGCTGGAGAAGCTTCCTGATCTGACTCAGATACAGTGCATTTATCATCTGGTCAATGTGGTTTTTCAGTGTTAAGCTTCATAATTGCTTTATTTTTTTTATTTTTTTTAATTATTTTTAAGAATTTGAAATTAGACTGCAAAGTAATTTAAAAGTGATGAATTAATAGTCGTTTTAAGTATTTTTCTCCCATTTTTAATTGTATTTGATTTCAACCAAGAGACCTTACACACATTTATTTTAACAAGAACAAAGATGCAGAGATAGATTATAATGTTTAATATAGGATAATTTCACGCCAATTCAGGTTTTCCTTTGTAATATTGATTCAATTGTTTCAGTTGAGTTTTTTAGCAATTTTTCATTAAATTCATTAATGATGTTACAAAAAATGGGTTTAATTTAACAATGGTAAAGAAAATCTAGTGCTGGGCATAAATTGAATGTGTTGAATGTCGATGCATCTCACTCCAATTCAGGGTTTCATTTTTATCAATCTGGATTGAAATGCTTTGCTGTTGTTTTTTTACACATTAATAAGAGTTTGAATCCTTTGTTTATTTCATTTTTCAAATTTTGCACCTAGATGCAGGCAACATTGTGTCGATTTAAATGTATTAATCCTGTTGACTCTTTTTTTTTTTGCACCCAGATGCAAACAACAATGCATGACGTCGCGGCGTTTTCTTGCGTTAACAGCACGCGACAAACCTATTGATTTGTAGGTTATACACGCCGGCAAAAACACATCAATGGAAGAGCGGGCCAAAGTAGGGAAGGATAATTAAGTTGTCGGCAGTTAGAGTTCAACTTGTTTACAAGAAATTTGAAAGAGGGGGAAGGCGGGGGGAGGAAGGAGGTAAGGGGTGGGCTCCAAGGCAATTTGCGCAAAGGCAAAACAGGCTGAAAGTCCAGTTAGGGGAAAGTTCACTTTTGCGGGGATGAAAATTGGATCAGTGCTGCCGAGGTAGCGTCCCAGGAAGGCGCCCTCTCCCCTCCGCCATGAAGGAGATGAGTAAAACCTATGCCATCGTGGAAGTCCTCCAAGGAGAACAAATCCAGCTGGTGAGACAATCCAAGATGATTTTGATCACTTTTGTCGGTCCGCCGCTCTTTAATTGACAGCCACGGCTCGCTCATTACGTGTCGGGGGGGACACAGAGCTTGATTTCGGCTTACTTGTGCGTGTTGCTGCTAGTTTGAATTAATCTGACCCGTTTTGGCTTCATCGTTTGTCTGCAATATGACAGCGATGGCTCAATTGTATTGGGGAAAATGATCAGTACTGACACGTTTGAGGAGGGAGGTTGTGGGGTGGGTGTGGGGGAGATTATATCTCTGTACCCAATGAACTGATTCTGCAGAGATGTTGGCAATGTTAGGAATTATTTAAAAAAATATATAATTAGAGATATTATAGTCATTATTGTCTACATGTATTATATTTATTTTTTTGTATTTTTATTTATCATATTAGTTATTTTTGTATTATATTATTGTATTTTATCTCCGTTTTTTTTATCATATTCTATATTATTTAACATTGTTTCATATTTTCTTACATTATTTTCATTTATTTTGTTATTTATTTTTATCACGTTGCATATTTTTTAAGGGATTATATGTTGTCGTATTTAGTAGTATTTTCATTAGCGTTTAATTTATTTTTTATTATTTTGCATATAAAATTTATTGGAATATACATTTTGATATTATTTTATAAATATATTTTTGCACTTGTTATTCTTAACATCTTATATTTTCATTATTTATACTTTGTTTCCATTTTTATTTATTAAATATTATATAAATACATTATTATTTTAATATTTTTTTTTTCATTTCATTTGAGTTTATTATTTGGACCATATACATTTATTGGATTATGATTTTTTTTTATTTTGTAGTACTTATTTTTATTTCATTTTTCTGAGTATTTATTTTTACATATATGTATATTCTATTATTTTGTGTACTTTTATTGGATTAGTATGTATTTTTCATTATTATATATTTTAGTATTTGTTTTATTTGTTTTTTGACATTTTTATCATTTATTTGTATTCTGTTCCCATTGTATTTATTTTATTAAAGTGAATATATTATATAGATATTACATTTTGTTTAGATTTTTAAATTTATTTTTATTGTTGTATTTATTTTTATTTCATATACCTTTAGATTATTTCGCTATTTTGATTTTATCTTTATTATATTTTGATTTGATCTTTATTTTGTTGTGTATTATATTTTTGAATCGTTGTTGTTTAATCTGTTTTGTTTATTTTGTTATATTTATGATTTCAGTTGTTATACAATGTATAATATTGTAATTTTTAATATTTTTTATGTTTTTATCATTTTGCTTGTATAACCTCATGTTATATTTATTATTATCATTATTTTAGATTTCTTTGTTTGATTCATTTTTATGATTTTTTTTTTTCTATAAAAAGAAACGAGTCAACTACACCTGCTAATCCTGAACGGGGATTTAAGAGGCGTACTCTTGGAATTCTTGGAATTTCGAAACTTCGGGAATGCCACCGATTACCAGGCACTTATTCACAAGTTGATCTTAGTGCTTTTACTTCTGGACTCGTACAGTCAAAAAGGTCTTTAAATATTTTTTGGGTGGTCATTCCGTTGAAATTAAAGTGCTTCAGCGGTGTAATTTCATTTTTTTTAAATTAATAATTTATAGATAATCATGATATATATTATAACATCTGGTCAACGCATTCAGTTCCATCGAAGGCAATAAACGGAGAACCTCTATTTTCCATTTCAACTATCTGGCCGTTATTAGGATCATTTCTGTTGCGTTACTCTGAAACAGTTGGGTCCATAAGATCCCAATCTGGGTCAAGCACAGACCAGTTCGTCACTTGGGTTGATTTTACCCAACTTTTAGGGCATTTGTTTTTGTGATTAAGGGCTTTACGAATACAGTACATTTGACTTACTGATAACTAATAAGGTTAATTTGTTTATATTATATCATAATGGGGGGGGCGCTAGTTAATATTGTAAAAAGACAACCCCTATCAAAAACTATTGGACAAAAAACAATAACTGAGCAAAATTTTCAATTTAATAGTCATTTTTAAACATATTTATTTTCATCAATTCATTTTTATTTTTATTTTTTCTTTCAGTATGATTAATTATGATTATTACTCAGTATGATTAATCTATCCATCTATCTCTATCTCTCTCTCTATATATATATCTATCCCTCTCTGTATCTATATCTAATCACTACCCTATCGTAGGAATGGCGTACATAAGACTATTGTCCACACATCGAGGAGCCCACACTTCCTTGTGTTGCTTCCTCTCTCCAGCAAGAGTGTGACGTGACCACGCCCCCATTAACGGAGCCTTCCGCCCGTATGTGTGTGTCTTGCTGTCGGTCACCCCTCTTGAGGGATATGACCAAGGTAGATAGATAGATAGTGACTTTTTTTTCTCCAATTTGAATTTTAATGTAGTGAAAAATGTCCACCAAAAAAAAAACAAAAAAAAACAATGTTTTTTTATCATTAAATTTGATCAGTTTTTAACCAAACCACCCAAAAAACTAGATTAAATGAATCCAAACCTTGTATGCATCCATTCCTGACCACATTTTGCCTTATTTCTCCCCGGAGTGATTTCAAAGTGTGAAATTTCCATACACAGAAGCCTTATAGATAAGCTTATCGCTTCCTTTTGACTTGTTTATCTTCCAGCCATCATTAGCCTCTTTTGCCCTCACGCTATGGAATATAACACTTGAAGAAAAGCGGTATTGATTGACAAAATCCTTTTTTTTCATATATGATAAGTGCAACCTTTTACGAGTTCTACAGAGGAGTGAATAAAGCCATTAGAGGGCGATAACAGCCGGTCAATCATTGCCTGCGTTGTCAAGTAGCCCTTAGGTGTGATATTATCACATTACTCTCAGTTAGCCGTTCTTTACAGCGCACTAAACACCAACGAAGCCTTCATAAAATCACTACGGCAATCGCATAAACGAGTCATCTCTAGTTTTGCCCGTTTGACCTTGACGTTGTGTGAATGATCGTTTTTCTTTGATTAGGCTAAAGAAGAACGTCGGATGTAAAAGAAACGCAATGGGATGAGGGTGCAACTTAGCACTACCAGGGCATTAGAAGCGGTGTTTTCAATGTTTCTATGTGTAGTCAAGTGGTAAAAAAAACAAAAAACAAAACTGTGTTACTTTATTAAGAACAGGGGTCACCAACGCTTTTGAAGCTACTTCTGGCACAAAGGGGTAAAACAGTGTCTGAAATAACGTCTCCCCGGACCTCCGGGGCGTGCATCTTTTACGTCGGGCGTACAACTTACAAAATGTCTTTGCCCGGGTGGCCGACAACTTATTTGCTTTATTCCGATTTCGAAATCTTCGTTCGGTTTGTAAATTTCGGTTCATTTGGCAATTTGCATACTCTGCAGCCAATCAGAAGCCCGCATCAACTAACTAGGTGCTTCGGACTTTCCCGAGCGTTATAAGGTCGTGCGTTTGCATATCATTCTCCAAAGTGGACGCACAGAGAACACAAGAAAAATGGATAAGTGGTTGGGAATCAAGCCAAAACCTCAGCCCCAGAAGAAATATTAAAGAGAAGTTGAAAAATGTATGACGGTACAAAACGTAAACTTACATTAGGAGCATCGTGGAAAGGGGAGTTCACGTGGCTTGTAGCAGACGACGAAACGCAAACATTGCATGAATGAAGAGGTACAGATACATACTGCTGGCAGATAGAAAACAGCGATGTAATATACATGCCATGAATGTTATAAGTAGATTTATGATAAACTTAATTTTAAGGTGTTGTTCTGTTATATTTTCCGGTTATCAATCCTAAAAAAAATGGTGTCCTGTAATTTTTTGTCATGAGTTTCAGACACTGGGTAAAAGTTTGATTAATTGAGCAATGTTAGTTTTTCTCCTCTCGACGGCGCTCTTGGTTAAATGCAATTTCTAGTTCAATACATTTCCAGTGCAGAGTTCCATCGAGGGCTGGGATCTCAAACTGAAAGGCAAAAACTCAACAAAAGTAACCTGTAAGATGCATCCAATGTCCTTCAGGCTTCAGTTCAACAGCAGTGATTATTTCCTTCGAACACCCCAGCAGCCCCTTGTTTTGCAATTAAATTCTAATAAAATATTCCCGAATCACTATTATAATGACGCTATAAGAGTCTTTTCATTCACGAACATTGCACTATTATTATGACTTAGGCCAGTTTCTAAGCACGACGTTTTATGCGCAAGTTAGCCATTGACTTGATGAAAAGAAGCTATAAAATGATATTAACTGTCAAAAGATTTTGACGTGTTTATTTGTTCGCTATGTTATTAAAATCCCCCAAAAACAATGGTTCCCACTACAAATAAGCGTAACAGGGTGGACGGACTGCTGTTGTCTTGTTCCACGGAAAGACTGAGGAGATCATTTCTTCCTCATGCCATGAGGCTCTCAAACTCCACCCGGGAAGTAAAAGCCCACATTAAACCCCAACCCCACATTTGCATATTACCCTTTTTTTATTACAGTGTGTATCTTCCGTAGCACTATTTAAATACTCAATATCAACACCTTATTTTGGGTATTTTTGTATTCTATATCTTTATTTTATTATATTTTTCAACACAAGGATACTGCTGGAAGTGTGAATTTCCCTACGGGGATGAATCAAAGTATCTCTCTATCTCTATATCTCTCTTTCTATCTCTATCTTATGCTTTTCCTAATCAGTAAACCATGATAAGACATTAAAAAAGGTTTATTAAAGAGTGGTACTTACTTTTCTTCTCCTTTAAGGTTTTCCTTCCAAAAATATTGTTACAGATCAGAGAGTCATGTGACTAAAATGATAGCCAGCAGATGTTTTCTATAGACCTCTAGAGTAACGGGTTGGACAGTTCACACGAGATATTATATACATGGTCTGCATCTATATAACACTTTTCAAGTCAATGAAGACCTCCCAAAACGCTTTACAATGTGCTTCACACTTACCCATTCACACCCATCGCAGCATCAGCCAGGCAAGGCAACTTAGGCATTCAGTGCCCAAGGACACTTTGACATATGACACGGACGGGCCGGGAATCGAACCTGCAACCTCTTGATCCCAGGACAAGCACTTTTAAACATGAAAAATGCACTAATAACTGGAATAGACATTAGGTAAGCATTATTATCATGAGGGCAATACAGAAAAGATGAAAAACCATGAGATTTTTCTTATATTTGTATCTATCTATCTATCTATCTATCTACCCTGGTCATAACCCTCGAGAGGGGTGACCGACAGCAAGACAGATACATACAAAAAACAAAGAAAATAAAAAGGGAAAAAGTAGCTAAAAAAAATCACACACAAACATTTTTGGACCATGGCCAACCCAAATGCCCAAACACCCAAACAAGTTGGGCACCTCGGCATCTAAGTCGGTCATGCTTTCTCTTCCTCCAGATGAAACGCGAAACAAGAAAGCGGCCATGTCACTTGGGTCAGGGTGACACAACACACTCTTCTGTCCGACAGCGTTCACTGGTTTACCCCTGCTGCATCATACAAGTGCCCTGCCCATCCTTTAGAACGCGTCCAAACATCCTACTATCCTTTCACAACACCTCTCCACTCATTCCTATCACCAACAAGAGCTCTAGCTTCCACTATATTTAGACCTCTTTCCTGCAGTGCACTCATAACACCATCCACGTCAATCGCAGCCCTCCTCTTGGTCTCCTTCTTTACTTCTGCCTTAGAAAGGGGGGCGGGAGACCGAAAGGTCCCGGAAACCCTAGTTCTCGGGTCACTAAATGTGAGAGGATGTTGAAGTAAAGCGACTGAGTGGAAGAAAGAGATCGGAAGGATTATGACTAGAAGAAAGGTTGATGTGTTAGCCCTTATTTTTGTAACGCAAGTAAATCAAACATGACTGGGGACATGACATTTTAGTGTACTTGTTCTACAATCAGCATATTTAAGAAAAAACAATAAATTAACCTGCATTTATACCAATGTGTCCTATGGTAAAGGGCAGTTAAGCATCCAAGAAAATATTTTGAAAATAAGTAATAAGCCCAAATATAGCACTTTATGTCACTGGGACTCCAACGGCATCGAATAACAAGAATGAACCTGTTATGAATATTCAAATTCTTATGTTCATACCAAATTAGCAGTGTAAATGCATTAATGGGTTGCTACTTTGTTGTTTGCCGTTTTTTAAAAGGATAGCATTGTCAATAAAGTAATTTCAATCTAAAATAGTGCTCATGCTTCAAGTGTTTTTTTTTTTTTTTCAAAATATGATTTTATTCATCCGGAAATTTTCTGTATTGGGAGCTCTGCATTTGTTAACAGGCATAATTTCAGCCACCTATAAATGTTTCTGCATTGATGAGAACCTAGGAACAATAGTCCACATGACAGTCCAGATTTTCTGTACTTGTTAATTCATTTTTGGTGGGCTGATTGCATTTTTTTTGTTTTTCCACTGCAGCTCCCTTTGTCCAGCAGCCACCTGGACGTGTACACGGGTCCAGGTATGAAGGGGCCCGCCATCGCGATGACCAGCAACTCCTGTCCTGCCAACCTCAACATCAAACGAGAAATCTCAGGTGCGCACGATTTTCATGGTTCCTACGGTGCTTGAAATCCTTGAATGCTTGAATTTTAATGTCATGTTTTCAAGGATTGGAAAGTGCTTGATTTATGGGTGAAATGTTTGTAAATGCTTGATGTTGTTGCCATGGTTCAAAACATGTTTGCTTAAAAATGAGGTGGACACTGCTCTCTGGTGGGTTTACTTTGACAAGTCAAGTCAGGCCATGTTTATTTGTATAGCCCGTAATCATAAGGAGTCTCAAAGGGCTGTACAGACCAGATTATAATGACACCATACCCTGATCCAAAACCTACATGAGGGCAAGAAAAAACTCAAAAAACTCAACATGAGGAAAATGAAGGGACCGCACATGAAGTCATCCCCTTCCAGGATGATCAGGCTGCAATAGATGTTGCAATAACAAACATATAAGGCAACATAAAGCACTAACAAAATATAAACCTATTTTTCTGTGCAACACCCATTTTAAAATACAACTGACCAGACAGGTATTTTTTATAGTCTCCGCCCTGGTTTATTCCTGGACGCTGGCTATTTCAGCTGAAAATGAAAATCTCCATTCTGATCCCTGAATACAGGGCACACCGTGGTGGCAGGATGCCAGTCAAACATGGCCGACTTAAGTGGGGATTCCATGGTGTAAAAGAAATACACATTTCTTAACCTGTGATTTTTCTAAACCAATTACCATTGGTATAATAGTTCATGTATTTTTGCCTAGTATTTAAATCAATGTTTTTAGTTTTTTTTCACTGCATGAAAGTTTTGTACCACTGGTAGGCACTAAATCTTACACTCTGTCCCTTTGATAAAGGCGCACACACGATTGAAAATTGCATATGTAATTTGCAGATATGTATGTGGATTTTCACACTAGATGATTCGCTCCAGATTTCTTCTTTTAATGGTACTGGAGAATCTGAAAAAACTGCTTTAAAAGTCCTAAATAAGTGCTTGAATTTGGCCATGAATAAGGTGTATGAAGCCTGGATTTTGCATGCTTTTCTAAGCTCCTTTTTGGAGGAATGTTGCTGTAAATATAATTGCTATGTTTTTTTAGTATTTCATAGTAGAGATCCAGTTTTTCTTTGTCGTTGATGACTTTTTGTTTTTGCAAAGACACAGAAGCCCGTGCCCTGGCCAAGGAAAGACAGAAGAAAGACAACCACAACCTCAGTAAGTCCTCAGGGTTCATACTGATGCTTAAAATTGTTGAAAATGCTTAAATTTAAATGTTGTATTTTGGAGGCTCGGGAAGGGCTTGAATTTTGGGTGACGTGCTTGTAAATGCTCAAAAATTTTCCCATGTTTCTCTATAGACCATGCACTAAGTATAACAGGTTTGTTTCAAAATATCACCGCCACTGCTCTCTGGTGGCTTTGCTTTCCCATTGTATTTTCTTAAGCATTCTTTGGTGTTTAGCATTCAAGTAAGTCTAAACCAGATTGCCATTGATATGAATTGGACACCGCAAACCTGGATATTTTCTAATGATGTCCTCGGTCCAGTTATTTTATTGGCTGGCAGCCACAGGTTCCTACGGTGCTGTTAAAAAAAGCCTTTTTTCCTTTCGGAATTGCCCTACGGTGCTTTTGAAAAAGCCTTTTTTCCTTTCGGAATTGCAAAAAAAACAACCTAATGTGTTCCTTAAAATTGCAATTTATGCACCCGGACACATAACAGTAATTGTGACACTAAAAACGCAACTCACTATACAAATTTTCTCTGGTTCTATTCAAACACGAAGTGCCCCTCCCGTTGTTTTGGGTCAACAATGCGCACCAATCCTGAGGTGATCCAGTGATAATGTAGGCTGGAAAAGGGTCTCTTTGGGGAGAGGTTTGGCCCAAAAATATTTAGATAGATAGCTAGCTAGATAGATACTTTATTCATCCCCGTAGGGAAATTCACACTTCCAGCAGTATCCTTGTGTTAAAAAATAAAATAAAAGATATAGCATACAAAATTACCCAATATAACGTGTTGATATAGAGTATTTTAACAGTGCTACAGAAAATACACACTGTAATAAAAATAGGGTAATATGCAAATGTGGGTTTGGGGTTTTAATGTGGGCTTTTACTCCCCCGGGTGGAGTTAAAAAGCCTCATGGCATGAGGGAGAAATGATCTCCTCAGTCTGTCTGTGGAACAAGACTGTGACAGCAGTCTGTCGCTGAAGCTGCTCTTCTGTTTGGAGATGATGCTGTGTAGAGGATGTGAGGAGGATTGTCCATGACTGACACGCATATTGTCCAGATCCACAAATGTATCCACAATTTACTCAATATCTGAAAAAAACTTTGTCTTGATCATTGCGCACGCAAGATTAAAAATGGCATTTGTAAATCACACATATATTTGTGGCTCTGCAAAATACATGATTCGCACGGGATTTTTTTAATTTAATGGTCCTGGAGAAATCGGAACAGTGGCTTTGAAAGTCCTTGAGAATGCTTGAATCTGCCATCAAATGAGTTTACAACCCTGTTTACTGCATTTGTGTAATTTCTTTTGCATTACATAAGAGAAACTCCTCTGCACGTACTGCACAAACACGCACTATAAAATAATCCTTCATGGGTTTTTATATACTGTTTTGCTGATCAAGCAGAGTGGGCGCATGAAGAACTTGTAAATTTGATTGCCAGTTTGGCATCGAAGTTTATTGTAATTGCTTATGACTGCGTGAGTTTGAGCGACTTTACCAATATAGAATTATTTTACTCGAGAGCCTTTCGTTTAAGGCCGCAGTTTGTATGATATAGTGACCCCTAATTGAATAATATACTTCATAAATTGAAATAAACACCAATGATTCAAATAATAAGCAAAAATAGCTGTACTATCGCTGTAATGTTAATTTAAATAAATTGGAATATTACATGAATTGAAGAAGCGGACATGTTTTGTTGGCTGTGTCAAGAGCAGAACAGAGACAGGACCCACTTGCGTACGTTTCTCTCAGTTTTATTGGGAGGAAGGGAAAGGATTGCTGGTCGCGGGGAGCAGGTTGCCCTGAACGCGGAAGTGGTACTTCCGTGGCGAGCGATGGCGGTGTCGGGGTGGACAAAACAGGTCAGTAGCCGAGACAGGAGAGCAAAAAACTTGGTCGAGATCAGAAAATGGGTCGAAGCCGGGAAACAAACGTGGGTGAGTCAGGGTCGAAAAGCTTGCCTAGTGTAAACTAAGGTTCGCAGACGGACTGACAACAGGTGACAGAAAGACGGGGGTTTGAATAGTGACCGGGAGCCAATCAGAGTCCGAGGCAGTTGGCGCCAAAGGAGCAGGCACAGGTGCCTCGCATCAGTAATCATGATAGGCTGCCCCTGATTTGTCCATCAGTGTTTCACGCCTTCCTCAGTTCGTCATGAAAGTTAGCGTTGATGAGTCCCATAATTCCGGCATCTGGTGAAATGAAATGAAATGATCTGCATTTATATAGCGCTTTTCAAGTCAATGACTTCCCAAAGCGCTTTACAATGTGCTCCACATTTCCCAATAGAGGCCTTGTATTGCAGCCATGTAAGACGCTAACCTGCTTATTGGGGGTATTAGGGGTTCAGTGTCTTACCCAAGGACACTTAGACATGTAACACGGACGAGCCGGGATTCGAACTAGGATCCCTTGATCCCAAGATGAGCGCTCTACCTCCTGAGCTACTGCCGCCCCCCGTGCTTTTTTCCTCACAGTTTCCTTCTTTAGCCACACATGTTAGCCACTCGGCTGCACCTTATGGTCTGCTGCTAGCTGCTATTGTAGTTGTTGGCTCTTCCGTGTGAATAAAACTTGCTTCCTCCTTTGTAGAGACTGATAGCTGCTAACTTTAGTCACTTACACAAGCTCTGATCAACTTTAGCTGCACTTTTCAGGTGTGTCAAGCTTGCTTGGTTTTTTACTTTTGTTTGTGGGAATTAATACCAGTTTTCATGTCCGGTTACTGGCTGAAGTTTTTCATTGTTCTTGCAAGAAATTATGTAAGTAGGCTACTAGAGTGGGCAGCACGGCGGCGCAACGGTTGGCGCGTGTGCGGCACAGTTCTGAGATAATGAGATCGAACCTGCTGTGTGGAGTTTGCATGTTCTCCCCGTGCTTGCGTGGGTTTCCTCCGGGCACTCCGGTTTCCTCTCACATTCCGAAAACATGCATGTTAGGTTAATTGGCCGGTCCAAATTGTCCCTAGGTTGGAATAAACGAGAGACTGGCTGGCAACCAATTGAGGGTGTCCCCTGCCCACTGCCCAAAGACAGCTGGGATGGGCTCCAGCAACCCAGTGGCCCTACTGAAGATAAGCGGTGCAGATAATGGATGGATGGATGGCTCCCAGAGTTTGCCGAGTGGTATTCTTCGGGTTCCAGTTGGGCCTCTTCCAAGCTTTCTGTTCCATACTAATTTACAACATAATCTAGTGGAGAATTATGACACACTGTCATTTTAATTGTTTTTTTGTCTTTTGTTGATCAATTTACAGTTGAAAGAAGGCGGAGGTTCAACATCAACGATCGTATTAAAGAGCTTGGCACAATGATTCCCAAAACAAATGATCTGTAAGTATCTTTTTCGGTATGATTTTTTTATTTCATTTGAAAAATCTCAATAGACGAGCAATCAAATGTTTGTCAAAAGGCTGTTTCTCTAGAAGGGAATCAGATAATTTTCCTAGGTTAATCGCATGGAATTACCTCAATTAAAGGCGATCACGGTTAATTGAAGTGATTAAAATGTGGTTTTAATGCTTTAATTTGCTGTCAGGGATGTTCGCTGGAATAAGGGCACCATCCTCAGAGCATCAGTGGACTACATCAAGCGTATGCAGAAGGACGTTCAGAGGACCAGAGAGGTGGAGACCAACTTTCGGAGGATGGAGATGGCCAATAAGCAGTTGATGCTCCGGATTCAGGTCAGTTATTGCATTTATACAATACAGATTTTTTTTCTCATTTTTCTCCGTCCATTTGACCATTTGGAAAAAATGTGCTTGTTTGCTCCATTGCTGTGTATCATTGGTTTACAAGATGTGCTCACAGGTGGTTTACCATAATTATAGACTTACCTTGTACATGGATGGATTTAACTGCGTAATCCACTATGTGTAGATGGATGGACCTGTGGCAATATTATTGTGGAGGCAGAAAATAAAAGCGAATCAAACGATACACATAAGAATTTTTTTGCAAGTGTGAGTTTTCATGAAATGTTTGTGCTTTGAGGATCAAAAATATCCCGGACGAGGGAAATTATCATGATTATCAGTTAATAGATCCTAATGAATATGTGTTGTTTTTTTTGTTTTGTTTTTTGCACCAGTTGTGGGTTTTTGCATTAAAATCGGATTTCAAAGAGTTATCCATTACATTTTCGTTTTTTATTGCAGTTTGAATTTGGATATTGAAATTTAATAATCCAAAACAGAGACTGATTATCAATCAGTCTATAGATATTAATCAGATCTATATATGTTTCTTTGCATTAATTATGCATGTCCACTTTGCGTTTTCCTTGCCCTCATGTAGGTTTTAGATCAGGGGATGGTGTCATAATAGTCTGTGGTTTGCAATTATCTGTGCAGCCCTTTGAGACTCCTTGTGATTAAGGGCCAAACAGATAAACTTGACTTGACTTGAGGTTTTTGAGTTTTTCCTTGTCCTCATGTAGGTTTTAGATCAGGAGATGGTGTCATAATAGTCTGTAGTTTGTAATAGTCTTGGTTCTATGCAGCCATTTGAAACTCCCTGTGATTAAGGGCCAAACAAATAAACTTGACTTGACTTAAAACACGTATGTATTTTTTTTATATACAGTATGTACCGGAAGCAGTGATTGTTTGAAATTGTAATTCTCCAGGTTGGGTGTCATTTACGGCTATAGAGGTCAATTATTCATTCTATTTGGCTGCCATGGACCTATGTAGACTGAGCCATAAAATGTATTTTTTTAACAATTATTGTAACTTTTATACAATTTGCAAACGGCAAGTAAAGCAACACAATTCATGAACTAAAGTTTCAAAAAATGTTTAATGTTATTTAATCCTGAAAACATGTTTGCAGTATTCACATTTATTGAGTCATTTTGTTCGCTTTCAATTTGATTTTCTGTGATCAGCAGCTAAGAAGTTGGTGTTAGCATGCAAAGTTTAGCTTGTCCGTGCCATAGACTGCTGTAGACGTCAAATATTAATTATAGCTTGGGTGCCACAGTCGTCTGTAGCTTGGCTGCCTATTAAAGTTGAAGTTTAATTTATTACAATTTGTTAAAGGAGTTCTGTCAAATGTGGAAATATCAATGTACTTGTACACCGCGTGGAGCTAAACAGATGTGCTAGTTGTTACCTGAAGTCACTGGAGCTGCTAACCGTTGAATGTGATCTAAAGTGATAGTCTTACGACGGTTAAAGAAGCCATCCTATTTATATCATTTAAAGTCAGTTTAAATACGCCAAGTACAATAGACACGCACACGAGACAAATCAACAACAGCAATAAGCCAGCTTCTGTGTTAGGTGGTTAGGTTAGATGAAAAGCATCGTGGAAAGGGGGAGTTCACATGGCTTTGTAGCAGACGACGCAACGCAAACATTGCATGAATGAAGATGAGTCAATACAGGTACATACTGATGGCAGATGGAAAACAGCGATGTCATATACATGCGATGAATGTTATAAGTAGATTTATAATCAACTTAATTTTAAAGTGTTGTTCTGTTATATATTCTGATGATCAATCCTTAATACAATGTTTTTTTTTACGATGAATCGTTTTATTGTGTTTCAAGTTTAGAAAAATGGGCCAGGCAACTTTGTGGCTGGGCAGGTAACTTTTCAGAATTGTCTGCCCTGGTGGCCGCTAACTTTTTGTCACGAGTTTCAGACACCGATATTAGGCTGAAATGAACTGTCAAATTATCAACAGATAAAACAGGAGAGGACTGCTAGGCAGTAGGGCATTACGTGCGGGAGGACATTTTTATTTTTATTTTAAAGTCCCTTTCAGGATTACAAGTATGTTTTTGGGGTTGAGTTTTATCAAATAAACGATACCTCAAAATGTGACTTATACTCCAGTCAGACTTACATATGTTTTTCCTAAATATGCATCCCTTGGCTGGTGCGATTTATATTCTGAAAAATAGGGTAATTAATACATTCAACTTTTATTTTGCAAATGACGACAGGAGTTGGAGATGCAAGCTCACCTTCACGGCCTCCCCAGCAACTCCCCATCCAGCCTCAACCCTGCGGACGTCATCCCCTCCTACGTCAAACAAGAGACCAGCCCGGAGGAAAACCTTCCCCACCTTCAACCCCCAGCCCCTCACCATCACCACCACCAGCACCATCACCAGGCTCCGCCCCCTGCCCCGCCCCAGCTGCATCACTTCCTGCCTCCGAGCCACCTCCAGCCATCAAACCAAGCCATGCAACTCAACGTTCTCCCTCAGCAGCTGCATGCCCCGCCCCCGCAACCCCCCCTCCAGTACCCGGCGGTCGGCAGCTCCCAGCCCTTCGATTTCGCCCAATCGCTGGACTTGTGCGAGGGCATGTCGGGTTTGGATGAGCTGGCGGGACTGGAGATGCAGGCCCCTCAAAGCGACATGGCTTTCCTCATGATGGACGAGCCCCTGTCGCCCCTGGGAGGGGGGGACCCCCTGCTGTCCACCATGTCCCCTGAGGCTTCCGTCGACTCCAGCCGCAGGTCCAGTTTCAGCATCGACGACGGGGACATCCTCTAGAGAAAAAGAAAAATCGCTCCCAGTGTGAAAAAGAAAACCGCGCCGCCGAGTAGTTTGAAATGCCGAGGTCATGTCCATTCTTTTTTTGGGGGGGATTTACCAAATGAAAACCTCGTACGTTGTCACATTTGTTGCATCACTAGAAATTATGGTTGTGAATCAAAAACCGGAGCAGCAAATTGACACAAAAGTCATAGTTTCTGTACTCGCACACTTGGTCACCATGAGCACTAAGAAGTCGGTGTTAGCATGTTGTTAGCATGCTAAGTTTAGCGTCTCCTTGACTCATTCACTGACATAGACGGCCTATAACATCAAATATGCAACCTAGGTAGGCTGCTATAGATTGCTATAGACGTCAAATATGCAATTTAGCTAGGCTACCATAGACAACTATAGATGTCAGAGATCTATTCTGCCATGGACAGCTGAAGACATCAAATATGTATTCTAGCTAGGCTGCTATTGATGGCTATAGACTTGAAAGATGCATTCGAGCTAGGCTACCTTTGAAAGCTATAGACATTAAAGATCCATTCTCGCTAGACTACCTTAGATGGTTACAGATATCAAATATTATTTGTAGCTTGGGTGCAACGGACGGCTGTAGACATCAAATATTGTTTCTAGGTAGGCTGCCAATGATGGTTATAGACGTCAAATATGCAATGTAACTAGGCTGCCATAGACTGCTATAGACGTCAGAGATACACTCTAGCTAGGCTGCCATGGACGGCTGAAGACATTAGATATGCATACAAGCTAGGCTGCCAATGAAAGCTAAAGACATCAAAGATGCAATTTTATCGCTAGGCTGCTATGGACATCAAATTGTATTTTCTAGCTGAGCTGCCATTGATGGCAATACAGGTCAAATAAGGTGTCGCAGTGAATGAGTCAAAGTGGCCTTCACGAGTGTGAGATTTTTCTCTTCTACTCACATGCACCAGTGCACATTTCAACACTTCTGTTTTTTTTTTAATCCATGTCACCCAAACTCAGGTACTGTGACAGAATTCGCAAACAGGGTCAATTGAATGAAGTGCGCACGGGAGTTTGAACCAGGCACATCACTTTAGGTTGAGTTAATCTAAAACATGTTTTTTTTATCTAGTTTCGATCACAATAGCTTCACACACAAACACAGATGATATGCAACAAATGCCACGGGAGGAATTTGCAATTTTGGCCATAAAAGATTCGTGGCACGGCAAATCTGGTGATAATATATAAGATGGATGGGCATTTGACTCCATGACTACCTTTTGCAATTTGTAACAGCTAAAATAATGCTCAAATAATTGTGTTTGGGACGAGAGAGTAACACTTTTGTTTTGGAGAAGTTCCTTCCAAAATGATTCACTATTTTATATTGTTGTTGCAAGAAGTTATTTTTTAACTCCGAGTTAAAGCAGCTTCAAAATGAAACCCTGAGTAAAACCCTACATTGTTTTTGCATCACTACTGTAGAGTTAAAGCAGCTTAACTCCGTTAATGCTTTAACTTTTACCATAGAGTTAAAGCAGCTTAACTCGGTTAACTCCAAGTTGAAGATTCTTAAAACTTTCCATCCCCGAATGTAAAACATATTAAAACTCATCCAGCATAAGTTTAAACTGTTACCCCTTAACGAAGTGATACAAGCCACTTGAAATATTAAAACCAAAGTTAAAATTTGATGGGTTCACACCCTCAACTCAGGGTTAAAGCATCTTAACTCCTTCTGGATTAAGGCATCAAGAGTTAAATCTTGTTTCTAAGTTGAATCATCTTAAAATTTTTGGGGAGTTAAGGCTGAAACATTTTTGCTTTTTATAAGAGATAATGCGACTTTAAAATGAGAACCCCGAGTTAGAGCTTTAAACTTGGTTGAAGCAGTTTCACTTTTGAAGCTTTAAGTTGAAGCATCTTAAAACATTTTCAAAATCGGAGTGATGTTAAAGCTTTAACCTACTCTACTCTAGCTAGGCTGCCACGGACGGCTGAAGACATTATTGGATATGCATAATAGCTAGGCTGCCATTGATGGTTATAGACATCAAATATGCAATGTAACTAGACTGTCATAGACTAAATGTCATAGCTCTATTCCAGCTAGGCTGCCACGGACGGCTGAAGACATTAGATATGCATTATAGCTAGGCTGCCATAGACGCTTGAAGACTTTAGATATGCATTATAGCTAGGATGCCATTGATGGCTATAGACGTCAAATATGCAATGTAACTAGGCTGCCATAGACTACAATAGACATCAGAGATCTACTCTAGCTAGGCTGTCATGGACGGCTGAAGACTTTATTAGATATGCATTAACCTTTTACAGCTTTAACTCGGAGTCCAAGGAGCTTAACTTAGTCTTATTGAAAGCTTTCACTTTTTATACGTGAAGTTAAGCATATAAACTAATCCGTAATTACGCTTGGGTTTTTATGCTTCAACTCAGAGTTACTTTTAAAACAATCCGGTTTAAAGCTTTAACTTTTGACAGCATAGCACCAAAAACTTTGAAATCCTTAACAATTGGTTGCTAATCAATATGACTTATTGCATGCGTGATAATGCCCATCCTTCATTTTAGGTTCGTTTTCTTTATTGGAGTTTTTTGGTTTATTGTATTTCCCAAAACACCGGAGACTATTATCATCTTTGACTGTTGTACGTCAATTGAAGCGTTTTCTTTGGTTTCTCTTTATGCCAACCGAGAAATCATCATCACCCCTCTTTAGATCCTCTTAAAATAGAGCAAAGCGCTATTTGGGGATTTTGAAATGACACAGATTTGTAGATCTTGATACCTTAACCCCCCCCTTATTTTTATACACATACTCATTGGGGTTTTCGATTTTTTTTTTTTCCCATGGCGAGATAAAAAGTGATTATTTTGATATGATGAAATGAAAACTCGTCACATTGTGAATGTAAAGATTCCCTCAGTTTTGCTGTGCATTTCACCTTGAAGTCACGATGGTTTCCATGGAAACTGTAAGACTGACTTCTCTGCAACTGTACGCTGCCTTTTTTATTTTTTATTTTATTTTTTTTGCCTAATCCCAACCACAGTTAACATTGTCCGTACATGCACACTCCTCTGCCACGAGAGGGACCCTCTGTGGGGCGACATCAATAGAGGAAATGTCCTTATTTGAAATAAATGATAGTGTTTTACAGGATACGCCGCATTTTGTTTGTTTTGATCTATAATGTCTTTAAATTGTTTTTTTTCTCTTGTGAAAAAGGAAAACAGACATACCTTGAATGTGAAAGGAATTTAAAAGGACATTTTGTTATGTTTAGTGCCTCCTAGTGATACAAAAAAAACTTAATTTGAACACTAGGGAAAAATTCATGAACTAGCATACTTAGGATTTAAAAAATAAAGAAAAAACATAAGTCGAAAAATTTGTTCGTCTTTTACATAGTGGAATCCGACCTAGTGTCGTCTTGCTGCTGGCTCTGCCACTGGTTTTTGTTCAAATTGGGGCTTTAGCTTCATCGCGACCTCTAAAAAATGAAAATAATGTAATATTATTTAATCTCCAAAGAGTTTTGATATCAATTTAATGGATAATGTTGTTGGCCTGGAGAGGGATGGGTGCCACCAGGCTGTATTTGCCCAAACACACCACAGGGAATGGTGCCCCTGCGATTAAGGGAAACCTATCTATTTCTATCTATATCCATCTATCTCTCTCTCTCGCTCACTCTATCTATCTAGCTCTCTATCTCTCTAGCTCTATCTCAATCTCTACTTAGACATCTATCTAGACGTCAATTTCGTTTGGTTTATATTTCTTGGATTTTACTTTTTAGTTTTTTTTCCAGTTTTTCTGAACCACAATATTGGGAAAAACGGCTTAATTTTTAATCAAATCTATTTAATTCAAGTTTAACAAAATAAGAGCAAATAAATTGTACTGTAACACCATGCTTAACCTATAGATGGTAGCATTGTGACACAGGTTACCCAGATTTATCCATACAGTTTTTAAGAAGAAAGCCTAAAAGTTGGCTCGCCTGAAATAGTGCAAATTACCTTTTGTTTGGATTATATTTCTTGTATTTTTTTAGTATTTTTGATCCATAGTATAAGAAAAAACTGACACTTTTTAATCACATCCATTTAATTCAAGTTTAACAAAATAAGAACAAATACATTGTATTGTAACACCAAGCACAACCTACGGATGGTAACAATGTGACACAGGTTACCCAGAATTATCAATAAAGTTTTGAGAAGACAGGCTAACTGTTAGCTAGCTTGTAAGATTGCAGAGTACCTTTTATACCTTTTTCTGATTCATAATATAAATAAAACACCTGAGGCTTTTTATCTCACCCAAGTTTAACAAAATAAGAGCCAATCAATTGTGTTGTAATACCATATACAACCTAAAGATGGTAGCATTGCACAAAAGATGAGCCAGACTACTGTGTCCAAAAATTACGAAAACTACATAGTCAAGCTAACTGCTAACGGGCATGTAAAGTAACTTTTTATTATTTTCTAATTCCTTTGGAAATGTTATTTTTGAGTATTCACGAGCCCCAATAAAAGTTAAGTAACTTTCTACCTGTGTGCCGCAGAAAAAGACTTCCTTTTAGCTTTACAAATAAAGGCATGCCTATGTCCATTATCTTTGCATTCTTGCAGTGATCAGCCCGGTAACTTTAACATTCATCCGTGTCAGTAGGTGGCAGCGGATTTATATTTGTGTTGGCCCGGAGAGGGCTGGGCGTCACAAAGCTGTACTTTTCCCAAGAAACACCACAGGAAACGGTGCCCCTTACGACCAACTGGTAACAACAACAACTGGCAAATTACTTTGTTTTTATTTATCTTTATTTTTATATTCTGACGACCCTAGTGGTTAAAGGATTCGACCGACCGTGAATATTAACTAAATGCTCATGATGTAGTACAGAGAAATATATTTAATGACTTGTTTTATAAGTCTGTAAGATTGTGCTGCAAAAAAGGTCATAATAATCTTGCACAAACTATTGCAGATTTTAATAATTCTTATTTCACATACAAAAAATGAAAAAACTAAAAGTTAAAAAAATGTACCACTGGCAGAAACCTATTGCTCATTTTTAAGTATTTTTGAGTTAGTTTTTTTTAAATAAAACTTAATGTAAAAAAAAACCTAAAATACAACCTAGAAAAACAGGTTTAGATATAAGAAAATTGTCATGAACCAGAACAGGATCAAGACCCAAACGCGTGACGTTCTCACACAAGCCTTTTATTTTACGGGAAATGGGGAGTCATGTACGTCAGGCAGCGGTCTGGCGTGGAAAGACAGGCGGCCAGAGACCGACGAGATTGATTCCAATTGCCTGAGCAGATATCGGACAGATGCGGTCGATACCGGACAGGACTGATAATGATAACAGGATATCGAAATAAACCGGACAAACTGGACAGGAACGAAAACTGGAGAGAATGATAAACAGGACAAAAATAGACGGGAACAAAACTGGAAACCGATATTTAACAGGACAAAATAAACGGGAACAATACCGGACAGGAAATACCAACAGGAAAACAGGATCGGGTTAAAACCCACATCTTGCGGGGCAGAGGTTCGTTGACAGACTGACAAAGGAAAAAATGAGAACGCTGAGCTTAAAAAGACGGAAAGGCAATCTGTCAATGAGCTGCAGCTGGCGCTACACAGCGGGGCCAATTGGGCGCCATGGCAACTGTGACAAAAATCCAACATTACAGCAACATTAATAACCTTTATTACCTAATGGACCATGGGGACCACAAATAACAAGAAAAAATTAATATTGTCAATTTAATTCAATTAAAGATTTAACTATATCAACTCACACAGGTTAAACGGGTGTCGGGAATTAGTTTTTAAAAATTTTTGACCGGTTGTAATACTATGCACCACCTGCAGATGGTAGCATTCCGCCGCAGGTCATCCAGACTCTTAAAATGTAGTTACAAAGAAGACAGGCTATCTGTTAACTCGTTTCTAAGGTTGAAAAGTCATCTTTGTCGAATTATCTTTCTTTATAAATTTGTTAACTGAGTATTTATGAGCTACAATATAAGTAAAGTAACTTTGTTTTTGCTTCACATTTGTTGAAGAAACGATTAAGTAAATGCGTCAGAGACAACCCTTCATAGCACCCTTCCCAACAATGTCCAGTTTCCCGTTTTAATCGGCCAAAAAGAAAGAAATTCCGACATGCCCTCACTACAGAAGACCATCGTCGTTTTTGGACCGAACGTTTCTCCTTTTAAGCTGATTTTAACTTCTCATGTTCTTGGCTTCACTCAAAGGCAAGACTCAATTAACCTTCTATCACCTATAAATATGGCAGACTTGTCAAATTCTGAGCCAGCAAGCACTCTGTTCTGTTATAGGTCCTTGTATGTGGTGTTATGTCTTCAAAGGAGCTTGTAAGGTAATTTTGGAATATTTTTGCACTCATTTAGAAACGCAAATGTTCAAGACAGCTTTTGTCTATTCTGCTATACAAATGCCCACAAGGGGACACCAGAGCTCCACATAATTTGAAGCTAAAATAATAAAGAGTATTGCAATAACGAAATATAGAGACGTCATTTTGAGAGTTGCACAATTCGAACCCCAAAATGTATCAGGTTATATAACAGTGCACACCCATTTACAGTTTGGTTTAATGTGAATTTGTTTTATTGTCATTTAAAAAATGTAGTGAACATTGTTTACAACGAGATAAGACGTGGCACTCCAGGATAAACACGTAATATACAGACTTTAAAAAAGGCATCAAAAGAATGTCTGGATACCATACCTGTCAACCTGTACGGTTTTGCCGTACAAAGTACGTTTTTTTATGCATTTTAAGACGAGTACGACGTACAGGGAAATCTGTACGGAAAAACGCAAATTTGTCAATTGCATGCGTCTGCCGCCTGGGGATTTCCCATCATGCATCATTCCGGAAAAAAAAATATGGTGTACGATTATTTTGTACGGGAAAATACCACTGTTTGTACGGGCATGGAGCCGTGGAGGTTGACAGGTATGGGATACATAGGCACAAATATTTAAAGATAATGTGTTATCAACAAGGGCGGCACGGCGGCTGAGTCGTTAGCACATGCGTGGCACAGTTCTGAGGTCATGGTATCGAACCTCCTGTGTGCAGTTTGCATGTTCTCCCCGTGCCTGCGTAGGTTTCCTCCGGGCACTCTGGTTTCCTCCCACATTCCAAAACATGCATGTCAGGGTAATTGTCCGGTACAAATTGTTCCTAGAAGTGATTGAGTGAGTGAGTTGTCTCTGTGCCCTGGGATTGGCTGGCATCGGGTTCAGAATGTCCCCTGCCCACTGCCTGAAGATAGCTGGGATGGGCTCCGGCAGCCCCGCGACCCTTTTGAGGATAAGCGGTGCAGATGATGGATGGATGGATGTCGTCAACAATTTTGGGCATGTTACTTCAAATTGTAATTAGTAAAAGTGACTCACTACTTCTTCCAAAAAGTAACTGAGTTAGTAACCTAATAAGTCTATGGTAAAAGTAACTTATTTCCAGGGAAAGTAACTATTTCTGTTACTTAAAAAGTAAGTTTTATGTCAAAGAATTTGAAATTTTCCAAGCAAATAAACACTGCGCTGACGTCTTTGACCGGAGTTTACCTAAAGAAATGTGAATTCTGACTTTTTTTTAGGGATCGGTTTTTCTGGCTCGGCTCACTTAGTAGAGCCGACTCATTCTGGTGTGTGTTTGTTGGTTTTAATTTTATGTAACATTTTATGTAACATTATGCATGGATTGACTTAAAAACAGGGAAAAATAAAGAAAAATGTGTGCAGGGGCGCGCCTCCGATGGTGTTTTGCTGCCAAGGTCACGCATAGTTTTTGACCGTCAGTTACGGTAAAGACCATGTAATGGCGGAAAAATGAATTAGTTAGATTAGCCCGTTACGCGGTTATATTACGGCGTTATCCCCAACAATAGTTGAAAATTGTGGGCACTCTTAAAAATGAGGATATGCTGCAGTTATGTAACAAATTTAACTAATACTCAGTCTTCTTATTTGGGAATACATGTTTTAAGATGTATATTTATAATTTCTATTAAGAATCCTGCAATATAAAACCCCTAAAATATTAAGCATGAACATTTATCCAGAGCTTTAAACATACCTCTGAGACTATAACAGTGCAGGTGCATTTATACAGAGACTTGCATTTATACAGGTGGATTCCATTTATCATCGTTAGTCATTTAGATCAACATTAAATCATTCAGAGTTCGACACTGAACTTCTGGACAGAGTTACGTACATTTTATTATTCTTTTTCCATGTTTAACAAGAATCCCGCGTTATAAAATGAAAAAATACTGTTCAAAAGCATTTATCCAGTTACTTAAATACACATTTAGTCGCTACCATTTAATGACCTTAGATTGTTTTAAGTAAAGTCCATGATCGTGACGCAGCATTCAAATGTCAGAAACCACTTAAGAGAAAAATCAGACAACAACAAAATGTTAGGTTGAATTGTAAAATATTTACAAGGTAGTGTTTGTAAATTGTAAGTGCATCAGATAAAAGTGACTGTCTCAAAAAATTAGAATATTGTGATAAAACTGTCATACATTCTAGCTATATTACCAACTAGCTTCAATATTTTAAGCCTTTTTTGGTTTGATATCGCTGACTATGGCTTACAGCCTACTAGTATACCTTTTCATGATATTGTAATGTTTTGAGGTGGGATATTTGATTTTTAATCAGCAAGATTGAAATAATAAAAAGGTTTGCTATTTTTAAATAAATTTGTAATGAATCCAGAATGTATGATTTTTTTGATTGCATTACAGGATAAAAAAATCTTGATCACAGTGTTTTCAATTTTTTGAAACTCTACTCCTTGTCTAGTGTGGTGATAGCCCTAGTAGTGGCAATAAATAGTGACCGATTGAGGGATGCGGTTGTATTTTTTTTCAAATATATTTACCAACACAATAGAATGTCTTTGCATACTTTGACTACATCATGATTGCCTTCATCTTCGTATTTCTATTTGGATGTGTCAAGATAATGCATCTAACCTGGGTTGAGATTATTTGTGAATTGGCACAGTGATGAATGGTGAGCACGTCTGCCTCGCAATTCAGAAGTCCTAGGTGTGATTCTAGCTATCAGCCTCCCTTTGTGGGGTTTGCATGCTCTCCCAGTGCCCAAGTGGGTTTTCTCCTGGCACTCTGGTTTCTTCCCACGTACTAAAAACTAAAAGGTTTTTGCTAGGATTGGGTATGTGGGTGCATGGTTGTCTGCCTCCTGTGCCCTGTGATTGCCTCGCAAGGTTGCCCACTCCCCAAAGTGAGCTTGAATTGGTTCCGGCGCCCCCACGACCCTTGTTGAGAGTATGTGGCTGGAAAAACTGATACATTTACAGTTTTATAGATACTAAAACAAGGATGCGTTTTGAGCTTGCAAGGAGAACAGGAGAATACAAAATCAAACCTGTTCTAACACTTAGCCCTTTCTTTTGATTATAATTTCCTACAAAAAATGAGATCAACTCTAAAGAGTGTGATTGTCTAAGTACACCAATGTGTCTTGTAAACAGTGACAGCAATATTGAAATATTGAAAACAACACTAACCCTAATCTTCTTTGCGAGTGTTCCCTCGTACAAACTAGAACTACCCTGGTGTTAGTGGAATTCTTCATTGTAAGTAAGCACAATAAAAACAAATGTAACACTAGTTTTGAATAAACTATCAATTATTTTCTTATCAAAAATGAAAGAATGGGAAAAAAGATATATCGTCTATGTAAAATAATCCAAATTCTTTTACAGGACATCACACCTCGTGCACTTGATATGCAAAATTACCTTTTGTCCCCTTTCCCTCCATCTTAAGATGTATTAGTCCAAGTCTCCTTCAGGATTAACCATAAACTGATTAATGGTCTTTCTTAACTCAAATAGAAGTAATCTCATTTCTAATCCTCTCATACACACGGAGGCGAGAGCGTGTTAAGTGTAGTGGTGGTGCTTGCAGCCCATCGGCAGGCCCATTCTCGGGGGTCTTTATGATGCTAATGTACTCCCCCGGTCTAATAAATCCCCGTAGAGCCGGCGAGAGTAGATCTTATGGTTCTCGCCCATCACCACCTCCGATCTCACTTCCGCACAAGTGCCTGCCTTGCACTTCCATTGATACTTGGGGGCTGTTTAGTAAGAAAAGGCGAGGGGAAAGGTCCAGACAAATCAAACATCAACTTGAGAGATGCTTGTACTCTCGTTGCACTCTGCTGCTGGCCTCTCCCTGGAAAAACACTACCCCTCTTAGGTTTTAGCTTGGGCTGCAACTAATGACTATTTTAATAGTCTACTAGTCACCGACCATTCAAGTGATAAGACGAAAAATTAGTGCTATGTTAGTAGAGACACGAATAAAAAAAATAAACCTCTGTCCATTTTTTTAGGGACAGGTACTTAATAAAATAAAATCTAGTAAAGAATTTGTTTTTATCCCTGGAAAACAAGAACAAGCTCATTAGCAGCAGCAGAAAAGTAAATACGGTATGTGCTTTTGTCAAGTACATTCAGTGGTCAACCGTGAAGTCTGTAACAAAAGTACTTGACAATTCTTAACAGCTTGAAATCAACGTTTGTATTAAAACTGACGTTTGTTCTCCGAACTGTATGCATTTAATTTCCAATACGTTTGTCTGGCACGGTCTGGTATGGCGGTCAAAAGGTTTGCTGCATGTCATCAAAATGGCTTAAATGCTACTTGAATCTTACAGAGGCTATTTTATTGTCTCTTGTTCTGCATCACCGAGGTACCGCCATGATACGCATGGTCTGCTTTGCAAACTTCACAAGTAGTCTGTTTATAGGCCGTTTACAGTTCACATATTCACGGATACCTTGACCGCCTGAATTGTCGAGGCACCAGTAGGACGCAACTGTTGACGGTTGCTGGCCTATTTTGGGGTCGTGGCAAAGTTGGCACCAGTCCGTTCCTTAATAGTGTCGGCCCAGTTGGGTTTTTGCCCTCTTGGACTGTGCCCTGGAGAATTATTTTGGCCAGTTCTGATGATCTTGTGACGTGACCATACAACAAAATTTTTCGTCCTTGCACAGTTGCCAACAGTTCTTGGTAGGATACACTGTGCCCTCTGATGGTGTTGCGCACCAATTTGGTAGTCACATGTGCTATGTAGCTTCTGACAAGAAGTTTCCTGTAGCATCGCATCTCCATGGCCTGGATTTGTTTTCCAGTTTTGCTGTGAGAGACTCACAAGCGTAGAGGAAGATGGAAGCAACCAGAGCTTGCAAGAGTATGATCTTCAATGTCACTGCTATGTTCTTGTCCCTCTAGATCGTTTTAAGTCTGGCAAGTGCGGCTGTGGTTTGAGCTATCCTGGCCATGATTTACGATTCCGATCCCTCTACTGATATGACAACTCCAAGATTTAAATTTGGTGACAGGTTCTAGCTGTCTGTGGTTAATGGTGATGTTTGTGGTAATACCTTGGGGATTGTTGGTCTTTACTCTTGTTTTTTCTGTGCTGATTTCCGTCCCATACTGGCTTGATGCCGTCCTGGCCATTGACCAGATGTCTGAGTTCTTGTGGTTCTCCTGCCAATCCGGCAATATTGTCAGCAAAACGGATGTTAGTGATGTTGTGTCCCCCAGGATGATGTTGAATAAAGTTGGAGAGAGAATACAGGATTGCCTCCCACTCTTGGCATCGACATACGACTGTTTAATGATCTGAACTAGTTTCTGGCCCATGTTGTACTTCTGTGTGGTGGCTAATATGTTCCCAATCTTCTAAAGTTCTGGTACGCATACTTGATGTTGACGCGTCATTTCTTTATGTTACCACTCGAGACAAATACACCATTGGACATGAGCAACTGTCAGCAGAGACTATACTTATGTAGATGCCTCACTTCGATGGCGACAATAGCGGACAATGGGATTCATTTTCGACTATTTCTTTGAATCCATATTCGTCGACAAAGTTGACTATTTGATGCAGCCCTACTTTAAGTATCAAGGAATTCAAAGTATCTTTCTGCTCCCCCTTTTTGCAGTGTTCCTGGTGATGTTCCGTCTTCCCTCCACCTCCTCCTTTCCTCCCCAGGGGAGCAGTGTGTCACTTTGCCCGTGGAGGAGAGGTGAAAGGGGGCTGATTGAGCTAATTTAGCCCCTGGATGTAAGAGCGGGCCAGGCCTCACCTCCTGCTAATAGACACACATCAAAATGGAGATGAGGACGATTGATGAAAGGAAGGGAAGGGCCATAAAAAACGGTAAGACTTTTTTTTCCTTCTTTTGATGGATTTGTCTTTTTTTCTTCAGGGATGTGAAAGCAAACTTTTATGAGTGACATTGTGAAGTTAGAGAGATTCATGTGTGATACTCATTGATCCGTCCTCCTCCATTAAGTCACCGTCAATCACAGCCCGCTTTACGATCTCCTCCGCCGATCGTCACGATCCGAAAAAAAAAACCCGTGATGAAAATTGGAGGTGCGGTTTATCACGTTTGCAGCCGTTAGTCTTCGTTTAGATCCAACTGGGGAAAAGAAGAAGCAAAATGTATTTGATCTTCAACGGCACTTCGGACTGAAGTTTCCAATTTGTAGCCGGGCTTTTACATTGAAATATGCATGACGTGGCTCAAAACCTTTGAGGTCAACATGCTGGTTCCAAAGGTGATTCTCATTTTTTAAACTAGAGATGCTGTCATGAACCAGAACAGGATCAGGACCCAAACGCTTGACGTTCTCACACAAGCCTTTTATTTTACGGGAAATGGAGAGTCATGCACGTTAGACAGAGGTCTGGTGTGGAAAGACAGGAAACCAGAGACCGACGAGATCGATTCCAATTGCCCGAGTTGATATCGGACAGATGGGGTCGATACTGGACAGGACAGACAAACAGGATAGATAATGAAAGAGGATATTGAAAATAAATAGGACAAACAAGACGGGAACTAAAACTGGAGAGAATAATAAATAGGACAAAAATAGACTGGAATGAAACTGGAAACCGATATTAAACAGGACAAAAATAAACAGGAACAATACCGGACAGGAAATACCAACAGGACAGTCGAAACCCACGTCTTGTGGGGCAAAAGTTTGTTGACGGATTGACAAAGTAAGAGAGAGTGCACTGAGCTTAAAAAGACGGAAAACCAATCTGTTAATGAGCCGCAGCTGGCGCCACAAAGGCAGGGCCAATTGGGCTCCATGGCTCCCGTGACAGATACAACAAACGATTATTTTACTTTTTTTTTTTTAAACATTTTTTGTGATAAGTTTATAGTTTGGTAGACACTCAAAATAAAGAGAAAATACATCAATTAATTTGCAAGGAAAACAGGAGCGAACCCAACCATCAGATAAGAAACTCCACCCTGTTCTAAAAGCCCTCTCTTGAGCCCCCTTTTTTAATCAAATCCTTTAGGTTACAAAATTAGATTGGTCCTAAAAGGTGTGAAATCAAAGTACTGCAACATGATTGGTCAATAGTGACAATGATGTAAACAGTGCATAGTAGTCAAAACAATGAAGACCAGTGGGGTATAATAGTCAAAATAACGAACTGGCATTCTATAGAATCTCCTTTGCAGGTGTCTAATATAAGAATAAACGTATCGGTTTGTCAATCCACAAATTGTTAAGGATTATTCAAACAACGTCAAATTTACCGTATTATGACCCACAAGGTTTGATTCTGGGATGAGATAGAAATATTCCAACACACAATAGCCTTTTATCAATCGACACCATCGGAAAAAAATAATTGTTCAAATGAATCCAATTAATTTGATGTACTGAAAAGCTGGTGCTGATTACAAGCCAATAGAAAGTAGTTAATTATGGCATTTAAACAAATTCTGAGTAGCTGTGTTTTTGCACAAATGAAACTTGATTTATCATTGTATGAACATTTTGCTATGGGTTTATTTTTTTTGTTTTTTGTCAATTGTTTTAAATCAAGTTCATTGTTTTAAAGTGTTTAAAATCCTTATCATCCAGACCAACCAAAGGGAGATATGATTTCTTTCGGCCTTTTCAGCCAGCTATATTTATCAAACCAATCAAGATTAAGCAACTGTAATCTTTATTTCAGCATTATTTTTAATAAATAAATTGACATAAACTCAAAAAATATTTTGAAAATATTACATACTACGCTTTTAATGTTTATTTAAGAAAAAGAAAATATAAACAAAAAGAATACAGCAAAACATAATTTTCTACTGCGCTTATGATTTTTTTTTAAATATAAAATTATTTATATTAAAAAATAAATTAATATAATGCAAAAACAATTACATACTGTTTTTATTAAAACAATAAACAAAAATTAAAAAAGTTTGAATGATGCATACTGCACTTTGGATTTTGATTTTATTAAAAAAAAAATCTATATAAATAAGTAAAATAATACAGTAAAAAATAACTTCCTACTGCGCTTTTTAATTTTTACATTTCTTTAAAATACATAAAATACAATTCAAAATATATATTAAAAATAAAAAATAATTTATAAAAATAATTACATACACATTTTTATTTTATATTTTTCATTTTGTTCTTTCAGTTAAAAAATATAAATATAAAGAGTAAAAGAAAACAGTAAAAATAATTTCTTACTGCATTATTCATATTAATATTTTTTAGACTACGACAAAATAGAAAATATAAAAATATAGATGAATATAATACAAAAAAAATACATACTGCACATTTTTATTTTATATTTTCTAATGAAAAAAATCAACATCAACTAAAAATAATAATTTAAAGATCGTTAATACTATGTTTTTTATTTTTGTTATTTCAGTTAAAAAATATAATTATCGAAAAATAAAAGAAAACGATAAAAATAATTTCTTACTGCACAATTTATTTTAATATTTTTTCCCCCAAAAAAATAAAATATATATATATATATATATACATATATATATATATTAAAATATAGATGAATATAATACAAAAATAATTACATACTGCACATTTTATTTTATATTTTTTAATAAAAAAAATCAACAAACTAAAAAAATCATTTAAAGATGGTTAATACTGTGCTTCTGATTTTTGTTCTTTCAGTTAAAAATATGAATATAAAGCATAAAAGAAAACAGTAAAAATAATTTCTTCCTGCACTTTTTAAAAAAAAATAACTCTTAATAAAAAATTAAACAACCTAATAATTTCAAAATATTACATACTGTTCTTTTGATTTGAAATATAAGCTAAAACAAATATACAAATAGAATATATATATATATGCACACACACACACACAAACATAAAAATGAAATCACACAATTTGCTTTTTATTTGTACTTTTTTGTTAGTAAACTCAATTATAGACTAAAAAATGAAAATGTATTTTGATTCATTAATGAAAAATATACATACCGCACTTCAACAACATTATTTTAATAGCAATTTTACACTTGAAATGATAGATACCAGTCCATATTTAATTGCCGTCCGTACAGGTTTCCATTTTCCATCAAAGCAGACATATGCCTGGCGTTGAACCTCGGAGGTGACAGCACCCGTATTAAACCTTGTCATTTTCTTGGCCTTCTCATTTGAGCTTCATTGGCTTCCGATTCACATGTGGACAAGAAGTGTCCTTTTTTGCAAAGGTCAAAAGTGAGAGCACGTCAAAGTCCAGGCCTCGTCTTTGTCCTTTTTCTTCTTTTTCTCGCCGTAACTACCTCACCGCTCACCGTCCTCCTTCATCCCTGCCCTCGTTTTTTTCCCGCCGCTCCTTTTGTCCGGAGTCTTCTACATATTTAATACTTTCTGGTGACTCCCCCTCAACCTCACTGAAAGAAAAAGGAAGTCAAATTGGCTGCAGAGATGAATAATGTGGCCGCCATTAACGTCACTAAAAGGATGGAGCTTGGGCTTTTCATGCAGGTGAGGAGGCGAGGGGGGGGGCTCTGGTCCTTGGGTCCTTCAGTGGGCTCGGATTCTCCTCTTGCTGCAGGGTTTACATCTTTAAAGTTGACCAAAAATATACATATTTAGGCTTTATACCATCTTTTTGCATCAAACTAGCTCAAGCGTTGTACTTTGAACTACGGTTTTACTCCTCAAAGCCAGTAGGGGGAGTGAGTGATCCGCAAAATAAGATTATGAGCAGGCCTGCAACAAAAAATATTATTTCAATGTATTCATTTCGTTTTAAATTGTTCATAAATGTTGATCCAAAAATATAGCACATTGTTTATGATAAAATTCAGATTAAATTGGTTCCCTTCACTAAAGACTTCAATGATGAACTCTCTTTGACCTCACTGAAAGTGTATGTTTCCCCCCTTTTTATGTTTTAACTATTAGATCTGAATATTATTTTTTTAATCTACTCCAAATAATGAACCTTTTGTTAACTTTCAGCAAAATCCAATCATAGATAGAACAAATAAACAAGCACACTGACTGAAAATAATATATACATACTTCTTGCTTATGAATAGAAAAATGAAAATTCACATTTTATTTCTCGACTCAAAATAATAAAAGGCTAGCAGTATTGAGTAAAATTATGATGAATAGAGAATGTATGACTTTTTTTCTTTTTTTTTAAATTGCATTCCAGGAAATAAATCACTTAATCCCAATTTTTTTCATTTTTGGAGACAGCCTTGTATGTCTTGCCTGGTTGTTCGGATCCCTCAACCACGAGGATCGGAGGCGTAGCATTTCCTGTGGTGTGTTTTGGGCAAGTAAAGCCTGGAGGCGCCAATCCCTCTCCAGGCTAACATATGTTTCCACCCGATCTCGAACCTGGGACCATTTGTGTGTAAGGCGAGTGTGCTGCAATTCCATTATTTCTCTCCTCTTTTTTGGGAAATATGTTGCTTCTGATGTCATTGCTTTTTTTCATTGCACTAATGCTCTGATGCACTTTCAACTTAGGCCAGTTTACAAGATAGATAGATAGATAGATAGATACTTTATTCATTCCCATAGGGAAATTCACACTTTCAGCAGTATCCTTGTATTGAAAAATAGAATAATAAATCAAAGATATAGAATACAAAAATACCCAATACAACGTGTTGCTATAGAGTATTTCAATAGTGCTACGGAAAATGCACACTGTAATAAAAATAGGGGTAATATGCAAATGTAGGGTTGGGGTTTAAGGTGGGCTTTTACTCCCCCGGGTAGAGTTAAATAGCCTCATGGCATGAGGAATAAATGATCTCAGTCTGTCCGTGGAACAAGACTGTGACAGCAGTCTGTCGCTGAAGCTGCTCTTCCGTTTTGAGATGATGCTTTGTAGTGGATGTGATGACTTGTCTATGATGTCCATTGTCCATGTCCACAAACACAACCCTGTAAATATTTCCCTTGTTATCCTAGTATTTTTTTCTTATTTTTCCCCTTTTTACAATTTTATTACAAGTTTATCCTGGAATGCCACGTTTAAACTAACTGTCAACAATGTACACTACATTATAATCAGGGAAAATACAGACAGATCTAAATCTTTAATCTCTTCAATTTAATGGAAGAAAGTCAAAACTGAATTTGTTATTGGTTCATTGACTAAATCGACCTTCGATTATTTTTGTATTGCAATAGTATTTGTTTCCTAAACCTGTCATGCATAAGTGTGTAGTTCTCAATCTCTCAAATCTCAAAGCTTTAATTTTTTTTCTCCATCTTCATAATATGTTTCATTGTTTCACACAGTGACAAGATCCCTGTTAAGAGACCTATTTTTTATCCCTTGTGATCCTCACTTTTTGGTACACGTGATATCGATCTTTTTTTAAATACAATTACTTCATCAACTTTTCCCTATAAATGATGTCATCATTTTCCAAGGATTTATATACTTGGATACATCGTTTTTTCCCCCTTTAGATTTAATCAAAATCATTATTAATGTTCAATCCCCCTCTAGAAAGTTGAGACTCAAATATCTAATTTGTAGACTTTTATCGTTTTCCCCAAATCGAAAAGTGAAATTCTTTCATAAAAGCGAGACACGTTGTTGAGCCAGCTCTCCCTCACTCTGTTAAAATGATGGACGAGGGAACACAAATACGCCGCCATCATTTACATTTGCGGCTAATTTCAACTCGTCATTATTAAGATCAATAATGCATTTGGCGGAATTTGTCTCCTTTTGAAGGTTACAGACTCCATCAAAAGACGTGTCCTCGTCGCACCTTTTCCTTACACATTTCTGGAAAGGAATGACTAAATGATGGCTAGTTTTATTGTCCTTGATGTAATAGTGCGAGCTACTGGTGAAGCACAGCGGGTTCATTCAATCTTTAAGAGTGAAAGCTACTCCTGTGGCACAGTGGACTCATTCCAGCCTGTTAGCGTGTAAGCTAATGCTGTGGCCCGGACATTTCCTTCCAGCCCGTAAAATTACAAGCTACTGCCATGGTGTAGCAGATTCACTCTAGCCCGTATGAGTGCGAGCTACTGGCGAGGCACAACCGGTTCATTCAGCCTGTAAGAATGCGAGTTACTACTGTTGCACAGCGAATTCAGTCCAGCCTGTGAGACTGAGAGCTACTGCCGAGGCACTGCTAGTTCATTCAGTCTGTAAAAATGTGAGCTACTGATGAGGGACAGTTGGATTCATTACAGCCTGTAAAGGTGCTAGCTAGTGCTGTGGCACAGCCGACTAATCCCAGACTGTAAGATTGTGAGTTACTGTTGTGGTACAGCCGATTCATTCCAGCCTACAGGGGCGCTATCTACTCGCATGGCACAACAAGTTCATTCCAGCCTGGAAAAGTAAGACCTACTGGTTTTGCGTAGCAGATTCATTCCAGCCTGTAAGAGTGCTAGCTACTGCTGTACAGTGGATTAATTCCAGCCTGTAAGAGTGTTGGTTCTTGATGAGACACAGTCTGTTCATTCAGTCTGCAGTAGTGCAAGCTACTGTTGTGGTACAGCCGATTTATTCCAGCCTGTAAGAGTGTATGTTAGAAGAGTGCCACTGCAGATTCACTCCAGCCCATAAAAGGTGAGTTTACAATGAGGCACTGGGGATTCATTCAGTCTGTAAGAGTGTGAGCTACTGCTGTGGCACAGCCGATTCCTCCCAGTCTTTAAGATAGTGAGTTACTGGTGTGGCACAGCCCATTCATTCAAGCCAATAGGAGTGCTATCTACTGCTGTGGCATGACCAAGTCATTCCAGACTAAAAAAGTACGAGCTACTGCTTTGACGCAGCAGATTCCTTACATCCTGTAAGGGTGTGAGCTACCGGTGTGGCGTCTGTAATGAATCCCTGCCTGTAAGAGTGAAAGTTACTAATGTGGCTCAGCCGATTCTTTCTGGTCTGTGATTTACTGATCAGGCACAGGGGATTCATTCAGTCTATACGAGTGTGAGCTACTGGTGTCACACAGCTAGCTGGTACATTCAGCCTGTAGAAATGTCAGCTACTCCTGCAGCACAACTGATTCATTCCAGCTACTGGTGTTACACAATTGATTTTATTTCAGTTTTCTAAGACTGAGAGCTACTGGCGAGGCACAGAGCTAGTTACTGACAAGCCACACCCAGTTCATACATCTGTAAGAATGCGAGCTACTGCTTTGGCGGAGTGGATTCATTCCAGCCTGTAAGAGCGTGAGATACTGACGAACGACAAGGGATATTCATTCAGTCTGTAGAATATATAGAATAGAATATACCTTTATTGTCATTGTTACAAAATGGGTTGAACATATTGTGACTGATGGATTTAAACTGTAAATATGTTATTCTACTGTTGCATACAGTGTGCCATTCTTGCTTAGTGTGCCATTCTCGCCTAGTTCAGTGGTAGTATTATCGTTGATACGATAACATGTTGTTGTGAGTGAAAACAGGTGTTGATACAATAACATGTTGTTGTGAGTGAAAACGGGTCTCAACTGTTTTTTCTCACTCCCCCGTCCCTTTAGCAGAAGAGACCTTATGTAAATTAGGGCGTTCCTAATACAATAAAAAGGCAAGGACAACGGAGACTGTTTTAGAGTGAGTTGAAGTGCAGTCTCCGGTCATTCTCCTTGCAAGTAAGTTATACTCACGTCTCTGTGTCTTCTTTGAGTGCAGGTTTTATAACAAGTGTTGGGGTTACCCTAACAGTGACAACGAAATTGGACGTGGCACTCTAGGTTCACATTTTACAGTGAGGATAGAAGAGAACAAAGAAGATAAAGGAACAAGGAAGAGGTTTGTATTGTCCTTGTTGCAGGCTTTGTTTTTCTCCGGAGGGTGGTGTATGAGGGGGTGAGGGACAGACAGAGATGGTCGGATGCAGCTAGGTGGTGGGAGGGGGGAAGTTCTGTACGCATGTTTGATGTGACTGTACACACGGTCCAGTGTTTTTCCCCTGGTTGCACAATCCACGTATTGAATGAATTTGGGAAGTACAGTCCTTAAGGATGCCTGATTAAAGTCGCCGGCGACGGTAAAAGCTCCGTCGAGGTGTGCAAGCTGCTGTTTATTGATAGCAGCAAGCAGGAGATTTAGCGCTATGCTAACGTTAGCATCCGACGGAACGTAAACAGCAATCACAATGACCAGTTAGCTTTATCAGTAGATGTATGGGTCTACACGATACTGCTAGAAACTCTATTGGGTGAGCAGTGTGTGCTGCTGTTATTGCAGAGCATAGTCCCCCACCCCTGTTTTTACCGAAGTCTCCATCTCGGTCGTGCCAATGTAGCGTGCGTCCTGCTGGTTGGACTGGACTGTAAGTGTGCGAGCTACGAGTGTGGCACAGTGTATTAACTTTAGCCAGTAGGATATGAGTTACTGGCATGACACAGCAGATTTATTGCAGCCCGTAAGCTCTTATTAACATCTATATGTTCTGTTTCCGTGTTTGTCTCCTGCGCGGGTCCATCCGCCAAATCCATTTTCAATATTAAGAGTATATTCCGATGAACTTTTGAGCTGAAGGTCGCAAAGATGAGACTTTTTTTCTTCTCCCCACAACACTCCAATGAGAAGAAGCTTATACAGCCTACAGCTGTTATCACATTTATGCCCCGTCTTCAAGCTTCTTTTTTAGTCTTATACCGCCGTCTCCCCAAAGATAAGGACGCGCCGCGTGATGCCATTGTACGACCCCCCTTCCCCCTCGTCAATTCTCTCGTAGGTGGAGATTTAAAGTTGTGTTTTAAAACTGCCACTGTTCCAATCCTACTTAACCCCCCCTCTCTCCTCCCTTTTGTCTCCCCCCAGCCCACCTCCTGAGTATACCACCTAACCCCTCTGAACTTCAGTCAGAGTTAGCGAAGACTGAGAGTACGCTGGGGAGTCACAGACTTAGCTCACTGCTGTTTCCCCACTTTCTACACTAATAAGAAAACTTTCTTTTTTTTGTGTGTGTGCAGTGAGAGGAGATCACACACTTGTGCACGAACACACTTGTGCACCAGTTCTTGCACGTCTGTGCGCAGACTTGCACACGAGTTGGCCAAAAGACTTTGTGGACGATGGATGAGAGCTATCTCAATGAAAAAAATTCCAATTCGGTCTGATTGGTTTTTGCTGTCAACAAGTCTCTAAATCTGACTTGCTGTTGATACATTTTTATGATTTGCCAAATTAGCTCAGAAGCTCATCAGGAGAAAAACGATAAGAAATCGTTAACCACACTCCAAAAACATTTGAGCAAAAGATAAATATATATATATATATATATATATATATATATACCGTATTTTCCGCACTATAAGGCGCACCTAAAAGTCTTAATTTTTTTCAAAAGCTGACCATGCGCCTTATAATACAGTGCGCCCTATATATGGCTCAATATTAAATCGCAAGGTCTCGTAACTTACGCAACAGCCGCCGACTCGATTTTCCCCCGAACGTGGAGTAGTCCGCGGTGTATGCTGGGATTTATATACCCGCGTTTCATTGGCTAACCAATGTGTCAATCATCATTTGAATCGATCGCTATTGGCTAAAGTTATTCGGAGCCTCGGATAGGCTAGAGGGCCAAAACAAACCCTGCTATTGGCCGAATAAAGATGTGTCAATCATCCGTCAAATCGATCGCTATTGGCTGAAGTTATTCGGAGCCTCGGATTGGCTAGAGGGCCAAAACAATCCCTGCAATTGGCCGAAAAAGATGTGTCAATCATCAGTTAAATCGATCGCTATTGGCTGAAGTTATTCGGAGCCTCGGATTGGCTAGAGGGCCAAAACAAACCCTGCAATTGGCCGAAAAAGATAACTGAATTGCAAGCTTGCTAAACTACGCCATAAAGAAACATGTTTCATTAGTCTGTATTTGTAAACATTTTACTCTCCTGGATTTACTACACTGACGGTTGTAAGAAGACCATGATTGCGTATCATTATTGAACGTGAGAACTTAGGTGAGCTATGCGGCTTTATATTTTCCCGGTATCTTGTTTTAGAACGATCTTGATGTTGCTGTGATGAGTCGAGTGAATTAAACTCAATTCCAAGTGTTTATTGTCATATGCACAGTAAAGTTGCGAGCGAAAAAGAAAATAGAAACTAAGGAATGGTTGGCATTTCTTGAATCCCAAGACTTTAACCTTCCGAATGATATTTGAAATGATGCATTTGAGTGACATCGTACGGACACAGCATCCGCACGTGTCTACGACACGTATTTTCTTCTTTGCAAGCTTTGGGAATGTTTAGGGGGTAATCAGTTTGACTGAATCATCTGACTGTTTTGTCGACGTTCCCATTGTAGCGCCTTATATACTGTATATATTGTGAATGTGCTTAATTGCTGTTGAGATTGTCATGATTGTTTTCTGTTATTAGTGTCAATAAATTTGTTCAAACCAAAAAAAAAATTTGTAGCGCCTTATAATCCGGTGCGCCTTATCTATGGAAGATATAGGACCAAAAACTATTTTTTGGGGGTGCGCCTTATAACCCGGTGCGCCCTATTGTGCGGAAAATACGGTATATATATATATATAAGTCTTGGATTGACTAAACAATACTTCTGATCAGAATCATCCAATTTTGTTGTACACAAAGGCCTCTTAGCATTATTTTTTCATTCACTTTTTCAGGGGATTTTTTGGTACGTCATGATTCATTCTTTTCAATTTGCTTTGAATTATAAATGAACAGTTATGTATATTTTAAGACAAATCAATGTTTTGGGAAGGTTTTACGCTTAAGACTTTTGAACAAAGTCGCATGTTTTGGCTAGGTTTTGTGTAAAACTTTACAATTTTTCCTGATGTTTAATACAAAACAACAGTTTTTCTTTTACCTGTTCGACTTAAAATATACCATCAGAAATTGGATTAATGTAATGAAATGAACGAATAATTCCAAAACATATACAAACTAATGCCTAATAAATAGGATAAATGCATAATAAATAAAAGATGCATTCAAAAAATTAATTATATATTATTATTGTAGAGTAAAGTAAAAATATGAGTAAAAGGAAATACATACACTATAAAACAACTGCAAAAGTATAATATAATATTGTCGATTGGATGCAACGTAATAATAATAGATTAAATGAATACAATAGAAATATTCAAGTTTTAAGAATAATACATAAATAATAAACTTGTAATAAATAATTTCCCATAAGTATAAATATCAATAGAAAAGTATATGTAAACAAATAGTTACTACAAAAAGCCATTTTTCACGTTATTATGTTTGTGGTTTAAAACAACTAATCACTATTCATTTTTAATTATTACTCAGAAAACATCTTAATTTCTGAAACAGTTTTTGGTGGATTTACTGTAAAACAACACATTTATTTAACATATTTTGTTGAGTATTATTTTTTTCAACGTAAACAATACAATGATATTTGAGATCAACTTTTCAGAATATGTTTTCAAAAGATACACTGTACCCAGGGTTGGGTAGGGTTACTTCAACTTGATTACTTTCAATTACTTTTGGATTACTCCAATACCAAATATGCTAATAAAAGAAAAAAGAAACTAAATATGAATAAAATGACTACATTTTGTGCAGGCTTGGGGAGTAACGGAACACATGGAACAGCAAAAATGATGTTGACAAGCTGTTCGGATTTATTTTCATTTTGTTTCTGTCGCATTTTATGTTAGTTTTGCCCGAGATCAAAGAGATCAAAGCCAGGAGAGAAATCTTACCACGTGTTGTGAGTCATAATTTTATTCGTATTTAGTTTCTTTTGGATTTTATTAGCATATTTGGTATTGGAGTAATCCAAAAGTACTTTAAAGTAATCAAGTTAAAGTAACCCTACTCAACCATGACAGTACCCATGTTAGTTATCCACAGTTTACATGGAAGAATGAATACATCAATAAGAAGCCTTAGCCTCTGCAGGAAAATCAACACGGAAAATTGGACTTAGACCTGGATAGAACAGCTCATAAAAAGCAAAACAAAAAAACAAACATCATAAAACCAAAGTAATGTTAGAGCAAGTTTTTTGTCCACATCCACAACACGTTTCTCGTAAAAAGCGGCTTCGCATCGCAAGTGGAAGTAAAAGAAACAAGTGTGCGTGAGAGCGCTTGCAGCGAGAGGCTTTTCCCGCAAAGGTCAATGTATTCAGCACGCCGTCCTAAGAGCCAGGAAATTTAATACCCCCTTTTTGCTTGAATTAATTAATTATAATATTAGGCTAGCTCTGGGGTCCTTTTCTTCAGTGATTAAGTGAGCACATATCTTTAAAAGAGTGCGACGGTCTCTGGGGGGGCCGGGGGCTTGTGAACCTTGGGGGCGGGGGGGCACCCACACACATCTTTAATACATGAGGGGATGAAAAAAACGACGGACCCTCGCATCACCTTCGCGGATGGAAAAATTCCGATGTATCTTCTCGCATATTTGGCCCTTCAATGGGGATGGAGACATGTCACGTTTTACGTGTTATTCGAATATTTCCCGCGTGTTCATTTTCTGTTCGAAATTCATGTGAACGTTAACGCATGATGCAGTCTGGCACTTTGAAATTATTGTAAACAGAGGGATTTTTATGTTTACCAAATGTTATCGTAGCTAGCATGTTCATGAATTGTTTGCCTCTTTTTTTCTTTTCATGAAAGAAAACAACACAAAGAGTATTTTTTTTTAAACAAATCCTAGCATATTTATTAAATGTAAAGGTACTTTCATCTCCTTTTGGGGGGGTATACAGTTCTTATTTTTGTGTATTTTTAAAAATATTTGACTTATTTTTATTTGAAAGAACATACCCTATGGATCTATCGATCAACTAATCCATCGATCAACCGATCTATCGACTGACCGACCGACCGACCGACCGACTCAAGAGGGGTGAACGACAGCAAGACCAACACATACAAAACCAAAGAAAATAATAAAGGGAATTTTTTTTTCGCAAAAAACACACACAAACATTTTTGGACCATGGCCCACCCAAAGGCCCAAATACCCAAACAAGTTAAGCACCTCGGCACCTATGTCGGTCATGCTTTCGTCCCTCCAGATGAAATGGGACACAAGAAAGAGACCGTGTCACTCGGGTCAGGGTGACACAACACACTCTTCTGTTCAACAGCAGGGCCCGACAGCTTTTGATGGTTTACCCCTGCCGCATCATATGGTTGCCTTGCCCATCCCTTAGAACGTGTCCAAACATCCTACTGTCCTTTCACAACCCTTCTCCACTCGTTTCTATCACCAACAAGAGCTCTAGCTTCCACTAGATTTAGACCTCTTTCCTGCAGTGCACTCATAACACCATCCATCCACGTCAATCGCGGCCTACCTCTTGGTCTCCTTCCATTTACTTCTGCTCTGTAGATCCTCTTCAACATTCGCCTCTCATCCCTCCTCTCCATGTGTCCAAACCAACCGAGTACTCTCCTATCCACACCCTTGCTCAGTTCCACGACTACTCCAGTTCTGTCTCTCACAATTTCATTTCTCAATCGATCTAATCTTGTCACTCCGAAGATAGTCCTCAAACACTTCATCTCAAAAACATTTCATTTCCTTCTCAAATCTGCGTTCAGGCTCCAAGTCTCTGCACCATGCAACACAGTCGGCACAATCACGCTCTCGTACAGTCCCCTCTTAACATCCATACTCATACTCTTGTTGCTTATTGTTGCGTAATATTTTTAGCTTTATTTATTTTAATTACTTTTTTTTCTCTGTACTTCTGCAGCAATGTATGTACCCTTGAAAATCGTTAACTTTGTTTTATGACGAAACAGTAAAAAGTTGAATCGTCCATGCTAATTTTCTTGACGCCCTCTGCTGGACCAAAGTAGCATTTCAACTCTCAGAGTCTCAACAGAATTGTGTGCACTCTTGTTTGCATTGATTTAATATACTTAGTGGGTCATAAATCATGTGATACGATGAACCTATGATCTAATTTGTTGCCTACCCATTTAATAATTAATTTTAATCGGTTTTATCCATTCGTTATTGCGGCCCTAGTAATATGTAAAATTAAATACAGAAGACAACTTCTATTTTAATTTGATAAAATCCTGTTGAGAACATCTTACACCACTTTGTTAATTTGCATCAAAATGTGCACCAAAGAGATGGCGCAAAGTGTCACAACAGGAATCGTGTTTCATTTTCGTGGGAAAATTGACGCTAACCATCGAGCAGGCTGACAGCTCTCACGTTTGATTGACAGGACTCTGACTGCGCTTCTCAATCACGCCGACTTAATGATTCTTTGTGTCTGCAGCAAAGGTGGCAGATGGAGACAAAGAGGAAGGGCAGCCATGACAAGAAGGTGATAACGGGGCCACAGACAAATTATGATTGGCTGCAGGAAGGTGTCTCACCTGCACTCACGCCCCAGGAGTTAGCTGACCTCGCTAAATATCCAGGTACCATTAAGGATTCCTTCCTGATCTGACTCACGACGCGCACTGATTGGACACTCCCGGGCGACGGGGCCACCTTTCACTTTCCGCTCATGAATTTTAATCGCTTCAAATATACTGATCAATTATTAATTAAGTGACTTAAGGTGAGGCTTTGAGTGTCGATTTTTCGGGGCGCACTGCCGTGACACTAAAATGTTTTAATGTGTCTCCCGGGTCTAATTTTGCTTATTTTTATTCATTTCTTTTGCAATTGAAGTAAAAAGTCATGCACCAATCGGAACTTTTTTATATAATGTAATCCATTGCTATAACACGGCTCACTTCACAGATTTGCGTTCTGCATTCTAATTGGCTAAACAACAGGTCTCAAACTTTTTCACGCTAAGAACTTATTTTCGTAACTAATTAGCATAAGGGGATATGCAGTTCTAAAACAATATGTTATTACTATGTTAAAACTGTCTGTCCACCACTAAACATCATGCCAGTTAGAAATCACAATTTCTAGAAAATCACAAAGACCCATAATATACAGCTTTAGGTACTTGGGTTGTGCTGGGCTGCAGTTGTTGGAATGGAGTGGGAGGTATAGCACAGAGTGTATCAAGGAAGCAAGATTTTGGGTGCTCTGAGGAGAGTATGAGCATGGATGTTAAAAGGGGGCTGTACGAGAGCGTGATTGTGCCGACTGTGTTGTATGGTGCAGAGACTTGGAGCCTGAACGCAGATTTGAGAAGGAAATGAAATGTTTTTGAGATGAAGTGTTTGAGGAATATGTTAGGAGTGAAAAGATTGGATAGATTGAGAAATGAAATTGTGAGAGACAGAACTGGAGTAGTAGTGGAACTGAGCAAGTGTGTGGATAAGAGAATACTCGGTTGGTTTGGACACATGGAGAGGATGGATGAGGAACGAATGTTGAAGAGGATCTACAGAGGAAGGAGACCAAGAGGAAGGCCGCGATTGACGTGGATGGATGGTGTTATGAGTGCACTGCAGGAAAGAGGTCTAAATGTAGTGGAAGCTACTGCTCTTGTTGGCTATAGGAATGAATGGAGAGGTGTTGTAGAAGGATAGTGGGATGTGTGGACGCGTTCTGAGGGGTGGGCAGGGCACCTGTATGATGCAGCAGGGGTAAACCAGTAAAAGCTGTCGGGCCCTGCTGTTGAACAAAATAGTGTGTTATGTCACCCTGACCCAGGTGACACGGCCGCTTTCTCGTGTTCCGTTTCATCTGGAGGGCCGAAATTATGACCGACTTGGGTGCCATGGTCCAAAACATTTTGTGTGTGCTATTTGCTACGTTTTCCTTTTTTTTTTCTTTGTTTTTGTGTATGTGTTTGTCTTGCTGTCGGTCATCCCTCTCGATGGATATGACCAGGGTAGATAGATAGATAGATCATATGAAAGTTAAACCACTTTACTTGGCTGTTTTTTTTTTCTATCACAGCTTCTTTTTGGAACATAACCCCAATGAAAAACAAGGGATTAGTGTGATAAAAATAGATTCATGACGCTATCTAGGGCTCGGCATTAACTTAAATTTATGTGATTTTTTGAAAAGGGAAAATTATAGAAATTAGGTAAATTGTATATTCTAGGCAAGGAATTTCAGAGCCAGTGTTTATAATTAATACATTATCCACAATTGGCAGATTGCTTTTTTTTTTCAAAATACAATTATTTCATCATCATCGATTTGAAAAAACTTTGAGTCGTAAAATCCAGCCAAGGAATATAGGAGCTGCTGCTGATAATTGAAGGCTTTCGCAAGTTTGGCAGACTGCTTGATTGGGGATTTCAAAACACACATTCAAAAATGCAGCAATTTGCAACTCAATTTGATTAATTCACAGGTTTAAGAATGGACAATTTCGAGGGGACTTCCGGTGGCGCAATGAGGTAGACGGCAGCAAGGAAAGTAGCTCTGACAAAAATCACTAAAGAGTAATGTAATACTTACTTGGAGAAAGACAGAAAAGGTATAAATTGTGACTCATATTAAAGACAAATTATTCAACAAAACATGGTCAAGAAGGGGAAACTTGTCGAGGAAAAGGGCGCTAAGGAGAAAAAGATCAAGGGAGCAGAAGGAATGGCATCGATCGACGAGGGAAGTGACTCGGCCATCCTCCACGAAATCCGTAAATTACGGCAAGAACACACTGAAGCAGCAAAGGAGAGCAAGATTGCGATGACAAGACTGGAAAAGAGCATCGAAGAACTTCTGGAGCGCACTGTGTTGCTGGAGCGGAGGGTGGAAAGCATGGAGGAGCTACATGCTAACACGGAAGAGCGAACGTCAAAACTAGAGCAATTAACGGTCTCCTTGCTCCAACAAACCACCAAACTAGCAACAAAGTGTGAGGACTTGGAGTCGAGATCACGACGGAACAACATTAGGATACATGGGATTCCCGAGGGTGCCGAGAGAAAAGACACAATCGGCTTCATAACAAATTTTATTAAATCGAACATTCCGACAACCGAACATATGGATGTGCGCATTGAGAGGGCACACCGCTCACTGGGGAACAAGTTTCAAGGTAAAGCACTGCCACGGGCAATTATCGTACGTTTCACCGACTACATAGTGAAAGAATCCGTAATGAAAGAAGCATGGAAGCAGAAGACAACGTACGAAGGCAAGACCGTTTACTTCAACCAAGATTACACCACAGAAATCCAAAAAAAGAGGAAACAAGTAAGGGACGTTATCAAAAAGTTAAAGGAAAAGAACGTAAAGGCACAATCACCATATCCCGCCCAGCTGAAGATGTTTTTGGACTCAGGAATAAGAACATTCTCTACACTGATGGAGGCAGCAACATTGCTAAAAGAAATGGGGATCGAAGTGGAAGAGGACAACACGGAGACACTGCAAAAGATGTTGTCAAAGAACATTTGGACCACAGTGACCGGAATCGAGAGGAAGACAAGGGAACACCCCCATCATAGAAGGTGACTTACAAGCTCCTATGGAGCAAAACGAAGCCATATTCGGATTTGGGGAGAAAGAGTAAGGACCATATATGCCCTTTCTATTATAAATTCAATAAGTTAGAAGTAAGTAAAATACCAAGTAAAATTGTTATCTTTAAATTAAAACAATGTATGTATATATTATTGGCATAGAGCTACTTTAAAATATTTAGTTAGTTATAACTATGGACGACGGTACAAAAGTTGTTCACGCACTGAGTGCATATTTCCAGGAGGGTAGCCACAACTCTCCAATTGGACTCTTGGAAGACATGGGTTTTTGTTTTTTGGGTGTGTTTTTTTTCTTTTTGGTGGGAAATTATGTGTGCTTGTCAATATGTTTGTTAGTAATTTGGTTTGTTTTGTCAATGGAGGTGTTAGTAATTAATGTAGTGTTTCTGTATGCTTCAAAAATCAGTGAGACTCAATACAAAGCATGAGCAATCTAAATATTGTTTCATATAATGTACATGGGCTAAACCACCCCATCAAGAGAAAAAAGATATTGAATCAACTCAAGACATTGCAGAGCTCAATAGCCTTATTACAAGAGACACATTTGACCGAGATTGAACATAAGAAGCTAAAAAGAGAATGGGTGAACCAGGTGTTCTACGCATCCTATGGTAAAAGGAGGGGAGTAGCAATTTTACTTGGAAAAGGGGTGGCGTTTAAAGTCGAAAAAGAAGTGAAGGACAATCTGGGGCGATATATAATGATTATAGGGTCAATGGCCGGTTGGGAAATATCAATAATGAATGTTTATGCACCAGTTGAGGAAAAGGGGACTTTTTTTCAAGTATTAGCTAAAGTAATAACCAACTGTGCGAAGGGAATGTTACTTATAGGAGGTGACTTTAACACTGTACAGAATTGCAAAGTGGACAAGTATCCTTCAGTACATGGAACAAATACAAAGACGTCGAGGATGTTAAATAACATAACTAAAGAATTGGGATTGATAGATCCATGGAGAGAGAAGAATCCCCAAACTAAAGACTATACTTTCTATTCAAACCCGCATGGCAGCTACTCGAGAATTGATTACTTTTACATTTCAAGACAACATATGCATACAGTAGTAGAGTGTGGTATAGAGAATATTACTATAAGTGACCATTCTCCAATTACTTTGAAATTAAGTTTAGACAATGAACCCCATTTTAGGTATTGGAGGATGAATGTATCTCTCCTCTCAGATAAAAACGTAGTACAGGAAATAAAACGGTGTATAAAAGAATATTTCCAAATCAATGACAACAATGAGGTTTCTCCAACAATATTATGGGAAGGAGGGAAAGCTGTAATAAGGGGGAAATTAATAGAAATATCGTCCCGGCTGAAACGAATACGCTTAAAGAATCAGAAGGAATTGGAGGATAAGATTAAGGAACTAGAAGAAGAACATAAAAAAACACCAAATGAATCCAGATTACAGGTATTAAAAACAACCAGAAGCAAATTAGATGAACTTTTGACAAATAAAGCAGAAGGGGCTCTGCGCTTTGTGAACCAGAGATACTATGAAATGGGCAATAGAGCCAGTCGACTGCTAGCCTTCCAACTTAAAAAGGCCCAAACAGATAGAATTATATCACAAATAAAACATCCTATCTCTAAACAATGTTTAGTAAAACCCAAAGGTATAGCAGAAGCATTTGCAGATTATTATAAAGAATTATACAAGGACTCAGAAAATGACTTAGATAACTACACGGCACAAAACTTTTTAGGAAAACTACATTTACCAACACTAACAGGGGGGGATACATTAGAAATTATTCGCCCCATTACAAAACAGGAAATACAAGATACAATAAATAACTTAAAAATAAATAAATCACCAGGAACGGATGGATTCCCGGGGGTGTTCTACAAAAGCTTTAAGGAAGAATTAACACCAGTACTGCAGAAAGTATTTAACTATGCTCTAACAAAAGGAGATCCCCCCAAATCATGGTCGGAAGCCATCATAACAGTCCTGCACAAAGAAGGAAAAGACCCAATATTGTGTGAAAGCTATAGACCAGTTAGTTTACTTTGTAATGATCTAAAAATTCTTACAAGCATACTGGCAAAAAGAATGCAGAAATTTATAGCGAAATTAATTAGAAATGATCAAACAGGGTTTATTCCGGGAAGGCAGGGTGCAAACAATATTAGGAGGATACTAAACATAATTACGAGCACAAAATCTAAGACCCAACCCTCGATGTTACTGAGCTTAGATGCACAAAAAGCTTTCGATAGGGTGAAATGGAGCTTCTTACATCAATCACTTATAGCTTTTGGCTTCCCTCCAATATTTGTTGAATGGGTGAAAATTATCTATAAAAATCCGAAATCTCGTCTTAGAGTAAATGGTCACTGTTCAGATTTCTTTGAAATCAAAAGAGGAGTCCGGCAAGGGGATTGTTTAAGCCCACTCTTGTTTGCAATAAGCATAGAACCACTCGCAGAATCAATTAGACAAAATGAGCAAATAAGGGGGATATTGGATGAAGGAGGAACAGAACATAAAATATCATTGTTTGCAGACGACCTGTTGGTAATGCTGAAGGAACCTTCGTTATCAATACCACCACTGTTGGAGAGCCTTAAAATATATGGAGAAGTAGCTGGATATTCAAATAATGAGAGCAAATCAATAGCAATGATGATATCAGGAAAATGTCCAACAGATGTGATTGAAAGGTTTGATTTTAAATGGACGAATAAAGGGTTTAAATATTTGGGGGTGACCATTACACCACATTCCACACAGCTGTTTGATGCAAATTATGGAATGTTGATAAAAGAAATAAGGAAAGATTTGGAAAAATGGGAAATTTTGCCCTTAAGTCTTATCGGCAGGATAGAAACAATCAGAATGAACATATTACCAAGACTATTATTTCTGTTTCAATCCCTTCCAATTCTGATCCCGGCATCCACATTTAAAATGTTAAATAAGTTGATAGCAAAATTCCTTTGGCAAAACAAGAAACCTAGAATAAAATACAAAACCCTGTTAGCTCCTAAAGAAAAGGGGGGCCTAGACCTACCCAATATTAAATATTACTATTGGGCAGCTCAAATTAAAGCACTCATCTTGTGGATTACTACAGACAAAGATACGATATGGGTGGACATGGAGCAGCGATCTTGTCCAAATATGCCTGTGGAATCGTTACCATACATATCAGTCACGAGGTGGAAGAAATTAAAAATCAAGAATGAATGGATTAAGGGAACTATTAAAACTTGGTCAACAATACAAAAAAAATTAAAAATATCAAGATCTGTGAATAGGGCTACCAAAATAGCGAAAAATCCAGACTTTAAACCTGGGGGTATGGAGGTAGGGTTTCAAAAATGGGCCCAAAAAGGACTGATGTTGATTACCCAAGTATTGGAAGCACAGGCAATGAAATCATTCGAACAACTCCAACAAGAGTTTGACCTACCCAGAAATGACTTTTACAAATATTTGCAACTAAGGCACTACCTCCAGAAACACGAGGAATGGGGGAAAATATGTAAGGAGCCAACTAAGGTAGAGGAATTATTAATATCGTATACAAAAGGACAATCAATAAAGGGGGTTATATCAAAACTATATAAAGCCCTGAGAATGGATCTCAGTAATGAGGACATGGCAGTTAAGGAAAAATGGGAACAAGAAACTAATGTAGCGATAAAAGACAACGAATGGGAAAAACATTGAAAGAGGGACACAAAATAACCAACAGCCCGACATGGAGGGAGTTTGAATGGAAAGTAAAAATGCGATTCTTCTATACACCCTCTATCACTTCAAAATATAAAAATACCTCAAATCTATGTTGGCGTAACTGTGGGGGGGTCGGAGACTTTACGCATATTTTCTGGAATTGCCCTGTAATATTAAATTTTTGGAGAAGTATCCAGAGAGAAATAAAATTAATCACTGGCTGGGAGTTGCGGTTGGACCCAAAGGCTTACGTAATAGGAATTTTGCCAGAAGAATTACTATCTGGTCAACAGAAATATATACTAAGGGTAATGCTTCTGGTAGCAAAGAAAATGATCACAGTGTCCTGGCTGAAACCACAACCTCCTGACATAAAACAATGGAGAGACAAATTAAAGCAAATGTACATTATGGAAAAAATCACTGCAAGACTTCAACTGAAACTTGACCAATTTGAGAAAAGATGGAAGCCTATCACACAAATTTTACTTGATGTCTAAACACCTCCCCCTATTTATTATGTGCGTTGTTGTTTTTTTTTTTTTTTTTTTGGGTGTATATTTTGATTTATTATTTTATATATATGTGTATATATATATATATATTTCTTTTTGTATGGATGTATTGTATGAACATTTATTCTTCCTTTCTATTAATAGTATTTTTTTCTTCTTTGTTGTTTCTTCTGTTATTTATGAGTGTGTCAAGTGTATATATTTTGTGTTGATGTATGATGGAGGAATCAAACCTCTGTCAAAATTGGTGTGAGAAATAAAAAGTTAAAGAATGGACAATTTCAAAATTTGGTTAATTGTAAACTTGAGGCAAAGTATTTGAGAGATGATGCTGATTATTAAAAAGCTCTTGCACAACTGACCATGTTTGATGAGGTATACAGTTTTGCAACACATTTAGAAATACAGACGGGGCAATAACTCATTATTTTAATTTGCCTTTTAAAAGTGGACAATTTGACAAATTGCAGAATCATAAAATTGATGCAACAAATTTCAGAGTTGGTGCAGATAATAAAACTATATTGCTTGATTGGGTATTTTACAACACATACATTACTCAAACGAAATATATTCATTGATACTTAATACTGAATTGTGAGCACCAGCTACTTAGCAGGTTTATTTTCCACTGGTTTATGTTGAAATTGATCAAAACAAATTTTATTATTTTCTTACTTTTTGCACAGGATACTTTTGTTATCCAATTTGATTTGAATACATGTTGGTTTAGGTAGATTAAAAAAAAAAAAAAAAAAAAAAGAGGAGATATAAATATCGATTGCGGCAAAGTTTCGACGTGTCCGATTTGCACGTCCGTGACTATTTCCACAGGTTCACCTTCCGAACAAGACGAGAGCGGGAACAGGACAAATTACAAATTACCTCCCTTATTAGGCCTGACCCCAAATTTCCTCTCATGAATATTCACGAGGTGCGGCAAAGAAATGAATTTGCCCTCTCCTCCGAGCGGACTGAGAAAAATGAATGATTAATGGAATTCAGCGTGCGATGAATCCATCATTCCCGGGACGGAGGCCGGCCCGGTAATAAGGATCCAATTAAAGCGCTCGCCGGGTGGGACACGGCAGGAGACGTTGTAGGACGGGCAACTTGCACACGAGCGCCGTCACATTTGATCATTTTTACGTTCTATCAAAAAAAAATCGTTAAGGGAGGAATTGAGAGTTTAAATGTACGCACTGTCATCTTAGACGCCTCCTTGTTTTGGAGGCTACCCTCATTTGTTTCTCTTGAGTTGGCTTATTTGAGGAATTCTGAGACTGTGATCATATTACAGTCTTTTTCAATCATGCACTATCTCAGTGTTTTTTAAGCTAAGGCACATTTCGTTAAAGGAATCCAGCAGGACACCACCAAATAAAAATGTGGCAAAAAAAGCTTATATTAACAATATAAGTGTTCTTTAACATTGTTATATTATAATGTCTTGAATATGAATCAAATAAACACAAATAATAAAGTATTGCAGGGGTCGGCAACCTATGACACACGTGCCAGCAGTGGCACGTGAGGAGTTAATCAGTGGCCCACGAGCGCACGGAAAATTAATACAAATAATAATGTTTTTTTTTTTAAAGCGCATTTCTACCTGAAATTTAGACATTTTCAGTTGCGCGCCGTGATTACGGTAGCACCCATCCTCTTCTGTTTCGTGTGTGTCTGCGCCGCGCCTCGCAGAAGAGAAAAGATCCGTGATTTAACCCAGCCACAGAAACACCGGCGTACATTAAATGAATGAATCATGACGGCTTCTCCATTGAAAAAAAAATCACGTTCTTTTCAGCCAGTGTGGACAAATGACTGTGGCTTTGTGCAAAAAAAAAATGACCGCGCTGTTTGTGCATTATGCCTCGAGTGTTGTACCTTGCACATCAAGGGTTAAACATCAATTTGTAACAAAACATGAACATTAATTCAAGGACGAGTCTGACAAGGCAGAGACATTAAAACGCGCTGTGTCCAGGTTAGACCTAAGATTTATGGCCCGAGCCCGAACCCGAACCCGAACCCGAGGCAATTTCGGGCCGGGTCGGGCCTGAAATGTCAGTCATACGGTCGGGTCGGGTTCGGTCCTGCTTTTTTTTTTTTTTTTTTTTTAAAATTAATTAATAATTATAAATATATGTTCATTAAAAATATATACTTAAACTATGTATGGATACTAGACCAAGGAATATAGTAAATCAAATAAATTTGCATAGGAGTCGGAAAAGGGCACAACACGTCAACACCCGCTTAATGAAAGTGCTGCGCTAAAATCTTAAGGACGTACTACTACTGCTGCTGTGGATTATGGCCCAATGATCAAGTCGTCAAAATGACGGACGCCCTTAAATGTTTTCGCTACCTCAAAAAAAAAACCGTCAATGACAGATTGTCGCTTAATGTAACATCTGCAGTGCAGACACAGAAATATAAAAGATGTAAATGTTTATACAGTTTTATTTAACTTAGACCTAGATGTTGTAACAAAAGGCAGAGTTTAATTTGTTATCATAAATCACCCCTCCTTATAAATAAAATATGTAATTTCGGGCCCCCTCGGGCCGGGCCAGCAAATCCAGTTAATTAGTCGGGCTCGGTCCGGGTCGGGTTTAATACCCCTCGGGCCTGCGTCGGGCTCGGGTGCTTTTTTTTGGCCCGATCTTACCTCTAGTCCAGGTACGGCCAACAAACCGACTCTGAAAACCTTGTCACTGCTAAAATCACCACCACTGAAGCAAGTTATCACCTTGCTCACTACATAGCAAAGCACGGAAAACCATTTATATCTGCCACCAAATCAGCTGTTATTTCTGTTGCACCTTTTTTCAAGTAGCCTTCTGTCTTCAGATTCAGATTCTGTAGCTGTTGTTATTTCAAGTTTTTATATTTTCTGCAATAGGATTTAATTGATGAATGGTATGGTAGCTGTCCATATCACTTGTTTTTGATTGTAGTTTATTGTTGATGAAGAATGGTTGATTCTGGCTAATTTTTGTGGTAAAAAATTGAAGTCATGGCTGTCTACAGGCTGTTCCACATGTAGCTCACATTCATTTTTTGGTTTATTGATGAACAAGAATAGTAGAGGATAGATTGGTCAGTTATACAACTTCAATGTATATCCATGTTGTATATTCAAACAGGTGTAAAGTCACAGCTCTGTTGGATATAACAAAAAATGTTGTGCGAGTTATTGATCTTGGTGTGGCATGCTGATTTACAAGAAAATGTGTAAGTGGTACTCCACACTGAAAAGGTTGCCGACCCCTGAAGTATTGTAAAGTTTTTCATATTTATACTCTCTTAGTGTGAAACCTGGGCCTGTTTAGATGAACACAAAGCTGATATTCTGGAGGGAAATGGTGATAGTCACACATGAAACTCTTCCTCTCACTAATTCGCTTGTCTCTAAGCTCAAAGCTAATGCCACTTACACTGCACCGAAAATTGATTATTTCTCAAGGCACACCTGACAACATCTGGTGTGACACGGCACCTTGTTTGAAAAAACATTATACTATCTCGCAAACAAAATGCCTAGGTTTAGAAATGTGTAATATTATTCCACAACTTGAAAAAGCTGCCATCTTTCTACTACGTGATCCCAAATCACAATTTTGTAGTGGTAGCTTTTAGCAATTAAAGTAAACTAACCACAAAAAAGTGAACCCTTTCACTTTTTTACCGGCTGTTTCCTTTTCTAGCCACCCCATGATAGCCACTTAGCCACTGGCTATAGCTTTCCACAGGTGACTTTTCGAATGCTTAGCTGTTCCCGCTTTATCTTTCAGTGTCACTTAGCTGCTCATGTAAGCGAACGTGATAATGTTCCGTGATTCAGGCATGGTTCACTTTTTTCACTGTTTTGCTGTGAGCTGGTAGTTTTTTTACCGTTTCTGCTCCTTTAATCTTTCACTGGCCTTTTTTTCATAGCTCTTTCATGTGGCGCTAATGATAGCCTCTCACAACAGTTCTGCCCAACTACAGTTTGAACCTCAGACACCTCTTTTTTTTGGATGCTACCGCTTTGCCCTTCTTTTTTTCTCGTGGGTTGTCTCAATTCGATGCATTTTTGATTACGTTCGGATTACGTTTGCTATAGCTGTTATTTCCGTGTGTATTATATTCTAACCCCAAGTAAAATCAAGTCCCATTAATTTGTGACACCTTGATCACAAAAAATCTCAAAGGACCACACAGGCCACAATGACACTGCAAGGTTTTAACATTTACTAAACTGCAATCTGACTCCTAATACACTTCACGTGTCATGTCTAATTCTTTACAGTTGAAGCATGTTCTAAAGTAAGGGAAATTATTGAGCCGAGCGCCGCATAAAGTCCACATATTAATCTATTTAGCCGAAATTACATAGTTCAAGAAATCAGGTCTGTGTCTGTGCCAATTTCAATCGTGTGTAGGAGACGAGGGGGCTTCCGGGTTGCCCCTTTATGCCACATGGGATGGACTGTCCACACCCCATGATCAAGCCTCTGGCTAATTGGTCCGCGCCTTGTTGATGCAATTTTAAGCATTGGGAGATGGGTGATATGTCATTGCCTTTGCCCCCAGGCGAGGTGATTAAATCATTGTTATTTGCAGAGACTGAAAACAAAGAAAACATTCCAAAGCACAGGCGTTTAAAAAGTTCCACTCAAAGCTGAGGTGACACAAAGGATAAGTATTTTTGAGTATAAGTGGAATAAAACAGCGTATAAAATAGTATATAACTTCAACACCATACACTGATCTAAAACCGGCAGGCGGGAAAGGAAAAACTCAAAAACCTCACCATGAGGAAAATACAGAACCTTGAGAACGGGCCACACAAGTGGTGCCTTCCTTGCACACATAAATAAGAGCCAGAGAGGAGACACAACCGAGTTGTGCTACCACTTCGATATTAAATCAAACTATCTTATAATGCAGACTATAATTTCTTGGAATACTAACTTGGCCAAGCCCTCGTCAAAACATAGTTATAATGAGGAACATAATTGCTAAGAATCGTTTTAACAAGTAGTACAATTCATGACCCATGCAACTCAAAATGGCTGAGCTCTCACACACATTATTTAGAGGTAGAGAGGAGATACGACCAAGCTGTCTTATTTCTAGATAAAATGATAAAAGAACTTAGATGCTCAGAATATTTCTTACTATTAGTGTCAACTCTTTAAATATTAGTGCGTGGCTAAAACACTTTTTATCGGGCCTCATTCACATTTTAAAGAGGTTAAGAAGTGACTCGACCAATTTGTGCTTCTACTCCTTTATAAATTCAAAACACCTTATAACAAGGAAAATAACTACTTAGAATTGTTCAAACAATTAGTGAACATCATGAGCCATATGACCCATTATGGCCAAGCTCTCCAATGCATAGCGCATTTACAGTATAGGAGATAAGAGATAAAATCAGGTCTTGCAACCACTACTTTCGAAAATCAAATTTGTAAAATATTTTTGAGTACATTAAAGCATGAAAAAACTCAAAAAACTGAGCAAAATTATGATTTTTGTTGTTGATATTGGGACGTTATGTATATTAAGTGTAGTTTGTTTAGTCACTTTGAGTTTCTGTAGTTTGAATTTGTCCCTGTGTTTTGTAGCACTCCTTTACAGTTGCACTTCAGACTACAGCAACATCTACTAGTCAAATATTACACGGGGCTCCCCAACAAGTTACAAATAATATGTTTAAATCAGTTCAAAATTGTTAATCCCTGAGAACCAAGAATCGGCTCATTAGCAGCAGTAGAAAAGGAAATAAAACAAATACTATGTGCATTTTGTGATGTACATTACGTTCAGTGGTCGACTATAAAGTCTGTCACAAAAGTATTTAACGATTCTCAAGAGTTTGAAAACTGTTTTAACAACTGATGTGAAGCTGATTTTTATAGCAAAGTATTTGTGTATAAAATGTACAATGCATGTCGTGAATCTTACAGAGGCGGGTCAGACTCCATTCTGTTCTACTGTCCAACTGTTCTCTTTAAATGCTTATGCATCAGAGGTACTGCCATGATACACAATGTCTGCTTTGCAAAATTTGCAAGTCGTCTTTTTATTGTGCGTATCCAGGGTTGAATGCTATCAATCTTTAGACGTTTTGGTCTGTGTATTTGATGTTTAAATGTAATTTTTGTTTTTTACCATTCAAAATGGACAATGTTGCGCATGAGCCTGGGTTTGTATGGGTGCTTAAAATACTTAGTGTTTTCAAAGATTTAAAAGTGCTTGCATTTTGGGTGAAGTCCTTTGTAAATGCTTGAAGTTGTTGCCATGTGTTTCAACAAGTCTGCCTAAAAATAACACAGACCCTGCACTCTGGTGGGTTTGCTATACCATTGCATTTCTTCTTCCCTTGCAATTAACGGAAGCTGACATTAGTTTGTATGGCACTGTCCTAAGAAGTGTCATTGCCATCCCCCCGCCCTTTCGACAGGCCTTGCCAAAGAGAACAGGTAAGATGCACCTAAACAGGGCACTATGAAATGTGTATTGGTTCAAAGATTAAAGTACGCATCATTTAGAGACATTTATCATGAACAATGCAAAATATTAAGGTAGTGTTTCCAAGTGGCGAATTGTAATGGTAAGAACTGCCTGCAACTGAAAAATATTATATCTTTACCCAACACCTACAGTGGCTCGCAAAACTATTTGGCCCCCTTGAACTTTGTGACCTGTTGCCACATTTTAGACTTCAAACATCAAGATATAAAACTGTCATTTCTTGTGAAGAATCAACAATAAGTGGGCCCCAATCATGAAGTGGAACTATTTTAAACTTTTTTAACAAATAAAAAACGAAAAAGTGGGTGTGCAAAATGATTCAGCCCCTTTACTTTCATTGCAGCAAACTCTTTCCAGGATCTCTGAATGATTCAATGGTGATCTAAATGACGAACGATGATAAATGGAATCCACCTGTGTGTAATCAAGTCTCTGTATAAATGCACCTGTGCTATGATCGTCTCAGAGGTCTGTTTAAAGCGCAGAGAGCATCATGAAGAACGAGGAACACACCAGGCATGTATACTGGATATGGGGGAAGATTTGTCGCAAAAACAAACACATTTGCAATTAACACAATATCTAAATCATAAGTCTTGATAAATGCACACGCAAGATTAAAAGTCGCATTTGTAATTCAGTTATATTTGTGGCTCTGCAAATTACATGATTCGCACACATTTTTGCTTTTCAAGAGTAAAGCCACGAGCGGCTGCCTTTTCCAGCAGCTGCCCTATTGTTTTATTGACTGCTCCTATCTTCGGTGTTTTTTCTTCCCGTTTTGACAACTTCACTATGGATTACTTCTATCCTATGGACATGGGTTTTAGCGCACAAAAAATGCGTGTATTCAAGGAATTTCAACTCCTTGCCCTGAAGAATTCTCGTGCCGGCGTGATGAAGGGGCCTATCGGGGAAGAGGAGCCGGAGCTAGCGAAGCGGCTAGCGGCATTATAAGTCTTCGGTACCATCCGTAAGCATGGTAAATGCGAACTCACGACCAAATAAGATCATCGAGTGCTGGTGGAAAACATCGAAGCGCACAGGGAGCGCAGTTGCTGTGTTTTGCGGAAACGTGGCTCACGTTTAGCATTCCGAACGCTAACGTGTAGCCACCCGGAGCTACCCGGAGCAATCCGGCTTCAACGCCGCTAAACAGAGACACGAAAGCCGGGGGGAATCGGAGAGGAGGCGGGCTTGCTAACACGAGGTGGTGTATCCCTGGATTTTCACAAAGAAAAGTTTTCCATCTGCCGCAGGGATGTCGAACTTTTGGACTGGCGTGACGTCATCCATTCCGCTACAAGCACCCCTAGGGCATCATGTTCATCTGTTAATAAACAACGGGGTAGACTGCTGGAAGTGTGAATTTCCCTACGGGGATGAATAAAGTATCTATCTATCTATCTATCTATCTATCTATCTATCTATCTATCTATCTATCTATCTATCTATCTATCTATCTATCTATCTATCTATCTATCTATCTATCTATCTATCTATCTATCTATCTATCTATCTATCTATCTATCTATCTATCTATCTATCTATCTATCTATCTATCTATCTATCTACTGGGGATATTGAAAAATTGTCTTCAAAAGTCCTTAAAAAGTTCATTAATTTGGCCAACCCAGATGAGCAACTTGGCAAAGATTATATTAATTTAGATGCCTCACTCCATTGGAAAAAGGTGACAATAGTCGACAATGGAACGCACAGCCAACTATCGATTTTTGTCTACAAAGTCGACTAATTGTTGCAGCCCTAGTATCGATGCTGTTTGTGATGGCGGGGGTAGGCGACACTTCTCGGCACGCCTGAATGGATCTCGGGGCGTGTGGGCCGGGCTGTCTCCGCCATTGGCAGCAGAGGCGACTAATTGGAGGCCCCCTGGTAAAATATGTTCATTAACGCCCACAACTCAAATACCTTCCTTCATTTATCTGTGTTTACCCGCCTCCCCCCCCAAAGCCAAGACGGGACATGCTCCCAAGTTCGAACAAGACGAAGACGGAGCGCCACTTGCAAAGAGCGGGAACGTGAACGTATGCTCGCCGGGAATTAACAAAGCAGCGAGTAATTAAATCTAAATTGACATTGGGGTAATTAGCCCTCTTGATTAGGAGCAATAACGCAATTAGCCAACTGGTCTTTGCTAATTGTTAATTAGTATAAGCAACGTTATTGTGCCAGTGTGAGAGGGAGGCATGTAAAAGAACAAATGTTAATCTGTCTCTCTTTCAACAGCCTTTCTGGCTATTGAGCTAGCAGGCAGGCACCTTCCTTGTCTTTGTCTCTGTTCGCACACTAATTAGCCGAGAGCCTTATCCAGGATGTGATCAGAGAGCCGGCTGGCGCGTCTGCGCTTCACTTGGCTTTCTTCCCGTTCGCCGCCGAAGTGTCACACTGAGGCTATTTGCTCCCGAAGACGATTCCGTGCAATCCGAAAGGAGAGCGCAGAAAGCGGCAGTGATCAAGATCCATCTGGAGGAGAGGGATTTCATCTCAAAAGGCTAACAGAGCTCTGTGTTTAAGGACGCTAGAATATTAAGGCACCAGCAGTCAGTGTAAAATAGCAACCCCTAGTGGTGTCAAAATACTGTGGTACTTCTACTTTCAAATTTAATTTGTTCTGGGAGTAGCTCCGTAACCTGAAAACTTTGTAAGTAGAGACTCATTTTTTTATGTAAATGCGCTAATCTGTTCCAAGCCCTGCAAAACTACAGCATGATATTCTTCTAATAAATCACAAAAGAGCATCAGAACATGAAACAAATGCAGTACATGTTAAAATTAACGCACAATAAACATAAATCGAGAAGCACATAATGTAAAAAACTGATCAATCGACGTCTGCTTTTGCCTGCTTTTGACAATCTGTCGGGAATGTGCGAGACATCCATCCATTTTCCATCGATTATCCATCCATTATCTGCACTGCTTATCCTCAAGAGGGTCGCGGGGGTGCTGGAGCCCATCCCAGCTATCTCCGGGCATTGGGCAGGGGACACCCTGAACTGGTTGCCAGCCAGTCGCAGGGCGCACAGAGACAGACAACTCACTCGCTCATCCGCATCTAGGGACAATTTGGACCGGCCAACTAACCTGACATGAATCTTTGGGAGGAAACCGGAGTGACCGGAGGAAACCCACGCAAGCACGGGGAGAACATGCTAACTCCACACAGGAGGATCGATCTGATGACCTCAGAACTGTGCTGCACACGCGCTAACCACTGCGCCGCCGGAATGTGCGAGACAGACGTAGCAATAACTCGAGTTTTCATGGAATTTTGCTAAAATGTCTTTCATTTTGGCTGAAAGAATGATGACGCTATCTTGCTGTAAACCCTCCTCCTCCTCGTCTGTGAACACTTAACTGTGACAGTGACACAAAGAGCATGCTGAGAGCACGCATGCGCACTGGTTGTCAGGCAGATTTGAAACGATTGCCAGTTCGGGAAACTGTACGAGCGGCGAATAGCAGCGCGTACTGTACTGGATTTTTGACTTCGTAAATAGGGGCAATATTTTCCTGTTCAGGTAATTTGTTACCTGAAACTTCGTAAGTAGAGATACCACTGTACTTGATTCATTCAAATAAAACACTATTGATATTGATATTCAAATATTAAGCAAAAACACGGGCACTATTTTTGGAGAAGATGTCGTTGGGCGTCGCCCCAATATATACGCAGAGACAGAAATATGGTGGAAAGGGAACATACTTTATTGCATTCGTTCAGCAACATTCAAGCCAAGTTTGAAATTCGTCCAAGAGACGCTGGCGTTTATACTGTGTTCTCGTGATGTTTTTCTCGGAATCGAAAATGTTCTTTCCGGCCCGACTCGTTCAGTCAACAACTTGTGACTTCTTGTACCAACATTGTCTCACGACTCATAACATCCTGCCAGATGTCTGCACACAACAGGCCATCGTCAGCTTGAAGGCCGCTTACTTATAGTTAATCCACAATACTATCTCATAATGAAGGCAAGTAGGTTTAGAGATCTGTTATTCTACGCACTTAAATCTCTAAGGAAGCCTGAATGTTATTTTTGCAAACGTAGCTTTTAGTCATTAATGGCCACTAACCACACACAACTGAGGTCTGCTTGTGATGATTGCCAAAATTCTGTTATCTCCCACTATCTTATCTTCCAAGTGTTTTCTTCTCCAGCCGCTCATGCTAACTACTTTGCTGCAGGCTATAGCTCGTCGCTAGCCGTTTTTGTGATTGTTGGCTGCTCCTGCTTCATCATTCAGTGTCACTCTCCTTCCACAGCCGCGCATACAAGTGAAAGTAGCTTAGCTCTATGGTTTATGCATCTTCCACTTTTTCCCACTGTTTCCTTTTGTAGCCACTCATGTTAGCTATTGTTAGTGTTAATGTACCAAAATTCAGTTGTTCAGGGTTTTTCCATTTTCCCCTAACAGTTTTCTTCTTTAGTCACTCATGTTAGACACTTGGCTGCAGGCTATGGCTTGCCACTTGCCACTATTGTTATTTATTTAGCTGGTGCTGTTTCATCCTTCAGTTTTACTCAGCTGCTCATGCAAGCAAACGTCTCAGAGCACCTGGGTTCAGGCATCTTCTACTTTTTTTCCACACTAGCCACTCACATTAGACACAACACATTATGGCTCGCCACTACAGTTATTATTGTCTTCTCCCTTGAAATAAATTATGCTTTTGCAAACTTTTACTGACCTTTTTAGTAGCTTCCCACTAGCTACTGATGTTAGCCACTCACACAAGCTCTGACCAACTCTCCTGCCGCTCTGGGTGTGTCCAGTTTGCTTGGTCTTTTGTTGTTTCTTAGCAGGGATTAACAGTAGATTTCATGTCCTGTTTTTGGCTGAAATAAATCTTCTCATGTAAGAACACCTGGAAGTCGGGGCCCATAAGTGGCATCATTTCTGGTTTTGGTAGTGCTTCTTCTTTGGATGCTGTTGGGAATTAATGATCAAAATATACCGTTTACCATATTGTTCGAATTAGTTATCCGACTCCATTAACCAAACACAACCAACATTCACCCAACAATTTATGCGCGCTCGTTTCTCGAGGGAAAAATGAACAGGAAAGCCGACATTTTCACACGGGGGCATATTTAATTTACTTAACAGAATAACTAAGTGAATTTCAACGGAGGCGGCTGAAGAAGCAACGTTGGAGTCTCTGGGAAGCCTTTTTCTGAAGTCCTTTAGCTTTCTCCTATTGGCCATATTCTCCCCGCATAATGGTGTGCCGGCTCCTCCCGTAGGCGGGCCAAGGAAGCCCCCTGGGCTTCACCATCTCATAGACGAGCGTCCCGAGGTCTGGGGTCCTCAAAATAATACAGAGCCTTTCTGCGTCATCAGGGCCTTTCTGCGTGTGCTGATTATCTTTTTAGCAGTACGTCCCGTCCTGCCGTTCCTGTAAACAACATCTTCCACCAGCCTGCCCTGACCTTTTACTACAGCCCAGTCAGTGAATGTCTTTTGCATTAAATGTGCAAATTAAATTTGTATTCAATCGTATAAAATCCTTTATAGTCAAATGTATATAATCCTTCAATGCACATGATTCAGCTTTCTTTTGAGCAATCATGACCTCTACTGGTGAAATGTTACACGTCGTCCCTTTAAAAAAACTCTTCGCATTTTTAAAAATCTTCATATCTGTCATAAACGGCTTGTCTTGAAATTACAAATGCGCTAATTATTTGGGAGCCATTTGCCGTCCAATGATTTTTCTTCCTGGCGACACCTATTGATCATATTATTCAGTGTTTTTTTTAGCTTCAATTTGGCGCTGTTGTCTCCTAGCCGCCCATCACCTGATGAAGACGCGGCACGTCCTCAAAACAGGCGCACCTTAAAAGGAGACATCGCGCTACTTTCAGTCTTCTTCGCTAACTGGCCGGCTTCTCGCACTCCTGCCAAAATACCACAAGACAGGGTATAATATATATAATTATCCGCACTTACATTAGCCATTATGCCAGCGGAGCATTGCCTGCAAAATGACACACGACCTGTCAAGACTTCATTCATGCCATTAATAAGCGCCATTAGTGTCTGCTTTGAATACCCCTCTTGCTCACTGCACTCATTTCAACATGTCATAGATTTTAATTTGAGGGTAAAAATAGCTGTGAGGATATTATGCACTCTCCCTGACAGTCTTTGTGGTCTTCTGATGGCGAGCAAGTTCACAGTGTGACCTTGGATTTTCTCTTTATTGGAATTAGAACCATTACTGCTCTTTAGTGCCACGGGCCAGGCACAGGTGCCGGTGTGGTGCCGTACCTCGGCTTTGTGATGTCCATCAAGGGGATGATCGCTCGCCGCTTCCGAACCATTAATTTGTCACAGGTGACGTTGACGTCTTGCGCAAAGTCGGTTAATGTGTCTTTAATTGTTGCGGAAATACAAATTGTGTTTTTGGGGGGCCGTTTCGTTCCTTTTCTAGCGATGTGGGTATTGTTCGGTTGTATTCTTAAAAATCAGGCCGGAAAACGTGGTCGTTGACACAGTCCACCAATCAGAACCTTGTGTGAGGTTCATTTTTATGACTTGTTGTCCACAGTCCCTCGCTATGCACCAGGGGTGGGCTGCATTAGGTCTGAAAATGTTTCCATAGGTGCGGGACCAGGACTCCATAAACTAATAGTGCTGTATTTTTCAGCTCGGTGGCCTTGTGGGTAGGGCGCCCGCCCCGAGACTGGGAGGTTGTTGGTTCAAGCCTCAGCCGAGTCATACCTAAGACTTACAAATTTGGTACTCATCGCCTCCCTGCTTGGCACTTGGCATTAGGGGTTGGAATTGGGGGGTTTGGTCACCTAATGACTCCCAACACATCAGTTGGGTTGAGCGAGGGGGCTGGGAATCCCCTCCTCTGTATCAATCTCCCAGAAAGAGTCAGAAATGTGAATGTGTTCTTGTGGGGTCTAAATCGACCTCTTTATGTCGTGGGAGAGCTATTTACAAGTTGACGTAGAAAAGATACACCAAGCATTTTACTTTTTTACAACTGGCAGTCTGAGAGGGGGAGGGGCCAGAAGAGGACGAATCTTACGTCCATCTCCTTGGTCGCGCTCCCAATTCTGGGGGGCCCTTCCCCCACCAAACTGCCTTTATTTAGACAGAACTAAGAAAGAAAGAAAGAAATGCCCTTTTGGGCGGTACCAATATTTGAAACAGAAACGTGATACCATCTGGTTTAAAAACACACACTTTTTGGGGAAGAAGTTTGAGCCCACTTTACAGTTCTTGACTCTAGCCACCTCCCACTGGGGGATATGGCTCCGGTATGTGTGTGTGCAATTTTCAGATGGTAAAAGTTTTTTTCATAGTTTGGTCTGGGGTGTTTTATGTGTGAAATTATTAACACTTTATTGGATCATTTCACATGTTACTTTCACACAAAACCGCAAAAGGGTGCTCTAGGCCTGTGTTGCAAATTTTAACATTGCCGATGTTGTACCGAAAAACTGATTTGACTGATATTAAAAGTAGACGAAGGTTAGGTTTCCACACCTAAAAACGCAAAAAAACAAGTGGCTTACCCTTTATATGAGCTTCTTATGAGCTCCCTTCATCCTCGTCGGTGATTCTATGTTTTGGTTTTGATTGCTGCCTCACAATCATGGTGCTCCTGTGCCATATCACTTTTGCAAAGAGTAGAGTTGTCACACACTTTTGCAGACTTCAGTCGTACCATATCCTCTGTGTCCATCATGTTTTCATGAGTTGAATTCCCCGTAGCCTTTGAAAATATCACCTAAGTTTGCATTCACCTCTCTCTGTTATACTCGCCGCCTGGCGTGTCATTGGCTCCGCAACGTGTTTAGTGACGCATACATCGCGACACAAATCAATGACCTAATTGGTTGACGATCCTTTCAGTCATCGCTTTATTCGATTTTATCGATTTGTTGTGGTAGCCCATTTTGTTGGTGATAGGAATGAGTGGAGAGGTGTTGTAAAAGGATAGTTGGATGTTTGGACACGTTCTAAGGGATGGGCAGGGCACCTGTATGATGCGGCAGGGGTAAACCAGCGAAAGCGGTCGGGCCCTGCTGTTGAACGAAAGAGTGTGTTCTGTCACCCTGACCCGAGTGACATGGCCGTTTTCTTGTGTCCCGTTTCATCTTACGTCCCGTTCCCGCCATTCCTGTAAACAATATTTCCTACCAGGGTGCCCTGAACTTTCACTGCTCATTGATTAAAGGCACAGTCAGTATATAACTACAGCATTAAGCTTAATAAATGTAACTTGTTTTCAATTGTTTAAAATCCTTTGTAGTCAAATGTATAAAATCCTTCACTTATCAGGTTCTCCTTGTCTGTCTTAAAGTGTTCGAGTTACTGCATATTTTCACCTAAAAAGGATGCACAGGGGACTCCCTCAAAGGTAGAAGAGACACTATTCTGACTATTCTGATTCTACATAATATGCGCCATCTTTGAAGACGTTCCTTTCGTTCTGTTTGCTCGCCAGGTTCCCCCTCATCTATCTTTGAGTGTGTGAGCTACTGCAGAGCTCCACTTCAGGAGACATGGTGGAATATCTCCTGAAGGTAAGAAGACACACTGTATTGACGTCTTCATAATTTGCAATGTGTCTTTGATTCAGTTTCTATTGTCCTTCTTTCTCGTCAGGTCTTCGCGGTCTGTATTCTAGTGTGCAAGTTACTGCAGATTTCCACCTGAGGAGGAGAGACAGGGCAGGCACGGGGGAATCACCCACAGGTAAGAAGAGACACCGTCCCACAGGTACAAGTGGCTGTGTCTTTGTGTGTGAGCCAGCGTCCCACAGGTACGGCAAGAGTGCGAGCCTCTTGACAGGCCGTGTCTTTGATCACTCGGCAAGTCACTGGTTGTTTGCCTCGCTGCAGGGGCTAATTAAGCAATGAAAGGACGTAATCGCTAGAGTCTGCTGTCGACGCTCTACCTTGCTTTGCTCTCAGGAATCTTTAAACAGGGAGTGGAGGGAAGCTTTTCGGGGCTTTTTGAAGAGCTGCAAACTCAAAAGCTTTTTTTTTTTTTAAATGTTTGTTCTGCAAAATAGTGTACTCTCTGAGTGTTGTAAGAAAGGTAGTCTAGACAGCTGGCAAAACAGTTGTAAAATTAGTTAATAACTTTTGACTTATGTTTTTAAGAGGGTACGACTAATTGTTTTTGTACCTTTTTAGTTACATCAGTTTCCCACAACCCTCTGAATTTCAATTTAGTTAGTTAATATTTCTGATTTTTTTTTTGTCTTCAACAAAAAAGAACCACTTTACTTAAAAATACAACTTTTTGCTAGTATAAAAAAAAACTTTTTTTTATATCAAACAAAATCAATACTCCCAGCCTGCTTGATGGTTCATTTTTAAACAAATGTGTTATTTATTTTGTTTTATGCAGTTTGACCATATGAATATACACATTGGTGTTTTTATCTTACTATATTGTCTTACTTTATATGTTATACATTATACAGTATGTCACAAAAGTGATTATTCCCCTCACTTTTCTGTAGAGATTTCATCATAATGTTAAATTGAACAAAGAACATCGCTTTGACGCAATGAAAGGTAGTCTGTATAAAGCTCAAATAGCTGTGTCAATGTATTTCCCCCTCAAAACACTAAAAATGAT